>NC_044032.1:328774203-329081302 GCF_901765095.1 Microcaecilia unicolor
GTAGCCTCTCCTATTCGGGCTTGGGACTACGTGCAGCTGTTGGGCTCTATGACGGCCACGATGGAAGTAGTGCCCTGGGCCAGGGCTCATATGAGACCACTACAACAATCTCTGCTGCTGCGCTGGACTCCGATGTCGGAGGATTATGCTGTGCGCCTTCCCTTGGACCCAGCAGTGCGCAAGGCGCTGAGCTGGTGGACGCAGACAGACAAGTTGTCTGCAGGAATGCCTCTGGTGACCCCGGAGTGGATTGTCGTCACGACAGACGCCTCTTGATGGGCTGGGGAGCCCACTGCTTGGGAAGGACAGCGTAGGGGCTCTGGTCTCCTGCAGAGGCAAGTGGTCTATCAACCTCCTGGAACTCAGAGCCATTCGGTTGGTGTTGTTGGAGTTCATCCCGGTACTGGTGTTGAAGCCTGTACGGGTCCTGTCGGACAATGCCACGGCTGTGGCCTATGTCAACCGCCAGGGAGGTACCAAGAGCGCCCCTCTAGCCAAGGAGGCTATGAATCTATGCCAGTGGGCGGAAGCGAACCTGGAGCAGCTTTCAGCGGCCCACATTGCCAGAGTCATGAATGTCAAGGCGGACTTTCTCAGTCGCCATACCTTGGAGCCCGGAGAGTGGCAGCTATCTGCTCAGGCGTTCTTGGACATCACGAAGCGCTGGGGACCAGCCGAGCCTAGATCTGATGGCGTCATCGGCCAATTGCCAAGTGCCGCACTTTTTCAGCAGAGGACGGGACCCTCGATCCCTGGGAGTAGATGCTCTTCTCCAACAGTGGCCGACACAAGAGCTTCTCTGTGTTCCCGCCCTGGCCCATGTTGGGCAGGGTGCTAGACCGGGTGGCAAAGCATCCCGGCAGGGTAATCCTGGTGGGTCCGGATTGGCCCAGACGTCCCTGGTATGCGGACTTGATCAGGCTTTCAGTCGGCGATCCTCTGCGGCTGCCAGTGGAGCAGGGCCTGTTACATCAGGGTCCCGTGGTGATGGAGGATCCCTCCCCCTTTGGTCTTACGGCCTGGCTATTGAGCGGCAGCGTCTGAGAAAGAAGGGCTTCTCAGACAAGGTCATCGCCACTATGCTGAGAGCGAGGAAGCGCTCTACTTCTACTGCTTACGCCAGGGTTTGGCGTATCTTTGCAGCGTGGTGTGAAGCAGGCTCACTTTCTCCCTTCACTGTTCCAATTTCTTCAGTGTTGGCGTTCCTGCAAGAAGGTCTGGACAAAGGCCTGTCGCTCAGTTCCCTGAAAGTTCAGGTAGCGGCTCTGGCTTGCTTCAGGGGCCGCCTGAAGGGTGCTTCCCTGGCTTCGCAGCCAGATGTGGTGCGCTTTCTCAAGGGAGTTAATCACCTGCGCCCTCCTCTGTACTCAGTGGTGCCTGCGTGGAATCTCAACCTGGTGCTAAGAGCATTGCAGAAGCCGCCTTTTGAACCCTTGTCGAGGGCATCTCTGAAAGACCTGACGTTGAAAGCAGTCTTTTTGGTGGCTATCACTTCAGCCAGAAGAGTTTCCGAGCTCCAGGCACTCTCATGTCGAGAGCTTTTTCTGCAGTTTACTGAGGCAGGAGTGACTATTCGCACAGTGCCTTCCTTCCTGCCCAAGATTGTTTTTCGCTTCCATGTGATTCAGCAGCTCTGTCTCCCTTCCTTTCATAGGGAGGTCTACCCAGAGGAATACTCTGCTCTCAATTTCTGGATGTGAGACGAGTCATCATCTGATACTTGGAAGTGACCAATGATTTCCGGAAATCGGATCATCTGTTTGTCCTGTTTACAGGTCCTCGTAAGGGTCTGCAGGCTTCTAAGCCTACAGTGGCAAGATGGGCAAGGAAGCCATTGCAGCGGCTTAGGGTCCGTCTCCTTGGAAGAGATTTGCAAGGCGGCAACTTGGGCTTCGGCCCATACCTTTGCCAGGCATTACCGCTTGACTGTGGCTGCTCGGGCGGAGGCCCGGTTTGGAGCTTCAGTGTTGCGGTCAGGGATTTCTATGTCCCGCCCTGGGTGAGTACTGCTTCGGTACATCCCACCAGTCTATGGATTGATCAGCTTGATGATATGGAAGGTAAAATTATGTATCATACCTGATAATTTTCTTTCCATTAATCATAGCTGATCAATCCATAGCCCCTCCCAGATATCTGTACTGTTTATATTCTGGTTGAATTTTAGGTTCAAGTTTAGCCTTCAGTTACTTCAGGAGGACTTCGTGTTCAAGTTCTTCTTTCACTTGGATTCTTCAAGAGTTGAGACGAGTTTGTGTTACAGTGAGCTGCTGCATTCCTCTCCCCTCCGTTTTACGGGGCTGGATTGAGATTTAAATTCTGCCGGCACTCCCTCCCGCTTCGTGCGGCTGTAGGGCAGCTTTGTACCCCTCCCGCTTCGGCGGTGTTAGGGTCAGTCAGCTCCTCCCGCGGTTGCGGTTGCAGGATAAGCCAGATCCCCCCGCATCGGCGGGTGTGGTGTCCCTCCCCCGCTCCGCGGGGATGAGCTGGACGGATTCCCCTCCCCCACTGTGTGGGGATGAGCTGGGTTAATTCCCCTCCCCCGTTTCGGCGGTGGTGAGCTGGGCAGAGTGTCCCTTCGTGGGTGTAATTCTCTAAGTGCTGAGTCCTGCGGATGGAGCTTTGATATCGACATACTGAGGAGTTTCCGGCAGCACATGACCACATATAGGGAGGCAAAAGTTTGCTCTCTATCGCCACCTGCTGGTAGATGGACACAACCCACCAGTCTATGGATTGATCAGCTATGATTAATGGAAAGAAAATTATCAGGTATGATACATAATTTTACCTTGTACAGCATTCTGCCAGCTCTGACCTACTGTTCATCTCAGTACCAGGGAGACTCATTGCCAGTGGGGCACAACCTCTGATCTGCAGTTAAGTGTGAGTAAAGGCGGTTATTCCAATAAAGGACGTTTTCGGAGAGATTAGTCTTCAGGTGTCAACTGGTGTGCCAATGTTATACAGCAGCAACAAGTCCTAGAGGCCTGCGTGTATGCAGGTCCCTGGAGCACTTTTAGTGGGTACCGCAGTGCACTTCAGCCAGGCGGACCCAGGCCCCCCCCCCCACCCCACCTGTAACACTTGTGCTGGTAAATGGGAGGTCTGCAAAACCCACTGTACCCACATGTAGGTGCCCCCTTCACCCCTAAGAGCTATGGTAGTGTTGTACATTTGTGGGTAGTGGGTTTTGGGGGAGGGGGGTTGGGGGCTTAGCACCCGTGGTAAGGGAGCTATGCATGTGGGAGCGTTGTCTGAAGTCCACCGCACTGACCTCTAGGGTGCCCAGTTGGTGTCCTGGCATGTCAGGGGGGCGAGTGTACTACGATTCCTGGCCCCTCCCAAGACCAAATGGCTTGGAATAGGACGTTTTTGAGCTGGGCATTTTTAGTTTCCATTATCGCTAAAAAAAAACAAACGCCCAGCTGAAAAACGTCCATTTTTCTAAAATACAGTCTGTCCCGCCTCTTCACGTACCCGTTTTCGGACATAGATGCCCATGGAGATAGGCGTTCACGTTCGATTATGCCCCTCCACGTATGTTACTATGTATGTAGGGTGACTGACTATACACCCATTCTGCACCTGGACTAGCTTGCTATACATACTGCAACTTATACCAGTTCCTTATATCTTGATTAACTGTACAAAGAACTTGCCTTTAGTTAGCCACCCATTTATTTATTCCAGCTGACTCTGTACCATCATCTTGCCCCCATCTATATACCTGCATTTGATCCCTCAGCTATATGGTGAGCAGTATTGTAGAAAAGCATTAGTATCATAGCATTGTTATTTGAATGTTCTAATTGTGTGCTTATTAGATATTTCAGTAGTATTATGCTTACATCGTATTATGTCTTATTTGAATTTCAGTGCTGTTAAATATGTATATTTTTGATCCTGTTTCATGGTAATCCTATTATTAGGCTTCAGTTTGCTGCGTTTATTGTATTTATGTTTATACTTGTACATTTTACTATTGTTATGCTGTTAACAAAATTGTAAGTTTGATGTAAAACTGTACCTACTGTACACTGCCTTGGGTGAATCTCTTCATAAAGGTGGTTGTTCATCCAAATAAATAAATACAACATTGATAAAAATGTATTTATTGATGACTGCCTCAATCCTGTTAGGCTCAAAAGAAACAAAAAGCTAGGTGGACTTTCTATGGGCTTTAGTTTGCTCTCTTGTAATCCAAATGCCGTACACTTTCACCTGGATGGGCATGGTATTTTGGATAAAATGTTGACAGAAGGATTGATTAAGGTGGAACTCTAACACAACCTTTAGGATACGTGTGGAGAACTAAAATCTTGTGTAAAGTGGATCAGCTACTAAGGCTTGAAGCTCACTGACCCTGCAAGCTGAATTGATTGTCATCAAGAATAAGATTTTCCAGGACTAAAACTTCAGGTAGCAAGAATCAAGTAGCTCAAATGGAGTTTTCATCAGCTGGGTGAGGTCGCCCGCCCACCCCTGGGATAGCTGTACATTTATAGCAAGTAGTGTAATTAGGGTAATAAGCTAGGCGTGCTCTTACATTACCAGTCATTACCATTTAAGGAGGAAACACTACAAGGATCATACAATACCCTATATGAACTAAAAGACTCTTTATATCAGACTAACATTCTTAATACTGTAGCAACTCCTACAAGATTGAAAAACTTGAAAACACTAAGATGGAGTCAGCAGTCCATCAGTGAGAGGGGTGCTACCCAGTCTTTTGCACTGAGTGCCACGTGTATGATTATCTCCCGGTTGGTGTGATGTCATATGTGTGTGCTCGATGCAAAGAGCTCCTAGACCTCAGAGAGCGTGTTCGTTCTCTCGAGGCTAGAGTAGCAGACTTGGTAGAAATGAGGGAGATAGAGAAATACATAGACAAGACCTACAGGGATGTTGTAGAGAAGTCCCACCTCCAGTCAGGTAGCCTCTGTGCTGCCTTGGTCTCCCAGAAGGTGAAGTAGGAAGTACTCCTGTAGCCAGGACCTGCACATCAGGGGATTTACTATCCTCGCGCACCGAGGATATGTCTCCAGTTACTGCCCGGAAGGGAAAGGATAGGACAGCTGTTGTAGTTGGCGATTCAATCATTAGACATATAGATAGCTGGGTGGCTGGTGGACGGGAAGATCGCCTGGTGACTTGCCTGCCTGGTGCGAAAGTGGCGGACCTCACGCGTCACCTAGACGGGATTTTAGATAGTGCTGGGGAGGAGCTGGCTGTCTTGGTATATGTGGGTACCAATGACATAGGAAAATGTGGGAGAGAGGTTCTGGAAGCCAAATTTAGGCTCTTAGGAAGAAAGCTCAAATCCAGATCCTCTAGGGTGGCATTTTCTGAAATACTACCTGTTCCACACGCAGGGCCCAAGAGACAGCCAGAGCTCCGGAGTCTTAATGCATGGATGAGACAATGGTGCAAGGAGGAGGGTTTTAGTTTTGTCAGGAACTGGGCAACATTCTGGGGAAGGGGGAACCTATTCCGAAAGGATGGACTCCACCTTAACTGGGATGGGACCGGGCTGCTGGCATCATCATTTAAAAAAGAGAGAGAGCAGCTTTTAAACTAGGAACTGGGGGGGGGGGGGGGGGGGAAGGCCGACAGTCGCACAAAAGCGTATGGTTCAGAATAAGGTATCTTGCAAAGATACCGCCCCAAACAGGGAAGACAGGGTTTCTTGATAGTGAGGTTGCAAGGTACTGTAGTAGATTCAATATCCTTAAATAAAAATAATAAAAACCAGACAAAAGATAGTAAAATAGTACTGTCAAGTAAACAACATGATGTGGTAAGGAATAACAAGTCTAGCTTGAAGTGTCTATATGGAAATGCTAGGAGCCTAAGACATGAATATATTCCTGGGTTATTTCCAGTCCCCGAGACACCCCCAGACCGTATCTCGAGCACAGGAAACTCCCCAAGGCTTCTTTTAATACATTCACCTCGTATATCTGAACTCCTTACTTACCAGAGCTGTGTACTAGCTCATGAGTAGCCAAGAACACATACTAAATATGGTTAAGTAGATACAAAATGGACAGCTATGCCATGGTCCGATCACTACAGAGCAAACCTCTCCCTTCATTGGCGAACAAAAAAGAAGCAACAAAAACAAGAACAACAAACCTACACTACGAGAGGCAAAATAGACCCACTAACATTCTGGCAACAATTCTACATCGACGAACGGACAACACCTACAGACTCACCCCAATTTCTGCAACAATGGGACGACAGATGCAGAACCGTACTAGACAACATAGCACCGCTCCAAGCCAGAATCTCACATAGAAAAAACTCAATACCATGGTTTAACGAAGAATTGAAAGAACTAAAAACACAAGTCAGAAGACTAGAAAGAGCATGGAGCAAGAAAAAAGACGAACCCACACTCAAAGACTGGAAACAACTACAAAGAAAATACAAATACATCATCAGACAAACTAAAAGAACATATTACAAAACCAAAATAGGACCAAACTACAAGGATACACACAAACTCTTCTTACTCATAAACAAACTACTAAATACTACACCGGTTACTTCTAATAATATGGACACCCCATCAGCAACCAATCTTGCGAACTACTTTAAGGAAAAAATCATAAAGCTCCGACTCATGATACCTACCAACACAACTGAATACACAAACCTCCTTGAATGTCTAGACCCAATACCTGGGGAATACCCAGCAGATCGGTCATGGACCAACTTTGACACGCTCTCGTTCGACGACATCTCACAATCGCTCGGCAGATACGCCAAGTCGCAATGCAAATTAGACATCTGCCCTACTAACCTAATTAGATCTGCCCCTAAACAATTCAAAATAGACCTCACGAAACACATAAACTACAGGCTTCAAAATGGTCTCTTCCCCATGGATAAAGGAAACATCTTACTTACTCCTCTACCTAAAGATGCTAAGAAAAACACAATGGACCTAACCAACTATCGCCCAGTAGCATCTATCCCGCTCATAACCAAACTCATGGAGGGCATAGTGACGAAACAACTCACTGAACACCTAGATAAACACTCAATTCTGCACGAGTCCCAATCAGGATTTCGGTCGAATCACAGCACCAAAACTGTTCTAGTGTCTGCAATGAACTCATTCAAATAAGCAATTGCAACCGGCAACAACATATTCCTCCTACAATTCGACATGTCCAGTGCCTTCGACATGGTCAATCATGGAATACTATTACATATACTAGAATACTTTGGAATAGGAGGTACAGTTCTCAAATGGTTCAGAGGATTCCTGACCACAAGATCATACCAAGTAACAACGAACACGGACATATCAGCCCCATGGATACCTGAATGTGGAGTCCCCCAAGGACCCCCCCCCCCCCCCTCTCACCAACCCTCTTTAACCTAATGATGATACCTTTAGCCAAATTACTAGCCAATCAAAACCTCAACCCTTACATTTATGCAGACGATGTCACGATTTATATCCCGTTTAAACACGATCTAACTGAAATCATCGACGAGATCAACCAAAGCCTCCAATCATGCACTCCTGGGCGGATGCATTCCAGCTAAAACTTAACGCAGAAAAAACACAATGTCTTGTACTCACCTCACAACATAACACAAACAACTTCACCACCATAACCACACCATACTGTTCTCTTCCCGTCTCACAAAATCTGAAAATTCTCGGAGTTACCATTGATCGTAACCTCACACTCGATGCCCAGGTGAAGAATACAACGAAAAAGATGTTCCACTCCATACGGAAACTCAAAAGAGTAAAACCTTTCTTCCCAAGATACATCTTCCGTACCCTGGTACAGTCAATGGTACTGAGTCACCTGGACTACTACAGTCATGGTACTGAGTCACCTGGACTACTACAACGCACTGTACGCTGGATGCAAAGAACAGAATATCAAAAAACTCCCAAACAGCCCAAAATACCACCGCCAGACTCATATTTGGAAAAACTAAATATGGAAGTGCAAAACCCTAAGAGAGAAACTTCACTGGCTCCCATTAAAGAACACATCGCGTTCAAGATCTGCACGATTGTTCACAAAATCATCCACGCAGACGCCCCAACCTATATGCTAAGCCTCGTGGACCTGCCTCCCAGAAATGCCAAAGATCATCCCGCAAATTTCTGAATCTACACTTCCCCAGCTGTAAAGGACTAAAATACAAGCTGATGCATTCAACTACTTTCTCTTACATGAGCACGAAGTTGTGGAATGCATTACCTACTACCTTGAAAACTATAGACGAAATAACCGACTTTCATAATCTCTGAAGACACATCTCTTCAACAAGGCCTACAAAAAAACCCCACAACCTTACTAAATCCACCCAGTTATGAAAGTCTACTTTCTATACCTATCCGCCTAAATCTCTTCCTTCCCTTATTTAATATTTTCACATCACTAATTGTATCTGACATCCTGGAATGACAAAGCCATAACAGGACTCTGTAAGCCACATTGAGCCTGCAAATAGGTGGGAAAATGTGGGATACAAATGCAATAAATTAATAAATAAATAAATAAGAAGGTATCTTTTATTTCTTAGGCATCAAGTATAACTACAATTAGCCATTAGTCTGCAGACACAATTTACAGAACATTATTTGTCATGAGAAATACCATTCAATTGGTTATAGGAATATAATTCCCCAGTTGCAAACAGGTGCTTTCTGGGTTTTAGTCTTATGTGATATATTTTATCACTCAAAGGTATTCATGGGAAAGCAATTGGGTAATTTGCCAATTCTGATGCAATGTATTGGTTTCCCACAGAGAGAGAGTGCCCACACCTCTCTCTAACTTGAAGCAGGAAGTACGCCGACTTTTATAGGTTTACTCAGGATATGGGTAATATGACAGTAAGCACATCTGATAGGATCTATGTTATGTCATGGTTAGCAATGATTGGCTTATGCTAATGAGTAGCTTCAAATCTTAAACATGTTGTCATCCTTAGCTTGCTTAACCACAAACTTTTGCAATTCCCTTGCACCTGGCTGTTCTAAGCACAAACTTTTCCTTTCCCACCATGTTGCTAAACAATGTCACTCTGTCAGTTAGACCCCCAACCTTGTGATTTCCTGTTGTTCTCTGCAGTGCTCCAACACTGGAGGTCAAGTCAGAGTTACACAGGGCTGCAAGCTTTTCTCTCATTTTGGAGCCTGATCCAAAGCTAAGCATGGGACCAAGGCTCATAGCTGTAGCACTATTATACAGACACAAGACGGGAGAATTGGAATATATTGCACTGAATGAAGAAATAGACATAATAGGCATCTCTGATGGAAGGAGGATAACTAGTGGGACAGTTATACTGGGGTACAAATTATATCGTAGTGATAGGGTGGACCGGAGCGGGGGAGGAGTAGCATTGTATGTTAACGAGAGGCTTGAATCACATAGATTGAAAATTCTGTAGGCAACAAAAGACCTCTTGGAATTATTGTGGATCGAAATTTCATGTGTAAAGGGGAAAAGGACGGTGATAGGGGTGTACTACCGTCCGCCTGACCAGGATGAGCAGACGGACACAGTCATGTTAAAGGAAATTAGTGAGGCAAATAAATTAGGCAACGCAATAATAATGAGTGATTTTAATTACCACAATTCTGAAGATTCTACAATGACTCAAGTGTTCAAGGGTGAATATAGACTCCCAATTATGAAAGTTGGTGGAGAAAAAAGACCTCAGTGAAACCGGACACTCCTCTTTTTAAAGGTTACGCCTTTTAGTTAGAGAGGGGACCTCCTTAATCATCAGTCTCAAAAAACTCCACATAAACTCCTTTCATAATGTGTATGCCATAACACCCTATCGAACACTCATATCAGAAGACAATACAATGTAACAAAAAAACTGTTACTTAGCTTGGATGGCGAAACGAACTTAATCTTCTTCCAAGTATCCGTGCATAATCTTGCTTAATATTAAGCAAGATTATGCACGGATACGTGGAAGAAGATTAAGTTCGTTTCGCCATCCAAGCTAAGTAACGGTTTTTTCGTATGTTGTATTGTCTTCAGATATGAGTGTTGATAGGGTGCTATGGCATACATAGTATGAAAGGAGTTTATGTGGAGTTTGTTTGAGACTGATGATTAAGGAGGTCCCCTCTCTAACTAAAAGGCGTTGCCCTTTAGAAGAGGAATGTCAGGTTTCACTGAGGTCTTTTTTTCTCCACCAACTTTCATAATTGGGAGTCTATATTCACCCTTGAACACTTGAGTCATTGTAGAATCTTCAGAATTGTGGTGATCATACTCTACAAGTTCCATAATTTGCAGTGATTTAATTACCCCCATATAGGACTGGGTTAATGTAACATCAGGGCATGCTAGGGAGGTAAACTTCCTTGATGAAATAAAGGACAGCTTTATGGAGCAGCTGGTACAGGAGCAACGAGAGAGAAGAAAATTCTAGACTTACTCATTTGTGGAGCGCATGATCTGGTACGGGGAGGTAGCGGTCCAGGGGCCGCTTAACAGTGATCATAACATGATCGCCTTTGAAATTTGCTTTCAAATAGGTAAACATAGGAAGTCGAATATCTTAGCGTTTAAAAAAGGAAGCTATGATAAAATGAGAAGAACGGTTAAAAAAAAAAAACTTAGAGGAGCGACTGAAAGGGTAAGAAACCTACAACAGGCGTGGATGTTGTTCAAAAACACTGTCCTGGAGGCCCAGGCCAAACATATTCCACGTATCAGAAAAGGAGGGCGGAAAACCAAACAACAGCCGACGTGGTTAAAAAGTGAGGTAAAGGAGGCAATTGCAGCTAAAAAGGAATCCTTCAGAAAACGGAAAAAGGAACCGAAAAAGGAAAATAATAAGCAGCATAAGGAATGTCAAGTCAGATGCAAAGCACTGATAAGAAAGGCAAAGACGGATTTTGAAAGAAAGATAGTGTTAGAGGCAAAAATTGATAGTAAAAGTTTTTTTAGATACATTAAAAGCAGGAAACCAGCAAAAGAATTGGTTGGCCCGCTGGATGACCGTGGTGTAAAAGGGGTGATCAAGGAAGGCAAAGAAATAGCAGAAAAACTAAATGAGTTCTTTGCGTCGGTCTTCACCAAGGAAGATTTGGGTGGGTTACCAGTGCCGGACAGGGTATTCGAAGCTGAAGAATCTGGAAAAACTTACTGAAATATCTGTAAATCTGGAAGACGTAATGGAGCAGTTCTGCAAACTGAAGAGTAGCAAATCTCCTGGACCGGATTGTATTCACCCTAGGGTACTGATAGAACTAAAAAATGAGCTGGCAGAGCTACTGTTTGTGATTTTTAATGTATCCTTAAAATCGAGCGTGATACCAAAAGATTGAAGGGTGGCCAATGTACCACCTATATTTAAAAAAGGTTCCAGAGGAGACCTGGGAAATTATAGACCGGTGAGTCTGACGTCGGTGCCGGGCAAAATGGTAGAGACTATTATCAAGAACAAAATTACAGAGCACATTCAAAAGCATGGACTAATGGGACAAAGTCAACGTGGATTTAGTGAAGGGAAGTCTTGCCTCACCAATCTGCTGCATTTCTTTGAAGGGGTAAACAAACATGTGGACAAAGGTGAGCCGGTTGATATTGAGGGGCATAATCGAATGCCCATCTCCATGGGCGTTTATGTACGTGAAGGGGTGGGACAGACCGTATTTTTGAAAAAAAATGGGCGTCCGTCTTTCGTTTCGAAAATACGGTTTGTACGGACCATAATGCCATGGATTTAGTCGTTTGTGAGCTGGGCGTTTTTTTTTTTTTTAGTGATAATGGAAAATAAAAACGCCCAGCTCAGAAACGTCCTAATCCAAGCCATTTGGTCGTGGGAGGGGCCAGGATTTGTAGTACACTCACCCCCCTGACATGCCAGGACACCAACTGGACACCCTAGAGGTCAGTGCGGTGGACTTCAGAAAACGCTCCCATATGCATAGCTCCCTTACCACGGGTGCTGAGCCCCCAACCCCTCCCCCAAAACCCACTACCCACAAATGTACAACACTACCATAGCTCTTAGGGATTGATGGGGCACCTACATGTGGGTACAGTGGGTTTTGGAGGCCTCCCATTTACCAGCACAAGTGTTACAGGTAGGGGGGATGGGCCTGGGTCCGCCTGGCTGAAGTGCACTGCAGTACCCACTAAAAGTACTCCAGGGACCTGCATACACGCAGGCCTATAGGACGTTGCTGCTGTATAACCTTGGCACACCAGTTGACACCTGAAGACTAATCTCTTTGAAAAAGTCCTTTATTTGAATAAGCACGTTTACTCACATTAACTGCAGATCAGAGGTTGTGCCCCACTGGCAAAAAGAGTCTTCCAGGTACTGAGATTAGCAGTAGGTCAGAGCTGGCAGAATGCTGTACAATGCCCTCTTTCAGCAACATTCAAGGGAACAACTAAGTGCTGTAACGTGACTAACACATGAAAGGGATCTAAAACTGTGTTACAAAAATGGCCACTACCTCATAGACTACTGGAAACAAAACAGGGCACACTCTGACCCAGTAAGCAGAGGGAAAAGCACCATGGGAGTAGAGCCTACCAGCTACCAACATTGTGAGCATTTAACACAAGCTACTGGAATCACGGAGCCCAATACCCTACACCCACCACAATGCATTGCTGATGTGACTCTGCAGTGTGCATAACAGAAAAGGTGTCACACTCACCCGAGAGCCACATCAGAACCAGGGAAAGGCTGTCACAGGATAGAACACATTCTGCTGTCATGGAGGTGGGTACGGCATTTGAGGCTGGCATAGAGGCTGGAAAAAAAGTTTTTTAAAGTGGGTTTTTTTTTGGTGGGAGGGGGTTAGTGACCACTGGGGGAGTCAGGGGAGGTGATCCCTGATTCCCTCCGGTGGTCATCTGGTCAGTTGGGGCACTTTTTTGGGACTTGGACCTGAAAAAAAAGGGTCCAAATAAAGCAGACCAAATTCTCGTCAAAAACGCCCTTCTTGTTTCGATTATCAGCTAAAGACGCCCATCTCTCCTCAGCCAATAACCACGCCCCAGTCCCGCCTTCACCACGCGTCCGACATGCCCCCCGTCAACTTTGTTCGGTCCTAGCGACGGAATGCAGTTGAAGACGACCAAAATCGGCTTTCCATTATCCGATTTGGTCGCACACGGAGAAAGACGCCCATCTTCCGATTTGGGTCGAAATATGGGCGTTCTTTCTCTTTGAAAATAAGCTGGATTGTGTATCTAGATTTTCAGAAGGCGTTTGATAAGGTCCCTCATGAAAGACTACAGAGGAAATTAGAGGGACATGGGATCGGAGCTAGTGTCTTACTGTGGATTAAAAACTGGTTGAAAGATAGGAAACAGAGAGTAGGATTAAAGGTCAATATTCGCAATGGAGAAGGGTAGTGTAGCAGGGTCCCCCAAGGATCGGTACTGGGACCTCTGCTTTTTAAACATATTCATAAATGACCTAGAGATGGAGGTAACTAGTGAGGTAATCAAATTTGCCGATGACACAAACTTGTTCAAGTAGTCAAATCACGGGAAGATTGTGAAAAACTACAAGAGGACCTTACGAAACTGGGAGACTGGGCGTCTAAATGGCAGATGACATTTAATGTGACCAAGTGCAAAGTGATGCATGTAGGAAAGAGGAAACCCAAACTATAACTACGTCATGCAAGGTTCAGCGTTGGGAGTCACGGACCGAGAAGGATCTAGGTGTTGTCATTGATGATACGTTGAAATCTTCTGCTCATGTGCTGCTGTGGCTAGGAAAGCAAATAGAATGTTGGGTATCATTAGGAAAGGGATTGAAAACAAAAATAAGGATATTATTTCTGCATTGTATCGCTCCATGGTGCGACCGCACCTCGAGTACTGTGTTCAATTCTGGTCGCCGCCTCAAAAATACATAGTGGAATTGGAAAAGGTGTAGAGAAGGGTGACAAAGATGATACAGGGGATGGGACTACTTCCCTATTAGGAAATGCTGAAGAGGCTGGGGCTCTTCAGCTTGGAGAAAAGGCGGCTGAGGGGAGATATGATAGAGGTCTATAAGATATTGAGTGGCATGGAACGGGTCGATGTGGAGCGTCTGCTTACGCTTTCCAAAAATACTAGGACAAGGGGGCATGCGAATCGAAGGAAATGTTTCTTCACTCAACGCGTATTATGATAGAGTCACATCCAGGATAGTTGGGTTAAGGCAATTTCAGTCTGAAATACAGAGGCATTGCAGGCAAGGAGCCAGGGGGTGAGATGAAGAACCCGGACTGGACTCCTAGCTGCAATAGTGGAAGACATTGGTGTAAGCTGGCAGGACTGTAGATTGGCTGCCACAAGGGGGAAAGAGAGATAGGAAACCCTGTGTGCAGGAGCTCATCATAGTCTAATGCTTAACTCAGCTGGTATGGGTGTGGGGGAAGCTAATTGAAGGAGAATGATTGGTTGTGGTAGCAGAAGCCAGGGATTGATTAGGCAAGGGGAAAGGAGTCCCAGGGAAGAGAGAAGCAGAGGGAGAGAAGAAGCAGATGCAGGCTGAAAATCCTTGGGTAAGAGAAGTCCCTAAAGTTGTGCAGGCTGAAAACCCTTGGGTAAGAGAGGTCCCTAAAATATTGAATCTACCATTGAAGCCGATGTAAAGGGGAATCCCTTGGGGTATGAGAAATCCCTAAAGTATGGAACCCCTCCTGAATGCAAAGAGAGTAGAAGGTAGAAACTGCTGCTTTGTGATTTAACTGTGATGATGAACTGACTGAACTGCTTCTATTTGGAATTGTACTACTGTTTATTGTGCGCTGGATAAAGAGCCCAGACTGGAGCTGACTGTGAGCCTGTATTGAATCCTGGTATGTGCTGATAGCCTATTGCTTAAAGGGGACTATTTGCCACACACTTTCAGGTGGCTTACATGTGCTTAAGATTGAAGGTGAATGCTGCTGTTGGAACTGCGTATCAGGTCTACTAGAAACCTGCATGGAATAAAGTCCTTAAGATTGAAGTTGCTGGTGGACATTATTTCTTGACTGTACCAGGAGCCCGTGGCTGGAGGAGATTGTTCTATCCTTGGCTGCACCTAGAGGACCCTGGTTACAGTAGTTAAACTCTGGAATTCGTTGCCGGAAAAGGTGGTTAAGGCGGTTTACTTAGCGGACTTCAAAAAGGGTTGGATGGCTTCCTGGAGGAAAAGCCATAGAATGTTATTGAATGGACGAGGGAATAATACAGTATTTCTAGGATGGGCAGGACAAATTGCTTGTTCTTTTGGCCGCTGTTGGTGACAGGGTGCTGGGCTTGATGGACCCTTGGTCTGTCCCAGCATGGCGATGCTTATGTACTTATGACATTGAGATCCAGCACTGCTCCCTCTCCTTCCCTTTGAACCTACCCCCCCCCCCACACACACACACACAAACACACCTCCAACACTGCACCCTCTTCTTCCCTCAGCCCCCAGTGCTACCCCTCCCCTCCTCTGTCCATCAAACTTGCTTTGTTTGCCAGCCCCTGCAACTTGAGCCAGCACTGGATACTTCCTTCTGCCATTTCCTGCTCCTCTGACACAGCTTCTTGCAACAGAGGGAAGGATCCGGCACCAGCCCAAGCAACCTGTTAATGCTGCAGGGGCTGCAGACAAAGCAGGTTTCACAGATTGGTAGAGCTAGTGAGAGGGAGAAGAGGAAGTGGGAAGCGACTCGGGATTTGAGAGAAGAAGGAGAGAGAACTACTGGTTTGCACAATGGGAAAGAGGAAAGACAGAGACATGCCACATACTTTAAAAAAAATGCCCGCTGCTGTGTGCTGGCCCTGAGATACACCAGTTAAGAACTGCTGGTCTAGAACGAGTCTCCCGACATGAGAGCTGGTTGGCCAATCAGTCCTTCAAATTTATTCGGCGGTCTAGAATCTAACTCCACCCCTCTCCTGTCCCATTTTTTTTCTTTCTGTTCCAGACTGTTTTTAAAACAAATGGTTTGGCCTAAGCCTGTTGCAGGTCTTATTCTCCTCTTTTTATTTCAAACAGCCTGGTAGCTAGGGATTTCCACATAGGAGATTGTGTGCTGCTTGTTCTCAAATGACAGCAGGACACACATTCTCACATATCTGCCCAGCTCCTCCAGGAGTTATATTCTTTAGCTTTATATTACACTGTTTGGGGGAGATACAAGATGTCGCCTGCTGCATGAAAATGCTAGCAGCTTTCCTCTCCTGCCTCTCTTGCCTATTCTGGGCATGACAGGGAAACAGAGGGAAAAGCAGTCTGCTCACCTAGTTTGGCCTGCAACTGTATCTTCCATGGGCCCAAATGATAGCTTTGTGATCCAAGAAAGAACCAAATTAATGGAAGTGTCCACTAGAAACCACTCTGCTTGGAGATCAGACTGGGGTCCTCTAGGAATGATCCAACTCTTGTCTTGACCCAAGGGTCCCCCTCCTCAGCCATTAGCAATGATCTCACCATATGGAACACAGTTTCTGTACTTCCAGGGAATCGTTTGGGCAGAAATGGTTGAGATAGCTATCTCCCACGTTGGATAATGTTTTTGTACAACTATCAGGTAAGGAGGGTAGTGTGCAAAAGGAAGAGTTCACCTGTGCTGCAGCCTAGAACATCTGGTGATGTGGAAGATACGGGGGAAAGCATGAATTTGAATTAGAAGAACCTCCTGTCTTAATGCCAGCAATGCTTGTGAGTAAACCTACCCATATGACTTTGGACTCAATTTGGATTGTGATATTGGCCCTAGCTGAAGTTATTTTACCAATTGGGCAAAGTTTATCTAAACAAATGTTTTCTTTTGAGCAGAAACTTGGTCAAATTGAGACTGCAATTAGAATATCTGAATTAAAAGCTGGGTCACAGAAGCTTTTGGGCTTTGAATAAACTCTGGTTCAAACAGTGCAAATGGATATGATTAAAGATTTAATTGGGATATGTTCCAAACTTGAAGATGTTGAAAACTTTATGAAGAGAGTTAACTTAAGGCTGGTTAATTTTCTATGTGAGAAGTCAAATGCCACCTTTGCTGAGCATATACAATCTTCCTTTACAAAGAAGAATGCAGATTGACTCTAGGGATCAGATCAAATCAATTCTTATATACCACTCATATCCCCTTTCCAGGGTTCAGTGTACTTTACTTTGTAGGTGAGACAAAAGCTGATAATGTTAGTGGGAGGTATGAGAACAATTAGAGACCATTGGTGTAATGCATGAGACCAAAAACATAAGAAAGGATAATGGATGATATTAGGAGGTAGATGTCAATGGATTGTTATGAAGCAGTCTTTGGGAAGAGACAGGTTTTTAGCCTCTTCCTGAAGCTATGGTAGCTGTTTACTGTTCTGATGGCAATAGGTAGAGAGTTCCATATTTTAACTCCAAGTACAGGGAATAGAGAGCTGGAAATCTTCTGATTTCGAATTGTCTTTTGAAATAGTGATGCTAGCATCAGTTGTTCTTTCAGTCTGTTAGACTGGACCAAACATAGCAAAGCTGTCTTAGCAGTTCAGAGGTGAAACCCTGTAAGATTTGAAAAACTAAACAAGCAGCTTTGAATCTGAGTCATTCTGCTATAGGAAGCCAGTGCAGTTTGTTAAGATGAGCTGAAACACTAGTAAATCTATTCAATCTGTATATTAGTCTAGCAGCTGTATTCTGTATGATTTGATATTGACAATACCAAGAAATAGAATGTTACAGTAATCCAAGTGAGGTAGGACTAACATTTGGACTAGTAGTGCAAAGGCTTTTGGTCAAAGAATGATCTGACTTAGACGTACCTGTCTCATTTTGAATAGTGTTTTCTTCCATAGCTGGTTAATATGAGAAGAGAAGGTGAGTGAAGAATCAAGCAAGACCCCTAGTACTCTGGTTTCAGACTCGACTGTAAAGCTTTGACCATTGGACAAAGATATTGATGATGGGACCGTCAGCTCCCTGATTTCTGAACCACAGGACCTTGGTTTTTTTTGCACATTAAATTTCAGTTTATTGGTCAGAGCCCAGGTACTAACAGCAGTCATGCCATTCACTACAGACTGAGTTGTATCTTTGTTTGATGTTGCCACTAGTAAGAGAAGCAGGATGTCATCTGCATAGGATAATAGTAGTTCATTAAGACCCAGGTGTATTGAGGCAAGGGATGACATAAAGAGATTGAACAGGATAGGTGAGAGGGGAGATCCCTGCGGGACCCCACAGTTAGGAGACCAGTAGTTGGAAAGTTGTTGCTTGACAGAATAGCTTTGATTTGAAAGGAATTTGAACTATTTGATCACAGTCCCTGTTGTTCCTATCTGGTCCAGGCATTCGAGTAGCAACGTGTGATCAACTGCATCGAATGCCGCTGATATATCAAATTGGAGAAGAATTGGTCGCCTTTGCATAGCTGGTGTTTGACATATATAGTTAGAACTAGCAGCAATGTTTCTATACTATGTGACAATCTGAAGCCAAATTGTGACCAGTGTTAATATAGAAAATTTTTCTAGATATAAAGAGAGTTGTTTACTGATATAAGTTTTTAATAATTTAGTAAAAATGGGGTATGCTTGCCACTGGACAGTAGTTTACAGGCTGTGTTACATCTAGCCCAGATCTCTTCAACAGCGAAATGAGAACAATTTTGCCCATATCAGTTGTAAGAGAGCCAGAGTTTAACAGCTCATTGAGATCATTGAATAACTAGTTTACTGCTTCCATAGAGATGAATTTGAATAGGTGTTTTGATGCAGGGAGCAGTTGGCTCAGGAACATTTCAACAGCAGTGATCTTACATCCTCAACTGTTAGTGGTTGAAAAGATTCCCAGTTTTAGTCAGTTTTGAATCCTTGGATTGTAGGGTCTCCTATGATTGAGGCTGAACTACAGGTTAGACTATTTTCCTCTGTTGGAGTAGTTTTAGATAGTTCAGACCTTATTTGGAGGATCTTATTGACGAAATGATAAGCTAGGTCTTGTGCAGTGGGACATGTTTTCTGTGAATGTTCATCATCCTTAGTGGAAGCTAGTTTTTTAACTAAGGAGAAAAAGATTTGTTGTCAAGATCATCTTGATCTATTAGGCTGCTATAGTACTGATGTTTTGAATCAGCTTTTTGTAGCGTCTGAAGACTGACTTCCATTTGGATTTATCAGTATTGTTCTTTGTCCATTGCTTTTCAAGGATTCAACATTCCCTTTTTAGGATGGCAAGTTCCTCTGTAAACCATGATGAATTTCGGGACATCTTGACCTCTTTAGTGGTAAATGGAGCAATTTTGTCTAGTATGGCTTTCACCTTGGTATCCCAGTGGGATTTGATCAAACCATGTGTAGGAGATGAAGTAGTGAGGGAATCTGTTAGCTCAGACCAGAAAGTGACCTCATTGATTTTACCTCTAGTGGAGAGGAGTTTGGAGGACTTGTGCCTGGTTAAGCTTGACATACAGATATCAATGATGAAATCGAGTTGAAAAGTGGCCAGACCACGGTACTGGCTTCCATTTGAATTAACTGATCAAGCTATTAGGATAGGAAGTCATGAAGTCTAACGTATGGCCTTTTTCATGAGTTTGTACCCTTGGATAATATAGTTAGTTCACAGTCCTTCAGGAATGATTTGAATTGTGTACATTAGTGTCTGCATCATTTTCCAAGTGTAGGTTTAAGTCTCCCAGGAAGATAATCATAGAAAATTAGGACATGGCAGAGGAAGTAATCTCAACAAGTCGAAGTTCTGCCTTGGACCAAGCTCCCGGAGGACGGTAAATGAGGAGTAGGGCAACTTGATTTGCCTCTTTTGAATCATCGCAGAATTTGCACTGCATATATTCCAGTTCAGGGAAAACCCCAGAACTAACTAAAGACATGTGGAAAAATCTAATATAATAATTTGCTCCTCCAACGTTCCAATGAGGCTACCTGCATTTGTAATCATCTCCTGACATCACTCTCTTGCCTGACGTCAGGAGATGGTTACGAACGCAGTGAGAGACATTGGAACGTTGCAGGAGCAGCTTCAGCCCTTCCTCCACACGCACCAACATCTCCACCCAGGGCCGCCGAGAGACTGGGACGGGCCCGGGGCAAGGCCGGTCCTGGGGGCCCTGGGCCCCGCCCCTGCCGCCCTCACCGCCACGCCCCCCTGAGGTCGCCACCGCTGCCGCTCACCCTCCACCCCCCCTGAGGTTGCCACCGCTCCCCCCTCCACCCCCCCCGAGGTCACTGCAGCCACTGCTCCCCCTCCACCCCCCCCCCGAGGTCGCCGCCACTCCCCCCCCCCCCGTCTGCCACTGGGACGGGCACCCTGCAGGGGTGTAGCCACGGGCGAGCCTGGACGGGCCCAGGCCCAGCCACTTTCCCTCCAGGCCCGCCTACCCAACACAGACCTGCCAAGTCTCCCGCGAAACACACGGCACCAACTCCCATTTCTGGCCGCTGCTGCTTCTCCTGTTAAGCAGCAGCGGCCGCTACAAAAACAAAAAGAGCTAATTAACCCAAAATGTTTTTAAAAAGCAAGCGCGGCACCACAGGCAGCCATCAGACATTGGCTGTCGGCTCTAGAGCCACTCCTCTCGCCTCTCACATCACTGCTCCTGGAGCAGAACCCCGGAGGATGGGGAGAGAAAGGGGGAGATGTATGAATGGATGCAGAGAGAAAGGGGAGAGACTGGAAGGATGTGGAGAGAGAAGGGACACTGAACAGAAAAGGGTAGAGAGATAGAGAGACACTGGATAGAAGGAGAGGGAGAGAGACATTAGATGGAAGGATCAGGAGAGAGAGGGTAGGTGGGTGGAAGGAGGGGGAGAGAAAGAGGGAAGACACTGGATGGAAGGGTAGGGAGAAAGAGGAGACACTGGATGGAAGGATGCAGAAAGAAAGAGGGGAGACATTGGAAGGATGGGGAGAGAAGAGGAGAGCTGCTGGATTGAAAAGGGGAGTAGAGAAAGACTGGAGAATAAGAGGAAGGGGCATGGGGGAACAAGGGTGAGAAAAAGATGAAAAGCCATAGGCAGATGAAGGAAAAAGAAGGAAATTAAACCCTGCCACCCCTCTTGGCAGCTCCACCTCCTCCCAGTTCAGCAGTACCCCCCCCCCCAGGGGGGAGGGGGAGGGGGTCCTGAGACCAGAGAAGGGAGGGGGGGAGGTATCTGTCACACAAACACACACACTGTCACACACACTCAGTCAGTGTCTCTCTCACACACTGTATGTCTCACACTGTATCACAGTCACTCTCTATGTGTCACACAGTCACTCTCAAACACTCGATCTCATACACTCTCTCGGTCTCACAGAGAGTCTGTGTATCGCACACATACTCTCACAATCTGTCTCACACACACTCTCACACACACTGTATCTGTGTGAAACACACTCTCACACTCACTGTGGCTCACATACACACTCGCATATACTCTCATTCTCACACAGACACACTCGCATCCACACTCACTCTCTGTCACACACACACACTCGCACATTCACTCTCACATACACTCTCTCAAACATACACACTCCGAGGAAAACCTTGCTAGCGCTCGTTTCATTTCTGTCAGAAGTGGGCCTTTTTTACTAGTCTTAAATATAAGAGCAAGTCCGCTGCCGTTTTTACCCTGTCTTGGAGAGTGAAGAATACCATAATCGGGTGGATAACTATGAGGCAATATTGGACTATCATCTTCTGTAAGCCATGTTTCTGAGATAAACAGAAAGCCAAGATCTGAAGATTCTAGCAGATCCCTGAGTAAGAGAGCCTTGTTCCCCACAGACCTGGCGTTGATATAAATGGTGGAGACAGGAATGAGCTGAGACTTGTGTTTCAAACGGAAGACTTGTTTGGGTAATTTCAAAAGGTAACGAGTTTTTTTTTTAGGCCGTTGAATGTTAGCTATTTGGTTCTGGTCTGAAACCATAGTAGTGTTGTCTAGCAGGTATCTGACATTACAGTTAGGGTGTTTCTTAGTACAGTGTTTTCTAGACGGATTATAGATTACAGGGATTAGGCACTAAGTTATCTGGTAGGTTGCCACCCAAAGTGCTCAACAGGGCTAAGGAAATCCATGTGAGCCACTTCATGGTTTAAGTTTATGGAGCTAAATTAAGTCAGTCAGGTTTAGCACTTTTTTATCAGTCCTAAATGTGCGCTGTTAAAGACTTCAGAACAGAGTCCTCTCTGAGGGTAGAAGCCACCGATGGTAAGGAGAAGTCATGGTGTCTCAGGAGCTCATAAGGTGGGAAGTTGTGGATGTGCCGTTGTGGCACACTCCAAAATGATGATATGACTCGCTCATGGGTGTAGTTTGACTGTTTCATTTGGGGGGGCAAAGGATGGGGTGGAGCATATTCATTTGCATATATATTTGCAAATGAATATGCTAATATGGAGGAAGGAAGGGAAAAAGAGCTGGCTTTCCCTTTGCCCCCCCCCCCCCCCTTGTAAGGCACTGCCTACCCACCCACCCAACAAAAACCTACACTAGACTAAAGAAAGATGGACCAACAATAAAGAACGACAATGTGGGGATGCAATGCAGGCAGCAGCAGCTCACAGGTTTGCTTGCTGACTGTGTTGAGTGAACGGCGACGGCTGCGCGGGGGAGTGGAAAAAAAGATTTAATTTACCAATGGCGCCGCTTCTTCCGTCCTTACAGTGGACTAGCCTAGGTTAGGTAGGCTGAGGCTCGCTGGCTGGCTGGCTCACTTCCACAGTTCCACTAAAGAGCGGTGGCGAACTGGCGGTAGTCACAGCGGCGGGGTGCGCCGCGCCAGTAGTAAAAGCACAAACAGGTAGCGCAGCTCGATTCCGTCCTTCGCTTCCCTGCCCTCTCAGCGTTCCGCCCGCCCGAAAGGAAATTACATCAGAGGAAGGCTGGACGCAGAGAGGGCAGGGAAGCGAAGGACGGAATCGAGCTGCGCTGCCTGTTTGTTGCTTTTACTACTGGCGCCGGTGGCGCCCTGCCGCTGCGACTTCTGGTAAGATACGGATAAGTTGTTTGCCCCCCCCAGTCTACGCTGTTGTTAGGTAGGGTTTCTCTTTCAAGCTACCATTCTTCCATAGTCAGTCGTGCAGCAGTAAGAGAAAGTTTAGATATTACTCTTGATTCTTTAGAATTATTGCCTGAGGCAACAGTAAATAGGGGAAACTAGTCCACACTTATATTGACTTTGTGCTTTTCTGAGGATGGGGATTGATTATTGAAATGCTATTTTAGGTACAAGGATAAGCTCTTCAAAGGAAATAAGGTTTCTTTTTCCTGACATGAGTCATGGTACGCAGTGATGTAAGCAGTTTCTACTGCTTCATCCTGGGGTGCCCCAATTAGGGACATGCTTTTTCCTTAATTCCCCTGCAAGTGTGTAATAACTTATTGATCAGTGAAATATGTCTTTTGGAACCTACACATCTGTCCTCTCTTCTGGCCTACAAATGGCTGCCAAGTGTGTCTTCTCCAACCACATAAAGGGACTGTATATATAACTGGTTTCTTTCTTCTTCACATGACAGTTTAATGTTTTCCTTGTTGATTGGATCTCCTCTAATTTTGTGCACTTTAGCTGTAACTGGTTAATTGACTTATTTGCCTTTTTTGTCCCCTTTACTATACGAGTATATAGTTGGTCTGCAAGTCACCTACAGTTTGTTACCTAATAATCAACTTTACTGTATAAGCTGTCATTGGGTTGTTACTTGATTTGTACATAGAAGTTTATTATAAATAAAAAGATTTTTTTTTAAATTAGACTGCCTGGTCCCATGCGGTGGGTGGGAAGGTGTGCACATATGCACAATGTGGTCTTCCAAAGGCTTCTGCAAGAGTTTGCTGGGAAGTTCTTTGCACCGGGCTCCATCAGATGAAATCACCCACTTGTGAGAAAGTGTGTCCAGCTGTCCTCAGGGAACACCTGCTACAGGTGAGTAACTTTGCTGTCTGTCCAGTCAAGGAGTTTACTTTAAATATGCGTCATCTATTTTTCTATATCTCCACTTAGGAAATATGCCCCTCGTTATTTAGAATGAGTGAGGAAGTTCAATTGCTTTGTTGGCTAGAGCAGTATTACACTGAAAGTACCTAAACTACGTACACTGAATACCTTGAAGGTGAAGCTACTCACCCTCCAAGGAGAGAGAAAGGAAGGTGCCCACCTAGGGACCATCACTAGAGAATGTAAAGGATGAATGTTAAGGAATACTTCATGTCTGAGGACTTTGAACTACAGCTTGTGCTTGATTTGTATAGGATGGTAAATACCCCCTCCCCCCATTTACTAAGCTGTACTAGTGGCTGCCTTGCGCTAATGCCAACACAGCCCATTCACTTTGAATGGGCTGTGTTGGCATTGCCGCACAACAGCCGCTAGTGTGGCTTAGTAAACAGAGGGGTTAGTTTGAACAATCACCTAATGGAATTCTTACTTGAAATACCTTTTTGAATTCTTCTATCTTTTGATTTGCTCCAGCATAGGCTTTAGAAAGAGACAGACCCTAAGGAAGTCATTGGGACCCTTTCTCTTCCTTTTGCTGCCCAGGTTTGCTTTTTGTTCCAGTCAACAGTCATCTCTGAATAAATTCTTTGAATAGAACATTCATGGCTACCTTTTTCGGCGATAATGGAAACCAAGGACACCCATCTCAGAAATGACCAAATGCAAGCCCTTTGGTCGTGGGAGGAGCCAACATTCGTAGTGCACTGGTCCCCCTGACATGGCAGGACACCAGCCAGGCACCCTAGGGGGCACTGCAGTGGACTTCACAAATTGCTCCCAGGTACATAGCTCCCTTACCTTGTGTGCTGAGCCCCCCAAAACCCACTACCCACAACTGTACACCACTACCATAGCCCTTAGGGGTGAAGGGGGCACCTAGATGTGGGTACAGCGGATTTCTGGTGGGTTTTGGAGGGCTCACATTTACCACCACAAGTGGAACAGGTAGGGGAGGTGGGCCCGGGTCCGCCTGCCTGAAGTGCACTGCCCCCACTAAAACTGCTCAAGGGACCTGCATACTGCTGTGATGGACCTGAATATGACATTTGAGGCTGGCTCAGAATATTTTTAAAGATGTTTTTTGAGGGTGGGAGGGGGTTAGTGACCACTGGGGGAGTAAGTGGAGGTGATCCCCGATTCTCTTCAGTGGTCATCTGGTCAATTTGGGCACCCTTTTATGCCTTGGTCGTAAGAAAAACAGGATCAGGTAAAGTCGTCCAAGTGCTCATCCAAGATGCCCTTTTTTTTCCATTATGGGTCGAGGACGCCCATCTGTTAGGCACGCCCAAGTCCCACCTTTGCTACGCCTCCGACACGCCCCCATGACCTTTGGTTGTCCCCACGATGGAAAGCAGTTGGGGACACCCAAAATCGGCTTTTGATTATACTGATTTGGATGACCCTTTGAGAAGGACGCCCATATTCCAATTTGTGTCAAAAGATGGGCGTCCTTCTCTTTCGAAAACGAGCCTGTAAGTAATGTAAAATTGACATTGCTCATGCTGCTTTGAGCTTCCAGCTTAATCAGAACTGGCATTTATATCCCCAGCAGCCTTCATGAGCAGCTACCTAGGGATGTCCCCTTGTTTTCATATCCCCTCCTGCTTCATCCTTGCCATTGTAGTAACAGTCCTTGGGCAGGATTTACAAGTTGCAGTACCTTCCAGAAACAGGCTAACTTGAAAGGTCTGACCACTAGGTATCAACATTAAATGATGGCTGACACGTGCTGTCATGGCAGTGTACCCACCCCAAGAATTTACCCTAACCCTTATACATTGCTAACAGGCTGGCCCTTTTTAACTTTGTATTTTCCAAACAACAGAAACAGTTGTTAAAAATTCAACATCTGCATAAGAACATAAGAAAAACCATGCTTGATTCAGACCAAAATCCATTGAGCCCAGCACTCTCTGATAGTGGCTGATCTGAGTCACAAGTTACCCAGAAGATCCCAAAAAAATAAATCCAATTTCTCAGTTTTAATAAGGATGAAGGATATACATCTTTTTACATTATTATTATTTATTGAGGCTTTAATCAAAGCAGGTACAATACATATAACCCATTATAACCCCATGTTCCTTCAACACAACTGAACCAAATTTGCAACCTATTAATAATGTCCCTTCCCCTTTGTCTCTGGTAAAAACCTCATCTCCCCCCCCCCCCCCTTACTTCACCACCACCCCCACCCTTCCCACTTTGCTTTCATACTGTGTGATTCATTTTGAATGTATCCCATCCACTCCGCATGGAGTTAGGCATAGACAGGCATCTATGATATGTTTGTATCAGATAATCCCTTGGAGCTGATCCATCCCTTTACTCCCTTTCTTCAGCCTTCATATCTAGAGACCCTTAGTTCCTATCAGGGTCAGTGAATTGACTTCTGAGTTGTTGTATATTTCTCATCAAATGGAACCCATATCTCTTTAAATGTGGGCTACCCTACGCTTTCTCCAGGCTGTCAGCCTCTCCATGGGATATGTCTTTTCAGTAAAATAAATATATTTTCCAAGTCTACCTAGCTAGTAGTTTTTTTACAGACTTCTTCCAAGAACTTGAACCTCACTATCTTAGCTACCTTAACTACATTCATCAGCAACAGCTTCCACAGCTTAATTATGCACTGCACAAAAATAATACTTCCTCTGATTTGTTTTCAATCTGCCGGTTGCTAGTTTCATGGACTGTTGTTTGAAAGGTTAAACAAATGTTCCCTACTTAATTGTTCCACTTCAGTTATGATTTTATAAACCTCTATCATATCCTTTTTTCCATCTTCTGCTTTTTTCAAACTGAAGAACCCTAAATCTATTTAGCTTTTCTTCAGAAGAAAGATGTTTCATCATCTTTATTATTTAGTTACTCTGTTTTTCTAGTTCTGCTATATCCTTTTAGGAGATGGAGCAATCAGTACTTGGGGCATGGTTGCATCATCATTCTAAATAGAGGCATAATGATATTCTTAGTTTTGTTCTCCATTCTTAAATAATCCCTAATATTCTGTTTGCTTTTGTGACAGCTGTTGCACATGGGCCTCAACATTTCAATATAATATCCACAATGGCTCCAAGCATTTTGTACCTGTAATTGGATTTATTTTCTCTTTGTGCATCACTTTGCACTCCACATCAAATTTCATCTGCTATTTAGATACCCAGTATAGATGCCTCACAAGTTCTTTATGCAAATCCTTACCATCCTTAAAGCTGAATAATTTTGTGTCATTGGCAAATTTGATTACTTCACTTGTTATTTCTTTCTCTAGATCATATAAGAATACTAGTAAAAAAGGCCCGTTTCTGACACAAATGAAACGGGCGCTAGGAAGGTTTTCCTCGGAGTATGTATGTTTGACAGAGTGTGTGTGAGAGTGACTGTGTGAGAGAGAGTGAATGTGCGAGTGTGTGAGTGTGACAGAGAGAGTGAGACTGGGTGCAAGTGTGTGTGAGAGAATGAGTGTGTGGCTGTGGCTAGGGCCCCCCTCCCTCCAGGGGTCCTCACTCCCTCACTCACTCCCTCACAATTCCATGGTCCCTCCCCCCTTCGAGTTCCAGGGTCATCGTACCCTCCCCTCCCTCCATCCATCCCTCCAAGTTCCATGGTCGTCCCCTCCCCTCCCTCCATCCATCCCTCCGAGTTCCATGGACGTCCCCTCCCCTCCCACCCAGTTCCAGTGCCCCCCCCTCCCACTTCCAGGGGCCCTCCTCCCAGTTCCAGTGCCCCCTCCCTCTGAATTACAGGGTCGTCCTCTCCCTCTGAGTTCTAAGGTCGTCCCCTCTCTTCCTCCGATTTTTAGGGTCACCTCCCTCCCTCCCTCCCTCGTTTCAGGGTCTCCCTCCCTCCCTGTCTCCCTCTGAGTTTCAGGGTCCCCCTCTCTCCCTCCGATTTTCAGGGTCCCCCTCTTTCTCTCCCTCTGAGTTTCAGGGTTCCTCCATCCCTCCCTCCTTCCGAATTTCTGGGTCCCTCCCTCCATCCTTCCCTCCACCCCTCCGAGTTTCAGGATCGTTCCTCCGTCCCTCCCTCCCAGTTCCAGGGTCACCCATCCGTCCGTCCCTTCCTCCCTTCCACTTCCAGGCCTCCCTTCCTCAGAATTTAAAAAGTCACATTGGACTTACCAAGTCGGGGTTACGTCCCGCAGTAGCGCTAAGAGCTGTGCAGGCTCGGCCCTTCTCTCGCTGTCTGTCTCTCAGCTCTGGTCCCGCCCTTATTTACTGTTTCCAAACAGGTAGAAAAAGCAACAGTCTTAGCCGAAGGATGCTTGGGTGCATAAGGAGAGGGTTGACCAGCAGGAACAAAGAGATGATAGTGCCCTTGTATAAATCCCTGGTGAGGCCCCATTTAGAGTACTGTGTGTAATTCTGGAGACCGCACCTATAGAAAGACATAAACAGGATGGAGTCAGTCCAGAAGGCAGCTACAAAAATGGTAAGCAGTCTTGGACATAAAACATATAGGGACAGGCTTATAAACCTCAACATGTATATGCTGGAAGAGAGGAGGGAGAGAGGAGATATGATAGAGACGTTTAAATATCTCAGGGGCATTAATGTACATGAAGTGAGCCTTTTTGATATGAAGGAAAACTCTGGAATGAGGGGGCATAGGATGAAATTAAGAGGAAATAGGCTTAGGAGGAATCTAATAAAGTATCTGTTCATGGAAAGGGTGGTGGAAGCATGGTATGGCCTCCCAGTGGAGGTCGTGGAGACGAGGACAAATGTGGGACAAGCCTTTAGCCTATGAGGAAAAGCTAAAGCGGCTAGGGCTCCTCAGCTTGGAGAAAAGGCAGCTGAGGGGAGATATGATAGAGGTCTATAAAATAATGAGTGGAGCTGAATAGGTAGATGTGAAGCGTCTGTTCACGCTTTCCAAAAATACTAGGACTAGGGGGCATACGATGAAGCTACAATGTAGTAAATGTAAAACGAATCGGAGAAATGTTTTCTTCACTCAACGTGTAATTAAACTCTGGAATTCGTTTCCTGCGGTTAGCTTGGCGGAGTTTAAAAAAAGGTTTGGACGGCTTTCTAAAGGAAAAGTCCATAGACCGTTATTGAATGGACTTGGGGAAAATCCACTATTTCTGGGATAAGCAGTATAAAATGTTTTGTACTTTTTTGGGATCTTGCCAGGTTTTTGTGATCTGGATTGGCCACTGTTGGAAACAGGATGCTGGGCTTGATGGACCTTTGGTCTTTCCCAGTATGGCAATATTTATGTATTTATGTACACATGGGATTCCTTACAAAAAGAAAGAGTTAGTGGTTACGGAGAATGAGCAGACTGGATGGGCCATTTGGCCTTTATCTGCCGTCATGTTTCTACACTTCTATCATTTAATGTTGTAATGCAGTTAAGCCCTCCCTTCACATCTTTAAGAGCAAAAATCTCAAATGAGTGCCACTTTAGCAAATTGCTTCCTACACGTAGTGCTGTAAGCTTTTTCAAATGTAATTTTTGAAAGAATGGAGCACAGTGAACATTTCTAGCAACTACCCTACCATACTACTACTATTTAACATTTCTAAAGCATTACCAGGGTTGCGCAGCGCTGTACAATTAACAAAGAAGGACAGTCCCTGCTCAAAGGAGCTTATAATCTAAAGGACAAAAAGTGCAGTCAATCAAGATTGAGGCAGTCTAGATTTCCTGGATAGAGGTACAATGGTTAGGTGCCGAAAGTGACATTGAAGAGGTGGGCTTTGAGCAAGGATTTGAAGATGGGTAGGGAGGGGACTTGGCGTATGGGCTCAGGGAGTTTATTCTACGCATAGGGTGAGGTGAGGCAGAAAGGGCGGAGTCTGGAGTTGGCGGTGGTGGAGAAGGGTACTGAGAGGAGGGATTTGTCCTGTGAGCGGAGATTACAGGTAGGAGCATAAGGGGAGATGAGGGTAGAGAGGTAGTGAGGGGCTGCAGATTGAGTGCATTTGTAGGTTAGTAGGAGAAGCTTGAACTGTATGCGGTACCTGATCGGAAGCCAGTGAAGTGACTTGAGGAGAGGGGTGATATAGGGGTGATATGAACATATCGGTCTAGGCGGAAGATAAGACGCGCAGCAGAGTTCTGAACGGATTGAAGGGGGGATAGATGGTTAAGTGGGAGGCCAGTGAGGAGTAGATTGTAGTAGTCAAGGCGAGAGGTAATGAGAGAGTAGATGAGAGTTTGGGTGGTGTGCTCAGAGAGGAAAGGGCGAATTTTGCTGATGTTATAGAGAAAGAAGCGACAGGTCTTGGCTGTCTGCTGGATATGGGCAGAGAAGGAGAGGGAGGAGTCGAAGATGACCCCGAGGTTGCAGTCAGATGAGACGGGGAGGATGAGGGTGTTGTCGACTGAAATAGAGAGTGGGGGGAGAGGAGAAGTGGGTTTGGGTGGAAAGACAATGAGCTCGGTCTTGGCCATGTTCCAAGGACAGATCGCTGAGGAACTCCAACAGAGAGCGGGATGGGGTGGAGGAAGATCCATGAGAATGTACTCTGAAGGTACGGTGGGAGAGATAAGAGGAGAACCAGGAGAGGACAGAGCCCTGGAACCCAAATGAGGATAGTGTAGCAAGAAGTAAATTATGATTGACAGTGTCAAAAGCGGCGGATAGGTCGAGGAAGATGAGGATGGAGTAGTGACCTTTGGATCTGGCAAGGAACAGGTCATTACAGACTTTAGTGAGTGCCATTTCTGTCGAGTGTAGAGGGCAAAAACCGGATTGAAGCGGATCGAGGATGGCATGAGAGGAGAGAAAATCAAGGCAGCGGCTGTGAACGGCGCGTTCAAGTATCTTGGAGAGGATGGGTAGGAGGGAGATGGGGCGGTAGTTGGAAGGGCAGGTAGGGTCTAGTGATGGTTTTTTGAGGAGTGGTGTGACTACAGCATGCTTGAAGGAGTCAGGGACAGTTGCAGTGGAGAGAGAGAGGTTGAGGATATGACAGATTGGGGGGGGGGGGTGACAGTAGGAGAGAAGGTGTTTAGAAAGTTAGTGGGGATGGGATCAGAGGGACAGGTGGTGCATTTCGAGGAGGAAAGAATGTGGGCGGTTTCCTCCTCGGTGATATCAGGAAAAGAGGAGAAGGAGGCCTGGGTTGGTTGGTTGACGGAGTGGGTTAAAGGGTGAAGAGGAAGAGGTGGCTTGGTAGTGAATTCGAGGTTGATCTTCTGCACCTTGTCGCGAAAGTAGTCAGCCAGTGAGTGAGGGGTGGGGGGGGGGGGGGTGGGAGCGGAGGGCACTTTAAGGAGAGAGTTAAGGGTGGCGAAGAGACGACGAGAGTTGGAGCTGAGAGAATTAGTCAATTGGGTGTAATAGTCCTGTTTGGCAAGGAATAGGGAGGACTGGAAGGAGGATAGCATGAATTTGTAATGAATGAAGTCGCTATGGGTGCAAGATATCCTCCAGAGGCATTCAGCAGATTGGGCGCAGGGGCGAAGGTATCTGATTTAAGGGGTCAGCCAGGGCTGGGGTTTAGTACGCCTTATGGGACGGAAGATGGATGGTGCAAGGATGTCCAGAGCAGAGGAGAGAGTGGCATTGTAAGTAGAGACAGCCTTGTCGACAGACTCGGAGGACATGATGGGAGGAGATTAGAGATATTTATTGGGATTTATTAACCGCTTTTATGAAGAGATTCACCCAAGGCGGTATACAGCATGTACATACAATTTTGTTAACAGCATAACAATAGTAAAATAACCAAGAATAAACATAAATACAATAAATGAGGTAAACATGAAAAAAAGTAAATTGAAACCTAATAATAGAACTACTGTGAAACTGTATCAAAAACATACACATTTAACAGCACTGGAATTCAAATACCAGAGATATAATACAATGTTAACATAATGCTAATGATACACCTAATAAGCTTGCTTTAGAACATTCAACTAACATAGATATGAACTTGTGTTTTGTACCCAAAGAATTTCTGTTTTATTTGGGTTCAGGCAAAGTTTGTTGTTGTTTGCTCATTCCCAAGTAGCAGTTAGGCTGGCAGTCAGTTTACTCATAGCTGTGGGTAGATCTGGTTCAACGGGTATGAGTAGTTGCACATCATCAGGATAGATGTAGAATTTTGTGTTCATTGATTGAAGAATCTCACCCAGAGGCTTTGATGTAGATATTAAATAAAATGGGAGATATTATGGATCCCTGTGGCACCCAACAGTCCAGTGCTCAAGGTGATGATGTGCTGTTGCTGAACAGAACTGATTTGAACCAAGTAAATACTGTTCCACTGATACCTATTTCTGCCAGTCTTGTAAGCATGATATTATGATCCACGGTGTCGAAGGCTGCCGTTAAATCAAGCAACACGAGTATTGAGGCAGATCCCCTTTTACAGTTTCTGTGCAGTCCATCAAGAAGGGACACAAGAACTGTCTCTGTTCCGCACCCAGGTCTGAAGCCAGACTGACATGGGTCTAGCCAATTATTACTTTTAATAATTAGCCAGTCACTGAGTTGACTGCAGACTGTCTGTTCTATAAGTTTTGCTAGGAAAGGAATGTTAGTGAACTGTTTTTCAGTAGGGGGTGCACCACAGCTCTGTTTAGTGTTATTGGCAGCTGCCCTTCTGTAAAAGAAGAGTTAACAATTTTAGTGGCCCCTTCAGTGAGGCCTGTGCTCGCTTGTTTTGCAATTTTTGCTGGGCAGGTTGTAGGCTGTAGACCTTTCAGGGTGTTTTCAAGAGCTTCCTCTGTGACCTGGTTGAACGAGTCCAAGATGGCTATGCATGGCAGGGAAGAGGGAGTGTTCTCTTCATTAGCTGGTAGGAGCTTTGATGGGACTGTCTTTAGGTCCTGATGAAGACCTTTAATTTTGGTAACAAAATAAATGGCCAAATCATTGCTGGTTAGTTGTGACTGAGAAGGCTGGTTCTGTTGTGGGTTTTGCAGTAGATTGTTTATTATTTTAAATAGCTGCTTGGTTGAATTTGCATCTTGTTCTATGTGTTGAGAAAAATACTGTTTTTTGGATGTTGTTAGCCTGGCGGTACATTGTCATTTGTTTCTTACAGTTGAGCTTGACTTCATCTAGATGAGATTTTCTCTATTTTCTTTCAAGTTGGTGTCCTTGACGCTTAAGGATCCGCAGTTCTGGAAAGAGCCATGGAGAACATTTGTTTGTGGAGCATAGGACCTTCTTTAGAGGAGCTTTTTTTTCTAAGGCAATTGCTAACCATGGAGAGAACCTAGGGAACGTTTGTTTGTGGAGCATAGGACCTTCTTTAGATGGGCCATTTTTTCTAATGCCATTGCTATGCATGCATTCCAGATATCAACCTGCTCTGATACTGTCATCATCTTTTCATCCACATGGGGGTAGGACAAGGCTTCTAGGAAGTTTTCAGCAGTCAGATTTCTCATGTCTTGGATTTCATTCCAAACTTTGATTGGGCCCATCTGTTTTATGTAGTCCTTAATAGAAAATTTGAAAAGGAAATGATCAGTCCATGATAGGAATGTTATCTCTATGCCATCATTCTGATTCCCTTTGCTCCCTCCTGGATCATCACACCCCCCCCCCCCCCCGAGACCACTGGACTTACCTGACCAGTTCCTAGTTGTCTGATGGAGGATGGCCTGTTGACATTTTGGAGTGAGGGAAAGGGTATCAGCTTCAGGCCGGTACACAAAAGTTATGAGTGCGCCAGCCAATATTCAGTGCCTGCAACCACATGCTTTTTATGTGGATCTATATGCCTCCATAGTTATGTGGGCACCAGCACTATTACCAGCACCTATATAGCTGTCGACTCCTCCCCATGCCTGACCCTTGTACCACTCCTGACCCTGCCACTTCAAACATGCCCTGTCAGGGCAGTTAGGCAGTCACAATTGGGGGTTATGCTCACTTGGATTACATTTTGCTGTTTTGAATGTTGGTTCCCCCACTTCAAACAGGTGACTGTAGACTCCCCATTTTCATTTTGGTAACTGGAATTAAGAGCTGGGGGTGGAGACAGGACCGAAAGGTTGAGTAATGTCTTGTCCAAAGGGTACTGGCTGTTTGAGTCCCTGCTACTCAGTCAAAAGGGCTCAGTATCTATGTTTGGTCATTTGGGAAAATAACTTGTTTAAAGAGAGAAACACCCACAGAGTTGGTTGGAGAGAAGACCAAGGGAAGATTAATTTGCATATTCCCCAAGATCTCTAATCAAGTGTGGCTCTTGTTGAAGTGGGGGGGCCAAAACTCTCTATATGTGTTTCTATATGTCAGAAATAAAGAAAGCTAAGAGGCTTTATTATTCCAAATTGATTCAGGATCCTATCTATCCTCATAGGAAACTGTTCTCAGTCTTAATCAGTTTAACTTGTCTCGGGCAATTGGACTTTGCCTCTGCCTGTGGGTGCACAATGGGCTTCCCAGCCATGTTCCCAAGGGCTAACCATGGTCACTAGTGTTTCCAACTGAATCCAGACTAATCTTGCAGTATTGCTCCAGCCCTGGGCCTACCTCATTGCAGGCAGAGACTTGTACTTCTGCTTCCCCCTTTGCATTCCCTAAGAACAGCAAGAATACAAGTCACTGTGTGCAATGGGATCAAGCCAGGACTGGATCCACCCAGTCAGGTGACTGAATCCAGTTGGCAAACCTAATGGTCACTTGCCCAGTACAGTGTAGAGACAATCCATCTATTGTGTGTGTATCAGCATACCCACTGATTCTTGTTACCACTCTTCCTGCCAGGTCATACACGGCAGTCATGATATGCTGTTGTTCTGAGTAGGCCTGTTCATACAACAGTCCAGGAACATCACAATGCAACATGACATGGCTGGCTGCACCAACTCCTAGGACAGGTGGTCATGTTCCTGTGTCCAGGGAAGCCAGGGGCAGGACACCTCCCCTCCAATTACTGACCTCCTTATTTGCCTGCAGCTGCCCACAGAGGTACTTGCTGGTTTCCCTTTCACAGGGGTTCCCTGTGTATATACTGGGTATCGGTGAGGTGCATGAACTGAGGTTGTGATGTGCAGCAGCAGCAGTGCTATGATTAGCACTCCTGTCTTCTCCAGCAGCCACACGGCACAGATATAGACAGTAGGCAAACAGTAGCTACAGAACAGCCAGACAACCCAAAACACACCTATTCACAGAGACACACGCATACATTTACACAAGCGGGTCAGAGAGGGGAACAGTGGGTGGGGGTCAGGGACAGGAGGTGATTGGGAACAGAGGAATGGACACAGGTAGGGCAGGGAGAGGCCAGATGAGCATATGGCAGAGTAGCAAGGACAGAATACAAGTGAACAGACTATATGGTGCACTGAAGGCATACATACATACATCTGAATTCCTAATTACATCTACAACGTGGCAACACAGTGCCTGAAGCCCCAAAGAACAAACATCACTCACCTTGGCCTCCATCAATTGAGAGTGCAAATTTTGATGCAGAATTCAGACATCATCAGAATGCAGGGTGGCTGCCATTTCCTCACAGAAAATAAACTTACTGTGTCCATGTTCCATGTATCTAACATACCTGGTTTTCTTGAGATTTGAACTCACCACCCCTGAACACAGGTCAACTGTCTTCACCACTAGGCCATCTCAGTTGTACTGAATTTGTAGCTCATGAGCATCTGTACTGATGCCTTAGGAGAAGAACATATATATCTCTTGGTGATAAAGTGCAGATATATCTAGGGGACAGGTGAATACAGTCTGCAGACCCCAACAATGCGGTTTCCAGAAGGAGTGAGAGAGCAACCAACCAATCTGTTCTACACTAGACTATAAAACATCCTTCAGTGTGGCAAAGGAGAGGTTCCATGCAGTCGCTTTGGCAAAGAACCTAAGGCACCAACAGCCATGTAGCCCATTCCCAATATTCAACATAAAATTCCTCTTCCCTGAGCACATTTGTCCGAAAGGTCCGGTTGTCAGTCCCTGAACAGTAGCACAGGGGTGGGGGAGTAGGGTAGCTGTAGATCAGATAGGAATCAAGCCCTGGTCACCTGACCCTCAGGTCTAAGCTGTTACCACTAGGCCAATGGTCCATGAACATGTTTTAGTGTTCCAATGAGGGACCCATAGCACTGCATAGGGTAGACATCCCAAATCTAGGGCCAAGCACAAAACCTCCTAGTAAAGGATGTGAGGTGCAATACAGGTTGTATCAGTTTTATCTTTTAATCATGGGCGTAGTTTGGGGGAGGCGAGGGGGGAATTTCCCTCCCCCAAACAAGCTTGCCCCTGTCTGGGCAGGGGTAAAGGCACAGGTGCCCAGACACTGACTTCCTTTCAGGCCGCTACTGCCCTCTCTTATGCTCGCTCTCCTCTCCAACCCTCACGGCGGCAAAACAAAAAATAGCATGAAAGTGCACGGGGCTGTAGCCCTACACGCATCACTGCTGGCTCCTTTCCTCCTCCCTCTCCAAAACAGTAAGTTACATCATGAGGGGAGGAAGGAAGCTGGCAGTGGCGCACACAGGGCTACAGCCCCACACAAGGTTTCATGCTGGAGGGGCTGGTTATAGGGACACCCTAGCATGTGTTGAATTTGTGCAGAGATTTGTTTCTCCTTGTAAAGAGCCATTAAAACAGACATCATGTTATGAGAATCAGATGCTCATCATCCAGAGTTTCTATCTATTTATTTACTTATTTATGACATTTATATCCCACATTAAACATGAATTAGGTTGAAACCTAGGAGCATTTAAAATCTTTTATTTTTCCTGTGCCTAGATCAAAATAGAAAGATGGTTTGTGGGAACGTGCTCTTTTTGTTTTGTGGAATGCAGTGGTATGGGCACAGACTGTATAAGTCTGCCCAGCACTATCCCCGCCTCCCACCCACCAGCCCTGCTTCCCACCACCGGCTCTGGCACAGACCGTATAAGTCTGCCCAGCACTATCCCTGCCTCCCAACCACCAGCCCCGCCTCCCACCACCGGCTCTGGTACAGACCGTATAAGTCTGCCCAGCACTATCCCCGCCTCCAAACCACCAGTCCTGCCTCCCACCACCGGCTCTGGTACAGACCATATAAGTCTGCCCAGCACTATCCCAGCCTCCCAACCACCAGCCCCGCCTCCCTCCTTGTGCAATGTTTTGATAAGTTCCTTGACTACAGCATATATCACAAATGTGAATATGAACCATAATTAATATGTATGAGATGTAAATATGCAAATTAATCTGTTAATATGTCAGAATCCATCCTTTGCCCCCCCCCCCCCCAATGGAACAGTCAAACTACACCTATGCTTTTAACCAGTTTTTAATCCACAATAGAATACTACCTCCTATCCCATGTCTTTCCAATTTCCTCTGGACTCTTTTCTGAGGTACTTTGTCAAAAGCCTTTTGAAAATCCAAATACACAATATCAACCGGCTCACCTTTATCCACATGTTTGTTCACCCCTTCAAAGAAATGTAGTAGATTGGTGAGGCAAGATTTCCCTTCACTAAATCCATATTGGCTTTGTCTCATTAATCCATGCTTTTGAAAATGCTCTGTAATTTTGTTCTTTATAGTAGTCTGTACCATTTTGCCTGGCACCACAGTCAGGCTCACCGGTCTATAATTTCCTGGATCACCTCTGGAACCTTTTTTAAAAGTCGGCATTATATTGGCCACCCTCCAATCTTCCAGTTCCATGCTTGATTTTAAAGATAAATTACATATTACTAACAATAGTTCTGCAAGTTTATTCAGTACTCTGGGATGAATACCATCTGGTCCAGGCAATTTGCTACTGTTCATTTTATCAAACTGTGCCATTAACGTCTTCCAGGTGTAAATGGATATCAATGTAAATGGTCTCATTTACAAGGACCTTAGGAATAGGATTCCAATAAAAGGCTCAGATCCAGGATATGATGGTCTGCCCAAATCCAAACCATTCCAGAATATGCAGTAGGAATGGCCACTTGACTTAATTGCAGGCTTTTTCAGCATCAAGGGCCAAACTCACTACATGATCCGGCATGTTCTTGGTGATACGATTGATAGCATGAAATTGTCTCAGATTGTCTCCAATGTATCTGTTTTTCATTAATCTTACCTGTTCTGGATGACTACGTGGACCGGGAGTGGCCTAGTGGTTAGGGTGGTGGACTTTGGTCCTGGGGAACTGAGTTTGATTCCCACTTCAGGCACAGGCAGCTCCTTGTGACTCTGGGCAAGTCACTTAAGCAACCCTCCATTGCCTCATGCAAGCCGCAATGAGCCTGCCATGAGTGGGAAAGCATGGGGTACAAATGTAACAAAAATAAAAATCAAGTCTTACTTTCATATTTTTCACTCATGCCTCGTTTTCACATTGGCTCTGCAACACTACACTGCACTCTGTTCCAAGCCTCATTCTCATGCTGCCTTGGCTTCTGCCTGACAGCAGGATCTTTAAAAGACATGACGCATTTTTTGTTTCTTTTCCCACTCTGATTGTGAGAGATTAAAATATTGATACAACTGCTCTGACAACCTGAGTTTTTTCTCACACGATGTAGAGTCAATTCTACTGGTATTTTGACTAGCTGTTTGTGTGTTTTTTTTGCTTTTGAATGTCTAGTGGCACAGCACTGTTTTCTGGAAAACCTGCACAGCATTTGCGTGTTTTACACATTATTTCAGTCTGGACAATTCTTTCTGATTTTACATAAAGCCTTATATGCATGCTGCAGGCTGGCTTAGTTTATCAAGTTATATATTTCTCCAATTCAGGGATTCTACAAAGTTTGTTAATTTGTTTATACACTTGGGTCTATTTTTGAGAGGCTTTGTATGCAGTAACTACACATAGCTTTGGCAAGTATTATTAATAACAGACTACAGGCTGGTTCAGCCTTTTCATTTATGAATCAGATATATATAGCATTGTGTAATATTCTTATTAATAACAGACTGCAGGCTGGTTCAGCCTTTTCATTTATGAATCAAATATATATATAGCATTTTGTAATATTCATAAAATGTCACAGGCTGAGCTTTCTGATTTTATGCAGCACACATTGTTTTCTGCCCCCTTCACTGGCTCCCATTCAAAGAACGTATCGCATTCAAAATCTGCACAGCTGTTCATAAAATCATTTACGGTGATGCCCCGATCTACATGCTGGACCTTGTGGACCTGCCACCCAGAAATGCTAAGAGATCTTCCCGCACCTTTCTCAACCTACACTTCCCAAGCCGTAAAGGACTAAAATATAAACTAACACACGCGACCAGCTTTTCTTACCTGAGCACGCAACTGTGGAATTCACTTCCAACTCACCTGAGAACGATCAACGAATTAACGAACTTCCGCAAATCCCTGAAGACTTACCTCTTTAACAAAGCCTACCATGAGATAACTAACTATAACACAACACCTACCCAACTTTATTCAGAATGTATCTTTTCACTGCTTGACCAAATCCTCTTGTCTTCCTTGACTTCTTTGTAACACCAATTGTATTCTCTAACCTGGTATGGCAATGCTATAACAGGTCTTTGTAAGCCACATTGAGCCTGCAAATAGGTGGGAAAATGTGGGATACAAGTGCAATAAATAAAAAAAATAAATTTAATGACTATATATTTTTACTATCATGTTTTAATGTTGTTGGCTTGACATATCATACCATTGTATGAGATAATGAATATTGTTTATACAGGTTAGTCGGCCTCAAGTACACATAGCCCTTTTTTCGGTGGTCTCTTCCATTTTTTTGACTGCTCCAGAATCGGGGACTGTTTTCTCTCCTCACTGCTACCTTGTTTTAACTCACTATTTTAGTACTATTATCCATGAATCAGTGGCGTACCAAGGGGGGGGGGGGCGGTCCGCGCCGGGTGCACGCTGCAGCAGCTCCCTCCTTCTGCCCCGGAACAGGTTACCTTCTGTTCCGGGGCAGAGGGAGGGAGCTGCAGCGAACGAGAGAATTTAGCGATCGTAGCGAACTGGGAGCAGACAGGCGTGCGCTGTGGCACCCCCCCCCCCCAGCGGCGTGCACCCGGGGGGGGTGTCATTTCACGGGGGGGGGGGGGGGGGGCGCACCGCCCCGGGTGCCGTCGAGGCTAGGAATGCCACTGCCATGAATTATTTCACATATATGGAATTATATTCACTTTCTAGAGTTCTGAAAATGTTTATTTTTTTAATGTTTTCTCTTTCAGGGGCCTTTCTACAAAACAGCAGTAGAGTTACTACCACTATTTTGCGCACCAATCCAGCACTACCACTGGCTCACCGGTAGTGCCACCCCCACCGCATGCTGGAATTTTTTTTTTTATGGTTACCACCAGGTTAGCATGTGAGCCATATGGCAAGTATAAATTTACCGCACTGTTATTTACTTTTTTTTTCCACAAAAACCCAGCTGCAGTAAAGGGGGCCTCAATGTGTGGCAAATCCACATGCTGAGGACACTGTAGAGCCACTTTTACCACAGCGTAGTGAAAAGGCCCCTTAGTGATTGTATACTTCATCTTCTTTTTCCTAATATACATATCATTTTATATATGTATACATTTATTTCAGTACATATATTTCACTATATATCTATGTTTCTTAATATAGCATAGCTTTTGCATTTTATTATATATGTTTTTGATTTTGTGTATTTGTATATAAAGTTACTTTGACTCCTGAAGCAGGCATATTCTTGACGAAACATGGACCGTGTTGAGTCCATGGTTTCTGGTTTTTCAATAAATATTTTTTACTGCAATCAACCTCTGGAGTTTTGCCTGGTTTGGTTGTCCTATGTCCCTTCCCTACTTCTTTGGCTGATTTGATTTATTTGTAGGGAATCCATCCTTGATCCATCAGGCATTTTTGTATCTGCTAACGAAGGATGCCTTGCTTTTTGCTGGACGAGGCTGAAGGACAGAATAGAACAAAAGGGTCAGCAGTGGACTGTGATACAAACTGTTTCCAGCCTATTTATACTATGTCTTTGTATAAAACTGACATGATGGGACTGTGGGGATATATGAAGCTGTGAATGTATTGAAGACGACCAGTTCTGTCCACCTGGGGGGGGGGGGGGGGGGGGGGAGAGGCCCTGAGAATGGATCTGTGCACCGTGTTCTCCACAGGACTCAGGGTAACGGGGTCCCCATCTGATAGCTTTTCTCTAGCTTTGTACCTCACATCTCTCTTAGCTGCTTCACATGGGCTTTTCTCCAGCTTTGTGCCTCACATCTCTCTTCAGCTGCTTCCATCTCTATTTGTATAGTAAACCCATTATACTTTGCTGATGTGCCCACCCATGTGCTGCTTGTTCTCACATGTGTAGGATTACTATATTTTGTCCTCTCAAAAAGAGGACACATGTCCCGTCCAAACCCCGCCCCTTTTGCATCCTCGCCCCACCCCCTGTCACATATTCCCCTCCCCTCCCCCTAGGTCACATATTCCCCTCCCCTGCCCCCCCCATCACCTCCCCTGCCCCTAGGTTACCTCCCCTCCCCTTACTTACTATCTACTGCCCTGGTGGTCTAGTGACCTGTTCGGGGCAGGAAAGAGCCCCCTCTTTCCTGCCCGGAGCTCTGTCCTTGCCCTGCATCCTATTGCTGTGACGGTCTCAGGATTCAAAATGGCCACTGAGAGTTGAAGTCTTGCGCGGCCTCGGCGGCCATTTTGAATCCCGAGACCGTCTGGGCCCATTTGAGAGGCTACAGATAGATCATGTGGGGCCCTCTCCCTTAACAGCTAGGAAAAACACATTTTTACTCACGGTAGTTGATTCCTTTAACCATTGGGTAGAAACATTTTCTGTATCCGATCAAACTGCCAGAACCACAGCTGAGGTCTTAACTATGCAATTTTTTACACGTTGGGGAATTCCTAAGACTATAGAATCTGATAATGGTCCTGCTTTTGTTTCTCAGCTAGTCAAGGAATTGTTTGATTTTCTAGGCATAGACCAGCAATTGCACATTTTGTACCATCCCCAAGCAGCGGGGCAGGTAGAACGTATGAATCAAACAATCAAAGCACATCTCAGCCCTATGCTGAATCTGACAGGGAAAAATTGGGATCAGGCCCTCCCTTTGGTCCTTATGCGTATCAGAGCCAATGTCTGTCAGTCCAAAGGTTTTGCCCACTATGAAACCTTAATGGGAAGGCCAATGCCTCAATCGGAAAACCTGCTGCATCCATTTCTCCCGGAGGATCAGACTGTAGTTCTTGCAAATGAGTGGATGAAATCCCTGCAAAAACACCTAAAAGAAATCCAGACCACTGTGCTGGCAAACACAGAAAAGTCTAGGGATTATCTACAGGAGGTGCAAGCCAAAGGTTCTGATATACGACTACTCAAAGTGGGAAGTAAGGTCATGCTCCTAAACCCTAGACCAAACCTTCGTTACATTTTTTGCACTGAATGATATATACCACATTGGAAGATGAGCAAGTGAAAGATTCCTTTATGTAACGAAGGATGCTATATTGGAGAAACAGGCCAGATGCTTAAGACAAGATTCAATTTACATAGACATCACATGAACAATACTGGTGCCAGTAGGGCTCCCACCCCTGTTCGTCAGCATTTTACAGGACCAGGACACTGTACCAGTGACTTCACAGTGAGAATCCTGAAAGGTAACTTTAAAACCATACAAGAACGTAAGACCTTTGAAGTCAGAATGATTGAATATTTTAACACCCAACAGAAAGGACTTAACAAGGATCTGGGGTTCCTAGCCCATTATAAACCATAAAAGCTGTATTTCTCTGTTCATCACCCCACCCCTCACCTATCCACACCCATCTTGTTAGAATATCAATGATATGCTTTGATGTCCCCATGCATACCTCCTACCCATCCCCATCCTCCCACCCTGTCAGACTGTCATAGTAACACTTGAATGTTTTCACTTACATACACTGTCAGCTAGCACATTTGCTTATTTCTGATCTGACGAAGAAGGGCAACCTTTGAAAGCTAATCAAGTAATGTATTAAGTTATGTCCAATAAAAAAAGGTATCATCTTATTTTCTTTCCATGTTTTATTTTGTTTGATTTCTATTGATAACCTTAAGAGTGGACTAACACGGCTATCACACTCCTCCACTTCCCTAGAAAGAATGCAAGAATTGATTGCACCCCCAGAGAAATACTTTCTAGGCCCTCCTGCCTTGATTCTGTACAATATTTCCTGTCAGGATAAAGGGACTTGGCAGATCACTTATACGTGGATTCAAAGTAATCAACGGCACATTACTGAGACTTCTTTCTTTTTTGATGTACTTTGTTTACCTCCCACCTCCCCTACCACTCCAGCTCCTCCTATTCTGTACCTCTCAGATATTAATTTGTTCCAGGAAGGGAAACCATTTCAGATTAATTACGATGCACCCCATGATGTTTTTTATATGATGTAAAATACCACTTTCTTACTTGGCATTTGTTTCCTAAAGTATTTCTAGTCACTACCAAATATCCAAACTGCTCTCAATTTGTTGCCAACCACATACATACAGTGGGGGAAATAAGTATTTGATCCCTTGCTGATTTTGTAAGTTTGCCCACTGACAAAGACATGAGCAGCCCATAATTGAAGGGTAGGTTATTGGTAACAGTGAGAGATAGCACATCACAAATTAAATCCGGAAAATCACATTATGGAAAGTATATGAATTTATTTGCATTCTGCAGAGGGAAATAAGTATTTGATCCCTCTGGCAAACAAGACCTAATACTTGGTGGCAAAACCCTTGTTGGCAAGCACAGCGGTCAGACGTCTTCTGTAGTTGATGATGAGGTTTGCACACATGTCAGGAGGAATTTTGGTCCACTCCTCTTTGCAGATCATCTCTAAATCATTAAGAGTTCTGGGCTGTCGCTTGGCAACTCGCAGCTTCAGCTCCCTCCATAAGTTTTCAATGGGATTAAGGTCTGGTGACTGGCTAGGCCACTCCATGACCCTAATGTGCTTCTTCCTGAGCCACTCCTTTGTTGCCTTGGCTGTATGTTTTGGGTCATTGTCGTGCTGGAAGACCCAGCCACGACCCATTTTTAAGGCCCTGGCGGAGGGAAGGAGGTTGTCACTCAGAATTGTACGGTACATGGCCCCATCCATTCTCCCATTGATGCGGTGAAGTAGTCCTGTGCCCTTAGCAGAGAAACACCCCCAAAACATAACATTTCCACCTCCATGCTTGACAGTGGGGACGGTGTTCTTTGGGTCATAGGCAGCATTTCTCTTTCTCCAAACACGGCGAGTTGAGTTCATGCCAAAGAGCTCAATTTTTGTCTCATCTGACCACAGCACCTTCTCCCAATCACTCTCGGCATCATCCAGGTGTTCACTGGCAAACTTCAGACGGGCCGTCACATGTGCCTTCTGGAGCAGGGGGACCTTGCGGGCACTGCAGGATTGCAATCCGTTATGTCATAATGTGTTACCAATGGTTTTCGTGGTGACAGTGGTCCCAGCTGCCTTGAGATCATTGACAAGTTCCCCCCTTGTAGTTGTAGGCTGATTTCTAACCTTCCTCATGATCAAGGATACCCCACGAGGTGAGATTTTGCGTGGAGCCCCAGATCTTTGTCGATTGACAGTCATTTTGTACTTCTTCCATTTTCTTACTATGGCACCAACAGTTGTCTCCTTCTCGCCCAGCGTCTTACTGATGGTTTTGTAGCCCATTCCAGCCTTGTGCAGGTGTATGATCTTGTCCCTGACATCCTTAGACAGCTCCTTGCTCTTGGCCATTTTGTAGAGGTTAGAGTCTGACTGATTCACTGAGTCTGTGGACAGGTGTCTTTCATACAGGTGACCATTGCCGACAGCTGTCTGTCATGCAGGTAACGAGTTGATTTGGAGCATCTACCTGGTCTGTAGGGGCCAGATCTCTTACTGGTTGGTGGGGGATCAAATACTTATTTCCCTCTGCAGAATGCAAATAAATTCATATACTTTCCACAATGTGATTTTCCGGATTTAATTTGTGATGTGCTATCTCTCACTGTTACCAATAACCTACCCTTCAATTATGGGCTGCTCATGTCTTTGTCAGTGGGCAAACTTACAAAATCAGCAAGGGATCAAATACTTATTTCCCCCACTGTATGCTTAATACATGGTTGGATATGCAGTCAGTCACACCCCCAACCAATCCCTCTAGATACAAGCGGAAATTATTGGGCACCATTTTAGGGGGCACAGGTACTGCACTGGGAGCCCTTAATACAATTGATATAGAGGTGGTCCGGAATAAGATGGGATCCACAGCTCAACATGCTTCTGAAGGGTTTACCTCACAACATATTATTAATGAGGCTTCAGCTAAACTATCTAATGTAATTGTAGATACCTTTGCTCTTATATCACCCATTATAGAACAGAAAATTGTGACTTTAGCACATGAAGAATACAGGTTGGGAAAGAATATTTCATGGGCTATGGCCTGTGATCAAATACAGATTGAGCTTATTACTATCTTAAAGGAAATTCTGATCATGTCTAAGTTAGGCCACTGGCCACCATCTCTTGTTCAGATGGCTAGCACCAAATTACTGGAATTTGCTATAGCTCACCTTGATTGGTGGACGGTTAGTGTTCCAATCTGTTCGCAACAAGGATGCTCTATCTGCACTTTGATCCCATGGTCAGGACAACATACAGTTATTTACCCTGTTGTTAATATTGGTGTGCAAGTTAATAATGTATCCTTTGGACCATCTCGCATGGGTACAGCCCCTGGACAATGACTGGACATTATTCAAACCAAGGTAAAATTATGTATAATCATACCTGATAATTTTCTTTCCATTAATCATAGCTGATCAATCCATAGACTGGTGGGTTGTGTCCATCTACCAGCAGGTGGAGATAGAGAGCAAACTTTTGCCTCCCTATATGTGGTCATGTGCTGCCAGAAACTCCTCAGTATGTCGATATCAAAGCTCCATCCGCAGGACTCAGCACTTAGAGAATTACACCCACGAAGGGACACTCTGCCCAGCTCACCACCGCCGAAACGGGGGAGGGGAATTAACCCAGCTCATCCCCACACAAGTGGGGGAGGGGAATCCGTCCAGCTCATCCCCGCGGAGCGGGGGAGGGACACCACACCCGCCGATGCGGGGGGATCTGGCTTATCCTGCAACCGCAACCGCGGGAGGAGCTGACTGACCCTAACACCGCCGAAGCGGGAGGGGTACAAAGCTGCCCTACAGCCGCACGAAGCGGGAGGGAGTGCCGGCAGAATTTATGTCTCAATCCAGCCCCGTAAAACGGAGGGGAGAGGAATGCAGCAGCTCACTGTAACACAAACTCGTCTCAACTCTTGAAGAATCCAAGTGAAAGAACTTGAACACGAAGTCTTTCTGAAATAACTGAAGACTAAACTTGAACCTGAAATGCAACCAGAATAAAAACAGATATCTGGGAGGGGCTATGGATTGATCAGCTATGATTAATGGAAAGAAAATTATCAGGTATGATTATACATAATTTTACCTTCCATATCATCAAGCTGATCAATCCATAGACTGGTGGGATGTACCGAAGCAGTACTCACCCAGGGCGGGACATAGAAATCCCTGACCGCAACACTGAAGCTCCAAACCGGGCCTCCGCCCGAGCAGCCACAGTCAAGCGGTAATGCTTGGAGAATGTATGGGCCGAAGCCCAAGTTGCCGCCTTGCATATCTCTTCCAAGGAGACGGAACCGGCCTCTGCCATCGAGGCCGCCTGAGCTCTTGTGGAGTGAGCCTTCAGCTGGATAGGCGGCACCTTCCCCGCGGCCACCTAAGCCGCTGCCATGGCTTCCTTGACCCATCTTGCCACTGTAGGCTTAGCAGCCTGCAGACCCCTACGAGGACCTGCATACAGGACAAACAGATGATCCGATTTCCGGAAATCATTGGTCACTTCCAAGTATCTGATGATGACTCGTCTCACATCCAGATATTTAAGAGCAGAGTACTCCTCTGGGTAGTCCTCCCTACGAAAGGAAGGGAGACAGAGCTGCTGATTCACATGGAAGCGAGAAACAATCTTGGGCAGAAAGGAAGGCACTGTGCGAATAGTCACTCCTGCCTCAGTGAACTGTAGAAAAGGCTCTCGACATGAGAGCGCCTGGAGCTCGGAAACTCTTCTGGCTGAAGTGATAGCCACCAAAAAGACTGCTTTCAACGTCAGGTCTTTCAGAGATGCCCTTGACAAGGGTTCAAACGGCGGCTTCTGCAATGCTCTTAGCACCAGGTTGAGATTCCACGCAGGCACCACTGAGTGCAGAGGAGGGCGCAGGTGATTAACTCCCTTGAGAAAGCGCCCCACATCTGGCTGCGAAGCCAGGGAAGCACCCTTCAGGCGGCCCCTGAAGCAAGCCAGAGCCGCTACCTGGACTTTAAGGGAACTGAGCGACAGGCCTTTCTCCAGACCTTCTTGCAGGAACGCCAACACTGAAGAAATTGGAGCAGTGAAGGGAGAAAGTGAGCCTGCTTCACACCATGCTGCAAAGATACGCCAAACCCTGGCGTAAGCAGTAGAAGTAGAGCGTTTCCTCGCTCTCAGCATAGTGGCGATGACCTTGTCTGAGAAGCCCTTCTTCCTCAGACGCTGCCGCTCAATAGCCAGGCCGTAAGACCAAAGGGAGAGGGATCCTCCATCACCACGGGACCCTGATGTAACCGGCCCTGCTCCACTGACAGCCGCAGAGGATCGTCGACTGAGAGCCTGATCAAGTCCGCATACCAGGGACGTCTGGGCCAATCCGGACCCACCAGGATTACCCTGCCGGGATGCTTTGCCACCCGGTCTAGCACCCTGCCCAACATGGGCCAGGGCGGGAACACATAGAGGAGCTCTTGTGTCGGCCACTGTTGGAGAAGAGCATCTACTCCCAGGGATCGAGGGTCCCGTCCTCTGCTGAAAAAGCGCGGCACTTGGCAATTGGCCGATGACGCCATCAGATCTAGGCTCGGCTGGCCCCAGCGCTTCGTGATGTCCAAGAACGCCTGAGCAGATAGTTGCCACTCTCCGGGCTCCAAGGTATGGCGACTGTCAGGTTCGCTTCCGCCCACTGGCAAAGACTCATAGCCTCCTTGGCTAGAGGGGCGCTCTTGGTACCTCCCTGGCGGTTGATATAGGCCACAGCCGTGGCATTGTCCGACAGGACCCGTAGAGGCTACAACACCAGTACCGGGATGAACTCCAAAAACACCAACCGAATGGCTCTGAGTTCCAGGAGGTTGATAGACCACTTGCCTCTGCAGGAGACTAGAGCCCCTGCGCTGTCCTTCCCAAGCAGTGGGCTCCCCAGCCCATCAAAGAGGCGTCTGTCGTGACGACAATCCACTCCGGGGTCACCAGAGGCAATCCTGCAGACAACTTGTCTGCCTGCGTCCACCAGCTCAGCGCCTTGCGCACTGCTGGGTCCACGGGAAGGCGCACAGCATAATCCTCCGACATCGGAGTCCAGCGCAGCAGCAGAGATAGTTGTAGTGGTCTCATATGAGCCCTGGCCCAGGGCACTACTTCCATCGTGGCCGTCATAGAGCCCAACAGCTGCACGTAGTCCCAAGCCCGAATAGGAGAGGCTACTAGGAACTAGTCCACCTGAGCCTGAAGCTTGACAATCCGATTGTCTGGCAGGAACACTCTGCCCACTTGGGTGTCGAATTGAACTCCCAGATACTCCAGGGACTGAGTCGGGCGCAGCTGGCTCTTCTTCCAGTTGATGATCCATCCCAGGGAGCTCACAAGAGCAACTACCCGGTCCATAGCTTTGCCGCACTCTGCATAAGAGGGGGCTCGGATCAACCAGTCGTCCAGATAAGGATGGACTTGTACTCCTTCCTTTAGCAGGAAGGCCGCTATGACCCCCATTACTTTGGAAAAGGTCCGCGGGGCAGTAGCCAACCCGAAAGGGAGGGCTCTGAACTGGAAGTGTCGTCTCAGGACTGTAAAACGCAGAAAGCGTTGGAGAGGAGGCCAGATGGGAATATGCAGGTACGCTTCCTTGATGTCCAAGGAAGCCAAGAACTCTCCTGCCTTAACTGCCGCTATAACAGAGCGGAGAGTCTCCATGCGAAAGTGCCTCACTTTCCAGGCCCGATTGACCCCTTTGAGGTCGAGGATAGGCCGGACAGAACCTCCTTTCTTTGGAACCACAAAGTAAATGGAGTAACGTCCCTTGCCAATCTGATTTTTTGGCACCGGAACGACCGCACCCAGGCGGATCAGGTTGTCCAAGGTCTGCTGCACTGCCACAGCTTGACCGGAGACTTGCAGGGAGAGAGTACAAACCCGTCTCTTAAGGGTTGGCAGAACTCTAGCTTGTAGCCGTCTCTGATGACTTCCAGCACCCACGCGTCTGAAGTTATAGAGGTCCACTCGCCCAGAAACGAGGACAGCCGTCCTCCAATCTGCACTGGGACGTGGACCAAGGCCCCGTCATTGGGTACGAGACCCTGGGGGAGGACCGGAGGGAGCACCTCCGGGACGGCGGTCTCTGCGAAAGGAATGCTGCTTGGGGGAGAAAATCCTCTTGAAGGAAGAGGGGGCAGAGGAACCCGACTTGCCCGGGCGGTACCGACGGGCTTCCAGCAACCGTCCTCTGGAGGTACCGGGACGAGTACTAGCCCGAGCCCTGACCTCTGGTAATTTCTTGCCCTTAGACGTGCCGAGATCGGTCACGATTTTGTCCAGCTCGACCCCAAAGAGCAGCTTGCCTTTAAAAGGCAATCTAGCCAGGCGGGATTTAGAGGCGTGGTCAGCAGACCAATGTTTCAGCCAAAGCCACCGCCGCGCAGAGACTGTCTGAGCCATGCCTTTAGCTGAGGCTCTCAAGACATCATACAGCAAGTCTGCCAAATAGGCTAAGCCCGATTCCAGGGCCGGCCAATCAGCCCTCAAGGAAAGATCCGAGGGGGAAGCCCGCTGCACCATAGTCAGGCACGCCCTGGCCACATAGGAGCCACAAACTGAGGCCTGCAAACTTAAAGCAGCTGCCTCAAAGGACGACCTTAAGGCCGCCTCCAATCTTCTGTCTTGGGCGTCCTTTAGGGCCGTGCCACCTTCCACCGGCAACGCCGTTTTCTTAGTCACCGCAGTGATTAAAGAATCCACGGTAGGCCACAGATAGGCCTCACGTTCACTCACAGCCAAAGGATAGAGGCGGGACATAGCCCTAGCCACTTTAAGGCTCGTTTCCGGGACATCCCATTGAGCCGCAATTAAGGAGTGCATGGCATCATGCACGTGGAAGGATCTAGGCGGGCGCTTCGTCCCCAGCATAATGGCAGAGCCAACAGGGGCTGAGGGAGAGACGTCCTCCGGAGAGGAAATCTTCAAAGTGTCCATGGCCTGTAAAAACAGGTTGGGCAAATCCTCTGGGCTAAAAAGCCGCGCTGCAGAGGGGTCATCCGCTCCATCCGAGCGGGGATCTATCTCCTCCAAGGAATCCGCAAAGGACCGTTGGGAGACCTCAGACACGCTGCCCTCATCTACATCGGAGGAGACAAAGTCCTCCAAGGCCTGGAAATCAACCCGAGGGCGTTTACCTCTGGGAACCTCAACCTCTTTATCAGAAGAGGGAGCAGGGGCAGCATTTTGCATGAGGAAAGCCTGATGCAGCAGCAAAACAAACTCGGGGGAGAAACCCCCCAGACTGTGCACTTCCGCAGCCTGGGCAACAGCCCTAGACGCACTCTCAACCGGCGCTCGCAATAGCGGGGGAGAGACATGCTGCGCATCCAAAATGGAGCCGCGCGGGAAGAACGGCGCTTAACTTTAGCCGCTTGTGCCGTCGCCCAAATTAAGGGCGTTCATGGCATTAATGTCTCCAACCTCAAGGGCGGCCCACGAAGAAGCCGTCCGAGCCGCGTGGCCGGCCAAGATGGCGGAGGCGAGGAGCGGGGGATGGGCGTTTATGGCGGGAAAAAACCGCCACGCCGGAGGAACGACCGGGACATTCATCGGCCACTAAACTGTCACCCATCAAGGGCGAATCAGGTTGTAAAACCCCCGCATCCCCTCTAGAAGCGCTCCAGCGATCCGGGGAGCGACCCTTTGCGCCCTCGCCCTCCGACGCCATGTGCCACGAGGAGAAGAATCGGGGAACCCCCTGCCCGCTATAAAAAGGTAAAATTACCTGCTTGCCGCTCCGAGCTGTAACGAACTGGTGTCCCAGTGAGTAGCTGCAATGAACGTTTAAAGAAACGTCGAATTAAACGCCTTTAAAGACGTTTAAAATTTTTTTTTTTTTTTTTTTTAAACGGAGCCAGCGGGAGGGGGGAGAAAAGGAGGGACCTGGCACCACCAGGTTTGCACTTGCTCAAAAGAGCCCTCAACCCCAGGCCTCAACAAAACCTAAGGATAGGCTTGGAGGCCTAGCCAGAGCTGCTGCTGTGTGTGACCACCACCTGCTGAGATAGAGAACATACTGAGGAGTTTCCGGCAGCACATGACCACATATAGGGAGGCAAAAGTTTGCTCTCTATCTCCACCTGCTGGTAGATGGACACAACCCACCAGTCTATGGATTGATCAGCTTGATGATATGGAATGAACCCTAACCTGTACCAGCAGACGCCCTTTCATTTCCAGTGTGAAACTCATCAGTTTAAAGAGAGGAACAGCTCCTGCTGGAGTAATCCTCCTGCACTGACTGCCAAACTTTTGTATTCACCCACAGACTCAGATAGGGGGTACTACCTTGGAGCTGGACACTTTTGTTTTAATCTGTTCTTTCCTCAAAATATCTCTTTTTCCTTTGTTCCCCAAGTACATGACATCCGCCTCCCTAAGAACACTTTGCTGTACAGTTTGAACTATTTACAGAACAATACTTGGTGCAGTCATACACTGCTGGTTTCCATCACTATTAATGAGACAACATATTCTACACCTCTAGTTACCAATGACTCTCGACATTCCAGATTTTATTCCATACGCTGTACATCCACTCACTCTGAGCATGGGAGAAGAGACTTTACACAAACTATTGAACTTTACTGAACTCCATGCCTATATGGACCATTTGAAAACAACCTCCACAGCAGTGAATCATACCATCACCTATGAGAATGGACAAATTAGAAAAACTGTTCAAAATTTGCTACAAGACTCCCATGTCTCAGCATGGGAATTATTCTTTGGATATTCACCTACAGCTTATCATGTCTTTAATGTTTTAATTCACCCTATCATTATTTTAACTGGTGTACAAGTATTGCTATGATTTGCATGTGCTGTATAAACTTAGACATATGTACAACTCTTTGCAAAGTTTAACCTATAAAATACCCTCACCCCTATAAGGCAGCCATGCACACACTACTTTCCTTCCCATCTGAATTTTTTTTAAACTACTTTTTTCCCAGCATTTACATTTTAATCGGGCATGTTAATTTGGTTTATTGAACAGTCCCATCATCTACCTGGGAACCACTCTAGTCTGGCAGGTTAATTTGGGCTTTTTATACCGGGCATCCTGGTACCTGTAGGCCTTAACCTCCAAAGTGCTGCATCCCTTATGCACTGTTCATTCTCCAAGATGGGTAAAGGGTGGCATATTGGGTTATCCCCGCCCACTAATGACTACCCCACCTAAGCCACAAGGCTTGGACTCATAAGGGGACTTAAACATCTCACTATTGTGCAGATATGAATAAGCAAAACAGGGGACCTGCTAGAACTAGGAGGAGCAATATAACTGGAGGTATGGGAACATGAACAGTCGTCACTACAGTGACACAGACCAGGTATCCAGGTTTGCTTCCATCTTGCCTCCATGCACAAAAAAAAAACAAAAAAAGTGGTGGAGATTATTATTATTTATTGCATTTGTATCCCACATTTTCCCACCTATTTGCAGGTTCAGTGTGGCTTACAATACATTGTGAGTCATGGAATTACATTGGTTACAATATGGTTATGGGTTATATAGAGAAGAGTTATGGGAAGACAGTCGAAGTCAAACATATTTTGGGAGTGGAACAGTAGAATGTAACAATGGGGAAGTGATCGGCGATAGAACAATGGCGAGAGAACATTAGGGTATAACAGTTCCATCTGTGGGTAGAGTTTTAAGTGTGGTGAGAATAAGGGGAAGAGAGATCAGAAGAGAGTGTATTGCCCTATCTCTGTTATTGCGTAAGGACTTCATATGTTTTGATTCTTGCCATAGCTTTTCTCGAACAGGTGAGTTTTCAATAGTTTGCGGAAGTGGGTTAATTCATAATTCATTTTCAGGTTGCGTGGTAGTGTATTCCAGAATTTCGTGCTTGTGTAAGAGAAGGTTGAGGCATGCAGGGCTTTGTATTTTATGCCTTTGCACTTAGGGAAGCGGAGATTGAGGAAAGTTCGGGATGATCTTTTGGCATTTCTGGGTGGCAGGTCTATTAAGTCAGACATGTATGCAGGGGCCTCACCATGAATGATCTTGTGGACCAAGGTACATACTTTAAAGGTGATACGTTCCCTGAGTGGGAGCCAGTGCAGTTTCTCACGTAAGGGTTTTGCACTTTCGTATTTTGGTTTTCCAAAGATGAGTCTGGCTGCTGTATTCTGGGCTGTTTGAAGTTTCCTCAGTATTTGTTCTTTGCAGCCTGCGTATAGTGAGTTGCAGTAGTCCAGATGACTGAGTACGAGTGATTGCACTAGGCTGCGGAAGACAGATCTTGGAAAGAATGGTTTTATTCTTTTCAGTTTCCACATGGAGTAGAACATCTTTTTGGTTGTGTTGTTCGCGTGAGTTTCGAGTGTTAGGTGGCGGTCGATAGTGACTCCAAGGAGTTTTAGAGTTTCTGAGATTGGCAGATTTAGTTTAGGTGTGGTAGTTTAGGTGTCGATAGTGACTCCAAGGAGTTTTAGAGTTTCTGAGATTGGCAGATTTAGTTTAGGTGTGGTAATAGCGGTAAATTTCTTCGTGTTGTATTGGGAGGTAAGTATGAGGCATTGAGTTTTTTCTGCGTTCAGTTTCAATCGGAATGCATCTGCCCAGGTATTCATGATGTGTAGACTTTGGTTGATTTCATTGGAGATTTCATTAATGTCTTGTTTGAAAGGGATAAATATCGTTACATCATCTGCATATATGTAAGGGTTGAGGTTGAGGTTGTGGTTTGATAGAAGTTTTGCCAAGGGAATCATCATTAGGTTGAAAATAGTTGGCGATAGGGGAGATCCCTGCGGTACTCCGCATTCAGGTGTCCATGTAGCAGACGTAGTTGAATTTGATGTAACCTGATATGAGCGTAAGGTTAGGAATCCTTTGAACCAGTTTAGGATGTTGCCTCCTATGCCAAAATATTCGAGTATGTATAGTAGGATTTTGTGATCGACCATATCAAAGGCACTTGACATGTCAAATTGTAAGAGGAGTATATTGGTGCCGGTTGCAATCATTTGTTTAAATTTGGTCAGCAGGGTAATTAGTACTGTTTCTGTACTGTGGTTTGACCGGAATCCTGATTGGGCATCATGTAGTATTGAGAACTTGTTGAGATAGTTTGTGAGTTGTTTGGTTACCATTCCTTCGGTTATTTTGGTTATTAGTGGTATAGATGCTACTGGTCTATAGTTAGTTATGTCGCTTGCGGTTTTTTTTGTGTCTTTGGGTATTGGGGTGAGTAAAATTTTTCCTTTTTCCTTTGGGAAAAGTCCATTTTGTAGCATGAAGTTCACATGGTTTGTTAGGTCTGTTATAAATTGTTGAGGAGCTGATTTCATGAGGTTGTTTGTCTAGTTTGCATTGGGATTTGGCGAATTTTTTGAGTGTTTTAGAGATTGAGTCTTCTGATATTAATTCGAATTTGGTCCAGATCCTATCTGCTGGATATATTCCGTCTTCAGGGTCTAGGCAGTTTAGGAGTGTGGCGTATTCGATAGGGCTGGTGGGTATTTTGAGTCATAATTGTATAATTTTCTCCTCGAAGTATTTTGCGAGGTCGTCGACCCCTGGTGTATCTTTGTTGTTGTTTGTAACTGGTGTGGTGTCCAGCAATTTATTTACAAGGTAGAAGAGTTTGTGTGTGTCTCTGTAGTTTGGGCCAATCATTGTTTTGTAGTGTAGTCTTTTAGTCTGTTTTATGGTATATTTGTATGTCCTCCGGAGTGATTTCCAGGTGTTCAATGTGTGTTCATCTTTCTTTTTGTTCCATGTGCGTTCTAACTTTCTGACTTGTGTTTTGAGTTCTTTCAGCTTCTCGGTGAACTATGGGTTTGATTTTTTCCTATGTGATGTCCTGGTTTGGATTGGGGCAATTGTGTCTAATGTTGTCTTACATATGTCGTCCCATTCTTGGAGGAATTGAATGGTGTCAGTGTTTGTTGACCATTCATTTTGGTAGACTTGTCGCCAGAATGCTGTGGGGTCTATTTTTTCTCTCGTAGTGTATGTTGTTCGTTCCTGTTTATTGGCTGCGTTCGTACGTATTTTTCGCCAGTGGAGGGAGATATATGCTTTATGGTGGTTTGTCCATGGTGTGGGTGTCCATTTTGTGTCTGTGAGTAGGAAAGTAGAGTCTGGGTCGAATTTGTGTGTAATAATGTCTAGTGTGTGTCCTTTTTCGTGATGTCAGGATTGCTGGACATACTTAAATTAATATCACTGGCTGACTATTTCCGCAACAAGGTGCAGAAGATCAACCTTGAATTCACTATGAAGCCACCTCCTCCTCTTCACCCTTTAACCCACTCCCTCAACCAACCATCCCAGGCCTCCTTCTCTTCTTTTCCTGATATTACCAAGGAGGAAACCACCCACCTCAACCAACCATGCCAAGCCTCCTTCACCTCTTTTCCTGATATCACCGAGGAGGAAACCGCCCACCTTCTCCCCCCCCCATCTGTCATATCCTCAACCTCTGTCTCTCCACTGCAACTGTCCCTGACACCTTCAAGCATGCTGTAGTCACACCACTCCTCAAAAAACCATCTCTGGACCCTACCTGTCCTTCCAACTACTGCCCCATCTCCCTCCTACCCTTCCTCTCCAAAATACTTGAACGCGCTGTTCACAGCCGCTGCCTTGATTTTCTCTCCTCTCATGCCATCCTCGATCCACTTCAATCCGGTTTTCGCCCTCTACACTTGACAGAAACAGCACTCACTAAAGTCTGTAATGACCTGTTCCTTGCCAAATCCAAAGGTCACTACTCCATCCTCATCCTCCTCGACCTATCCATCGCTTTTGACACTGTCAATCACAATTTACTCCTTACCACACTATCCTCATTTGGATTCCAAGGCTATGTCCTCTCCTGCTTCTCCTCTTATCTCTCCCACCGTACCTTCAGAGTACATTCCCATGGCTCTTCCTCTACCCCCATCCCGCTCTCTGTTGGAGTTCCTCAGGGATCTGTCCTCGGACCCCTTCTTTTCTCAATCTATACCTCCTCCCTGGTCTTGCTGGTTTCATCTCATGGCTTACAATATCATCTCTATGCTGACGACACCCAGCTTTATTTCTCCACACCAGACATCACTGTGGAAACCCAGGCCAAAGTATCAGCCTGCCTATCCGACATTGCTGCCTGGATGTCCAACCGCCACCTGAAACTGAACATGGCCAAGACTGAGCTCATTGTCTTTCCACCCAAACCTACTTCTCCTCTCCCCCCACTCTCTATTTCAGTCGACAACACCCTCATCCTCCCTGTCTCATCTGACCGCAACCTCGGGGTCATCTTCGACTCCTCCCTCTCCTTCGCTCCATATATCCAGCAGACAGCCAAGACCTGTCGCTTCTTCCTCTATAACATCAGCAAAATTCGCCCCTTCCTCTCTGAGCACACCACCCGAACTCTCATCCACTCTCTCATTACCTCTCGCCTTGACTACTGCAACCTACTCCTCACCGGCCTCCCACTTAACCATCTATCCCCCCTTCAATCCATTCAGAACTCTGCAGCGTGTCTTATCTTCCGCCTTGACCGATATGCGCATATCACCCCTCTCCTCAAGTCTCTTCACTGGCTCCCGATCAGATACCGCATACAGTTCAAGCTTCTCCTACTAACCTACAAATGCACGCGATCTGCAGCCCCTCGATACCTCTCTACCCTCATCTCCCCTTACACTCCTACCCGTAACCTCTGCTCACAGGACAAATCCCTCCTCTCAGTACCCTTCTCCACCACCGCCAACTCCAGGCTCCGCCCTTTCTGCCTCGCCTCACCCTATGCTTGGAATAAACTCCCTGAGTCCATACGCCAAGCCCCCTCCCTGCCCATCTTCAAATCCTTGCTCAAAGCCCACCTCTTCAATGTCGCCTTTGGCACCTAACCATTATACCTCCATTCAGGAAATCTAGACTGCCCCAATTTGATTGACTGCAGTTTTTGTCCTTTAGATTTTAAGCTCCTTTGAGCAGGGACTGTCCTTCTTTGTTAAATGGTACAGCGCTGCGTAACCCAGGCAGCGCTTTAGAAATGTTAAGTAGTAGTAAGTAGTAATATGAAACCAGCTTCTGATAACTGCCCCTCCCTCAGGAAGCTCTGAGGATGGCAAATGGACCAAATGCTGCCCAGCTGCCTGCTAGCCCTTTTGTTTCTGAAATTTCCCCTAATTAGCATACCTGTGTCCTCACTGGGCATCTGGGAACAGGGCTCTCTGTGAGAACAATGAAAGCCAGACAGGCACCAAAACTGTGGACCAAAAAGAGTAGAACCTGTGAAAATGGTCACCTTCCTTGCATCAGGAAATTAAACTGGAGTTTGGCTGGGAAGGAAAGAGATTATTTGATCCCTTTCTGTTCCTGAGGTATATAAAGCACTCGCATGCACGCACGCACGCACGCACGCACGCACGCACACACACACTCTCAGCCCTACCTCAAGGCTTCTCTCTTTCTCTGCACGCCCCCCCATTCTTACCTTTCTCTCATTGATTCCCATCTAAACTCACACACACAGATACAGCATTGTATTCGTTGAGAACCCATTGGCTCTGTGAACTGGACCCGGGACCATACCTAGACAACGAATGCTGATAGTGGCCTCCACAATTCATGTAACGCCCATGGCACGTCTACATATGAGATCAGCTCAATGGACCTTAGCTTCCCAGTGGTTTCAAGCTGCGGGAGATCTAGAGGATGTAATCCAGCTGTCCACTGACTTTCGGAATTCTCTTCAGTGGTGGACGATTCGATCCAATTTGACTTCAGGGCGACCATTCCAAGTTCCTCAGCCACGAAAAGTGCTGATGATGGATGCATCTCTCCTGGGGTGGGGAGCTCATGTAGATGGGCTCCACACTCAGGGAGCCTGGTACTTCCAGGAAAAAGTGATCTGGAACCCTCTAAAGGCTTTCAGAGATCTGCTGTCCAACTGAGTAATCTTAATTCAGACAGACAATCAGGTTGCCATGCTTTATACCAACAAGCAGGGGGGCACCAGATCTCGCCCTCTGTGTCAGGAAGCCATCCAGATGTGCCTTTGGGCTCGCCGTCACAGCATGTTTCTGCAAGCCACTTATCTGGCAGGTGTAAACAACAGTCTGGCCGATAGGTTGAGCAGGATAATGCAACCTCACGAGTGGTCACTGAACATGGGCATAGTCCGCAATATCTTCCAAGCGTGGGACACCCCCTCGGTGGATCATTTTGCCACTCAGATCAATCACAAGGTCCCTCAGTTCTGTTCCAGACTTCAAGGCCCACAGCAGACTATCGTCAGATGCCTTTTTCCTACATTGGGGGACAGGACTTCTGTGTGCGTATCCTCCCATACCTCTAGTAGGGAAGACTTTACTGAAACTCAAGCAAGACCGCGGAACAATGATCCTGATTGCACCCTTCTGGCCGCGTCAGATTTGGTTCCCTCTTCTTCTGTTGTCCTCCGAAGAACCGTGGAGATTGGAGTGTTTTCCAACCCTCATCTCTCAGAACAAGGGGTCGCTTCTACATCCCAACCTCCAGTCTCTGGATCTTACGGCCTGGATGTTGAGAGCTTAGAATTCGCCTCCTTGGGTCTTTCAGAGGGTGTCTCCCGAGTCTTGCTTGCTTCCAGAAAAGATTCCACAAAGAGGTTTTCAACTGGAGGAAGTTTACCATCTGGTGTGACAGCAAGGCCCTAGATCCTCTTTATTGTCACCCTGCTTGAAAACCTTCTACACTTGTTAGAGTCTGGTCTCAAGACCAACTCCATAAGAGTTCACCTTAGTGCGATTAGTGCTTTTCATCGCTGTGTAGAGGGTAAGCCTATCTCTGGACAGCCTTTAGTTGTTCGCTTCATGAGAGGTTTGCTTTTCTCAAAGCCCCTTTTCAAACCTCCACCAGTGTCATGGGATCTCAACGTCATTCTCACTCAGCTGATGAAAGCTCCTTTTGAGCCACTGAATACCTGCCATCTGAAGTACTTGACCTGGAAGGTCATTTTCTTGGTGGCTATTACTTCAGCTCGTAGGGCCAGTGAGCTTCAAGCCTTGGTAGTACATGCACCTTATACCAAATTTCATCACAACAGAGTAGTCCTCTGCACACACCCTAAGTTCCTGCCAAAGGTGGTGTTGGAGTTCCATCTGAACCAGTCAATTGTCTTGCCAACATTCTTTTCCCATCCTCATACCCGCCCTGGCGAAAGCAGTTTGCATACCTTGGACTGCAAGAGAGCATTGGCCTTTTACGTGGAGCAGACAAAGCCCTTTTGACAGTTCGTCCAGTTGTTTGTTTCTTTCGATCCCAACAAAAGGGGAGTCGCCATTGGAAAACGCACAACCTCAAATTGGCTAGCAGATTGCATTTCTTTCACTTATGCCCAAGCTGGGCTGACTGGAGGGCCATGTCACGGCTCATAATGTTAGAGCCACGGCTGCGTCAGTGGCTCACTTAAAGTCAGCCTCCATTGAAGAGATTTGCAAGGCTGCAACATGGTTAGCAGTCCACACATTCACATCTCACTACTGCCTCCAGCAGGATACCCGACATGACAGTCGGTTTTGGCAGTCAGTGCTGCAGAATCTGTTCGGGGTTTAGAATCCAACTCCACCCCCTAGACCCATTTTTGTTCTGTTCCATGCTGCACTCTCAGTTAGTTGTTTATGGTTTCAGGTCAATCTCTGTTATGTTCTCCCCATTGCGAGGCCCAAATGACCAATGTTCGTTGTTTTGAGTGAGTCTGGTTGCTAGGGATATCCCACATAAGTACTTAAGCATTGCCATGCTGGGACAGACCAAGGGTCCATCGAGCCTAGCACCCTGTCACCGACAGCGGCCAAAAGAACAAGCAATTTGTCCCGCCCATCCTAGAAATACTGTATTATTCCATCGTCCATTCAATAATATTCTATGGCTTTTTCCTCCAGGAAGCCGTCAACCCTTTTTTGAAGTCCGCTAAGTTAACCGCCTTAACCACCTTTTCCGGCAGCGAATTCCAGAGTTTAACTACGCGTTCAGTGAAGAAAAATTTCCTCTGGTTCATTTTAAATTTACCACACTGCACCTTGATTGCATGCCCCCTTGTCCTAATATTTTTGGAAAGCGTAAGCAGACGCTCCACATTGACCCATTCCATTCCACTCATTATCTTATAGACCTGTTTGTCCTCAGAGAAAGTGAAGATACTTACCTGTAGCAGGTATTCTCCGAGGACAGCAGGCTGATTGTTCTCACAAACCCGCCCACCTCCCCTTTGGAGTTGTTATTTGCTTCCTTTTATGCTTTTTGATTTAACTGAGGGAACGCGTTCACATGACGGGCGGGAAATCAGTCCGAATATGCGCGGTGCAAGCACACCAGAAGACTCTGGCAAAACTTTTGTTATATTTTGCTTGCAAAATGCCATCCAATTCCTGGGCCGACGGACATCGACCAACATGTGAGAACAATCAGCCCACTGTTCTCGGAGAATACCTGCTACAGGTAAGTATCTTCACTATACAGAACAGGGAGTAAACTAAAGTCTAGGTACTGCCTATGCATATCTGCTGGTTAGTACCATGCAAATTGCTTGTGCGAGACAATATACCTTTACTTTGAGCAGCTCTAAGCCGTGTGTCAAAAGGGTATGGTGCTGCCAGGTCAGGAGGGTTTATGGGGCTGGTCTCTTGATGCAAGCTGTAAAGAACAAACAGGGAAATGCTTTGAGTAGGCTAATTGTGGCCCACATCAGTACTTGTGGCCCTCTACCTGGGCCCAGCAGTGGACTTATATACCTAGGATCTTTGGCAAGGGACACCTGTGATGCTAACCAGGTTCCAGCGTCCAGCATGGAGCTGGACTTGGGGACTAGGTGTCCACAGCCCCATCAACCCCAACATTCCCTAACACCACATATCTGGTGGCAGCATTGGTATTGCAGAAGTAGTATTTCCCTCCCCCCCCCCCCCCCCAAGCTCATGGGTGTAGGGTATGTGGAGGTGGAGCCCTTCCCGAGCAGAGTCAAGAGGCCAGATATTTGGCCTGGTAGTTTGTGGGGGTCACATGGCTCCCCATTTGGTGAGGAGCTGGGCCAGGAATCCATCTTGAGACACATGTGCATGCAGTATCAACATTCCTGTACATGTGTCTCAGACACTTATCTTGCCCATTGCCTCCCCAACTAAGGTGCCTGCCTGCCCCCAGGACCAGGCAGGCCAATATCTGGCCTCTTGACTCAGTTCGGGAAAGGCCCCAATGCCCTACAGCCATGACCTGCCCAAAGAGAGTGGTAAGAGAGACTGCAGGCCTCTGCTTCCCTGCCTCCCCCTCGGGGAACTAGGTAGCAGCTTCCATAGCCCTGACACCTGTGTCAAGTGCTATGACAGACAACCTTAGTTCAACTGGTATTGAAGTCTGGGGCAGGTCCTGAGACATTTGCTATCACCTGAAAGGCTACTAAAGGCACAGCATAATAGTTTGGGGTGTGGCCTGGGAATTGGAGGGGGAGGTCTGAGTCCTGCAGGGTCAGAGTCCCTCAGGACCCATTGGATCCTTCTCCTTTAGGCCAGCCCAGCATCCATCCTCCTTGGCACAATTCCCTTCCTGTAGGTACACACTCCCCCTCCGGTTCTGTAGTCTCCATTACTCAGGGCTTGACTAGTAGTTTTGCCAGTACAGCACCTGTCAGCCTTGCATGTCAGGCTATCAACACATTGTGTATAAGGTGGAGACACAGGCCTTCCGAAAGCTGCTGAAAACTTACCTCTTCAAACAAGCCTACCCAAATGACCCAAATTAACTCTCAAACCTAATCCAAAACACTAGCACTACACATACACCAATCCCTCTCCCACACTTACCCCTATTGTCCTACTCTATATAACTATGTTATCTCTGTGATACTTTGTACCATACTTTGTAAGCCGCACTGACCCTGCTATCGAGGGGGAAAGAGCGGGGTATAAATGCCACAAATAAATGAATAACAAACTCTAATTTAAAAAAATAATGAACTGTGTACAAACAGGAGAGGGAGAAGTCCTTTACCCTCACTGTGGCTGTGCTCCTCAAAGAGCCTCTGCACAAGTATCTGGTGTTGTGCTCACAGCTCTTCCATCAAGTCTCTGTGCATGGCACAGACTTGCTAAAGGAGCTGGAAATGGGGCTCAGCCTGGCTGGGAGCAAGGCTGCTATGGCAGTCACACCAGCTAGCCCTTCCAGGGTCATTGGGGGGACTGGGAAATTTCCTCCTACTCTTCTTTCCCCGGCAGGAGAGGCATGTCCCTCCAAGGGTCCTCCTCTTGCTCCTCCACAGAGGGGTGGGGGAGTGGCACCTCCCAATTCCTAGGGTCCACTATGAGCTCCTCAGGGTCGGGCTGGTCCTGGGGTGTGGCGGGCTGCTCCTGCTGGAATGGGGGTGTGGCAGGCTGCTCCTGCTGGTCCGGGGGTGTGGCGGGCTGCGCTTGTAGGACCACAGGTTCATCCGGAGGGTGCCCTGGTGAAAAAGGTTGCAATTGAGATCAAGGTATCCTACATGGCTTGTATAATGGTGCAGCTGGCTGTCAGGAGAGGGATGGGGACAACTGGGAGCAGTTGTTGTTACCTGGAGGACGTCTGAGGTGTGGATCCAATGAGATGACATAGAATGGAACCCTGGAAGCAATGGGATCAGAGGTGTTAGCCCCCTAGAGTGTGGTCTGGCTATGTGCACCCCGGATGGGTTCTGGCCCTACTGGAGGGCCCTGGATGAGCAAGCACTGGCTGGGAGGAGTATGGCCATTGTTTCCAATGTTGACAGGTATGTGGGTGCATGGGCGTCCCCATGTATATGTCTCCTGTGGCTAGGTGGGAGATGGCAGGGGACCCTATTGTTGTTGCTGATCCTTCTGGCAACCTCTGCTAGGACCCCCCCAGGGGAATGATGGTTCTTTACATCAAGCCTGGATTGCCTAGTTTTGGGGCCTTCTGTATGTGGGGTAGTCACAGTACCTGTTTTAACATAGTGACAGCAGATAAAGACCTGAATGGTCCACATCCAGTCTGCCCAATAGATTTAAATCAACAATGAACGTGATATTATGTACTTGATCGTGGTCTTTCTTTGGTGTTTCTGGGACATAGACCATAGAAGTCCACTCAGCTCTGTCCTTATGTTCCAACTACTGGAGCTGCCATCAAAGCCCACTTCAGCCAGTCCAAATCCGTCTTGTCTTTTACGGGACAAAGAACGTAAAGGCACTGTCCTTAAGTTCCAAATTACTGGAGTTTCTGATGAAGCTCTCGCCAGCCCATCCTAAACCAGATTGCTATATGTGGGACTCAGAACGTTCAAGCTAGCCCAGCACCAGCCTTAGTTGATGCAGCCAGAGTCGCCATCTAAGCACCACTTGACATGCAAACACATATTTAACCCTTTAAGTTTTGTTTTTTGTATCATTCATTTTCTAATTAGAGATCCTCTGTGTTCATCCCACCCCTTTTTGAATTCCGCCATAGTTTTGTTTTTCACCACCTCCCTCGGGAGGGCATTCCAGGCATCAATCATCCTCTCCTTGAAAAAGAAGACATTACTCTTAAGTCTACCACCATGCAACCTCAATTCACGTCCTCTAGTTTTACCACTTTCCCTTCTCTAGAAAATATTTGTTTGTATATTAATACCTTTCAAGCAGTGGCATAGCTACGGGGGGCCATAGGGTTCTAGCCCCCCCAATTGGCTCTGGGGCCCCTTGTTTGGCTAGTGGGGTCCCCAACCCCCACCAGCTGAAGTGTTTGTCCTGTGCTGGTGTCACCAGATTGCTTACCCTGCTCTTCTCAGTCGTGCCATGCATGCTTGTTTTAGTGAAACAGCATGTGCGACACTTCGCGCATGCTCAGTTTCATTAAAACGAGCATTCATGGAGTGACTAAGAACAGAGCAGGGCAGGCAATGCGAGACCAGTGCGGGACAAATGCTTCAGCTGGTGGGGGTTGGGGACCTCCACCAGCCAAGGTACCATCATGCTGCGGTGGTAGCGAGGGGGAGTGGTGGTGGTGGTGGGGAGGCGTGCCAAAATGTGCTCCCCCCTTTGGGCTCTGGCCCCCCTCCCCATTGAAGTCTGGCTATGCCCCTGCTTTCAAGTTTTGTTTTTTGTTTCAACAATTTTTATTGATGATGCAAAGAAATAAACAATCGTCATCTTCAGTATACAATACCAAGAAACATTTGAAAACAAAACCGTTTGAGAGTATACAAGATAATGTTATATCATCAAATATATGTGTTCAATAACCCCTTCCCCTCCCCCACAATCCCAAATCCTATCCCTCCCTCACATGTTATAATTGCACAGTGTTTGAGATGATACTCTTACTAAATAACTCTTGCCCCATATGGCTCCTCTAACAGATCTCGCTTCTCATTGAATCATCCAAGGTGCTCCTAATAGCCAAATAGAACACGGCGTATCATCCATTATTCCTTTTATATGTGACCTACTTGTGTCCTTTCCCTCCCTCTTCCCCTCCCATTATCCCATCTAAACAAGAGACAAAAAAAAAAAGAAAGAAAAGTGGGGAGGGGAACACGGAGAGGAGGGCCCCACACGGCCACTGCCTTCACACGTATATTGCATAATCCAAATATCTCTTCTGACTGTCATGGAGGACCCCCATCCCGTCTCTCTGTTCCTTATATGGAATTCAAAAGTAGACTTCTAGCCCTGTGCGGAAGAGACTCAATATATACATCCCACACTGCATGAAACAACTTTAATCGTTTAGGTATATGCTTAGCGTATTGACACTCTAGGAGCATCAAAGCATGCAATCTATTTCTCCATGTCCAGAAAGATGGCGCTTCGTCTCCTATCCATACCTCTAAGATCACTTTTTTCCCCAGAATTCCCGCTTTCCTAACAAGCAAAGTATTTGCTCTATTATGTATGTGAAATGCTTCATACTTATCCAGCAACACTGCTTCCGGGGAAAGTGGTATTTCCCGTCCTAACAACTTCCCCACATAGCCTAACACTGCCCTCCTAAACAATCGGGTCATTGGGCATTCCCAAAAAGAGTGGAAAAAGGTATTCTGCCCCTGTTTGCATTTCTGACACACCGGAGTATCTACAGCTCCTATCTTAAATAATCAATCCTGAGTAAAGTATGCCCTATGTAAAATTCGAAATTGGCATTCCCGCAGAGCCGCATTTACTGAGATCTCTGGAATTCTCTTTATTAATTAATTTTAGTGGCTCTAAATCTCTTCCTACATTCACTATATCTTGTCCCCACCGCATAATAAGCCCCTCAAATGTCCTACCGTGGGAGTTCAGCTGTATTGCTTTATGCAATCCTGATATCTACTTCATCTACTTCCAGCTTATGTATTTAAAATCATATAATGACCTTGCATCTAAATCATTTACTTTCAGCTTATGTATTTAAGATCATGTAATGACTGCATCATAACAACACTCTGTAAGCCACATTGAGCCTGCAAAAAGGTGGGATAATGTGGGGTACAAATGCAATAAATAATAATAATATTGAAAGTCCCCCTTCCCGAAATTTGTCAAAGAACGCCTGAATCTTCTCTCCCAAGGATGGGGTTAAGGCACTCCTCTCCAATGAGGCTATATAATGCCGTAATTGTATATATGCCATCCGATCTCTCTGCTCTACTTTCCCGGCCACTAGGAGAGCTTCCCATGATAGCATTCTACCTTCTGCATCTAACACATGTTGTAACAGTTATAATCCTTTTGTGGCCCATCGAGTGAAACTAGCATTAGCCTTCCCCGGTAAGAAGTGCACATTACCCCTAATCGGAAGCTGGTCCGATATCTCCCCCTGGGCCCCTAGCATCAAGGTCAGAAATCTCCAAGTCTGACGCAGCGATCTTAGTACCACACTCTTCCGCAACCATTCCGGAAGCATTTTTTGTGTGCAATGTAATAAAGAATTTACATGCCAAGGGGAGTAAAATGCTGCCTCATAACTTCTAGGAGTATAATTATGCTCCTCTAGGACCCAGTCCCCCAAATGATGAAGCAAACACACATAGTTATATAATGAAAGATCCGGGACACCTACTCCTCCATACTTCCAGGATCCTAACAGATATTTAAATTGCATTCTCGGCTTCCGGCCTCCCTAACAAAAGAAAGATATCATCCTCTGCAAACTCTTGAGATCTCGCTTCAATATTCTAATAGGCAATATTTGCATAACATATAACCACTTCGGAAATATTACCATATTAAATAACTGGATTCTACCATAAGTAGAGAGCGGAAGATGCTGCCAAGATGTTAGTAGGGATTTACATGATCCAACAACCTTGCTATATTTACGTTGTAGAGCATCGTGGTATTACGGAGCAATAGTACACCAAATTACCGGAATGAAGTAAATTCCCACCTCACCGGAAAGGAGCCCACCCAGTCCTCTTTCACTGCCGCCTCCGTGGGCATTGCTATGGATTTGTCTAAATTCAACCTAAACCCTGAGTAATCTCCATATTCTGTGAAACATTCCATTAGCGTTGGAAAAGAAACTTGAGGGTCCACCATATGTACCAACAGATCATCAGCAAATGCTGTGATTTTAAATATGTGGGGGCCTATCTTGTTGAATAAAAGCATGAAAGAAGGGGAGTGGAAAGCTCCATGATTACAACAAGCTGTTTCAACACTAAATCTCCTGAGGCATGAGAAAAGGTTCTTCAATCTGTACCCCTTTCATGTCTGGATTGCTCATGATATCCCTGATCAAGAGGTCCATGGTTAAAATAAAAAGCATGGGTGACAACGGGCAGCCTTGCCTAGTACCTCGGTGTATCTCAAATTCTGAAGATAAGACGCCATTTGCCTGAATCCTAGCTCTAGGGGCTCTATATAATACCTGAAGTGTATTCCAAAAAGAAAACCGAAAACCCATATCTTCGTAAAACTGTAAAAAGAAATTCCCAATACACCCTATCGAATGCTTTTTCAGCATCAAAACTCACCAATAAGGAAGGTGCCTTTACCTTTTCTACATGTTCCACAGAGATCAACAGACGTCGTACACTATGTGCTACTGTGCGCCCTACTACAAAACCCACTTGCTTATCTGAGATCAGCTTCGGGAGCACCTGGGCTAATCTATTGGCCAAGATTTTTGCAAAAAATTTAGTTTCCACGTTCAGTAGGGAAATTGGCCTATATGAAGATGGCTTTTCTGGATTCCTTCCCGATTTCAACAACAGCACTAATTGAGCCAATTGAAGGGATTGAGGGAGTGAACCTTCCTCTATAAACTGCGAAAAATATGATTGTATAGTAGACAATATTGAGGGGGCCAACAGCTTATAAAATTTGGCTCTAAATCCATCTGGCCCCGGTGCCTTGAACAAAGCACTCCGTTGGATCACGAGATCCACCTCCTCCATCATTATAGGTCTATTAAGTTTAGTGACGTCTCTATCACTTAGCTGAGGCACTTTCAAATTTTCTAAATATAGATCTCCCTCCATGGGCTCTTCCGGCAGTCTGCCATATAGCTGTTGAAAGTAGTGGCGAAAGACTGAGGCTATTTCATGGTCCGTTCGCACCAAGCCCCCCCCTTTTCCTCTTGTGCTATAATACGGGGTCCCCCTGATTGCTTCGCCAGGTGCTACAGAAGCTTCCCTGCTTTGTTTCCATGTAGAAACAACTGATATTGATAATACCTTGCTGACTTCCTTGCCCTGTCATGCAGCATCTCGTTTAAAGTCGTCTGAAGTGCAAGCAAGAGACTACACCTCTCGTTCGTAGGCTCCCTCCCATACTGTTCTTACTTTGGCCACCTGCCTCTCTAAACGTAATATTTCCCTGTCTCTAGATTTCTTTTTTTTTTTTAATTTTATTTTATTGAGTTTTATAATACATTTAGTCATATAACATAAATGTCGGAAAAAAGGAAATAAAAAATATCAAAATGTTGCAAATCATGAAATAATCCAAAATACATTTAGACCACAATTTACCAGGCAAGAAACAAGGAAAAAGAAAAAAGAAAATATTCAACAATAATCTAAAGAGCGGTATCATGCAATTACCCACAGCCGAATATCAGCGTATCAAACCTATTGAACATTCAAGGTTGAATTTCTCTACTTTCTCTAGAATTAACAAAGACCTTCATTTTTTGGGGTTCAAGAAACATATATGTAACTGAGTCAATAGATATAATGCAACGACATGGAAATTTTAAAACAAATAAAGCACCTAAGGCAATAACTCTAGGTCTCAATCTCATAAATTCTCGTCTCCGCAATTGAGTTTCCTTGTTTAAATCTGGATATATATGAACTTGTTCTCCGAGAAATTTCTCATTTAAATGTTTGAAATATAATTTGAAAATATTGTTTCTATCAAGTTCTAACGCAAATGATATCAAAAGGGTTGTCCTCTCCGTCACGGTGTCCAGTGAATTCTCCAAAAGAGCTGTTAAATTTTCAAGCTGATTATGGGCAACCAAGGGGTCCGGTTTCTTAATCCCAGTTAAATAGTAGGCCTTATTGATAGATGGAAAAGCCTCTGCAGGAATTTTAAGTATTTCCTGAAAATATCTACGCAACATGTCTATAGGTGAAGTCAAAGGAGCTTTAGGAAAATTTATAAGTCGTAAGTTATTCTTTCTCCCCTGGTTATCCAAGTATTCTGTTTTTCTCTTCAATATATCTCTGTCTTTAGATACCTCTCCTGAGAACGATTGCAAGGTAGAGATTTCAGCCTTTAAATTGTTAACTTGATTATCTTGAACTTGAATTTTCTCCAATAAGTTCTGTGATTTTTTTAAATCCGAAATTTCTTTAGTAAAGGAATTAGTTACCTTTATTAGTAGAGAATTCATTCCTTGAAGCACGTCCCATAGGGAATCCAAGGTTACAACAGCAGGTTTTCTCAGCTCCAAACCTTTGATAGTAGCTATTCCCGCAAGCGTGGGGGTCGAGGTGGTATTATCCCTCCAACTTTCCGTTGTTCCCTCTGTCGGGGCAAAAATCACCGAGGTACCTCCTAGGAGCGCTTGGTTATTCTCCTCTCCGGGAGTCGAACAAGGCGTTCCTGCCTCGGAGAAAAAGCTACTTCCGGGTCGCGGAGGTGCTGTGTTTTCGAGCGGGCTCAACGAGACCGCTCCTTCGCTGTGACCCAGGGAAACATCCGCGGGTCGGTCCGAGGTGGGTGCTTGCATGATTTGTGGGAGAATACCGACTTGCTCCAGGGTTAGCTACCGGGGAGCGGGAGTAGTTCCAGGTACCGAGGAGGACGATCCCCTGGGCTTCCCCTTCCTCTTTCCCATAGCCTGGGATAGGAATTTCTCGCCCGAAGGTTTCCTTGTGAAGTCGGAACTCTCTCTCACGCTTCCGCTCTAATCCGCCATCTTGCCCTGCCATTAGATTTCTTTTTAAAGGAGGAATATACTATAATCTTACCCCGTAGCACAGCTTTAGCTGCCTCCCAATACAAAATCGGTTGTTGGAACTCTTCATTATGGCATTGATACTCTTCCCATTTTTTCAACAAATGTTCCCAAAACATAGAATCTCTATACAGTCTCTGAAGGAAACACCACATAAATTGCTGACCCCCGAATCTCCATATTCCAAAGAGCACCACACATAAGCGTGGTCGGATATACCATATGGACCTATTCTCGCCTCTATGACCTGTGAGAACAACCGCCTGGAGAGCAACCAATAGTCAAGTCTAGACTGGGTGCCATGGGCCCTGGAAAGATGAGTATAATCTCTTTCTGAAGGGTGCAAAGTTCTCCAAACGTCTAACAGTTCTAACCCAGAACATAGCAATGTAATACCTTTATCTGAAATACTACCTCCTCTTATATCCTCCCTAGATCTATCTTGAGAGGAATTATGCACAATGTTAAAGTCTCCCCCCATGACAATAGGTGTCTCCATCATGCCCGTCAGCCTGCCAATCAATCCTCGTACCCACTTATGATCATATATATTATGCCCGTAAACATTACAAAGCAGCAGTGGTTTTTTATTCAGGAGTGCTTTGATTTCATAAATCTACCCCGAGGGTCTTTCCATGTACGCTGCATAACTAAATCCAGCCCCCTCCGTACCAGAATCAAGAGCCCCCGCCGTACGCCCCAAAGTCGGCGCTTCTGCTATTTGCCCCTCCCACCGTCGCTTAAACTTTAAAGGTTCAGCAGTCGGGAGATCAGTTTCTTGCAAAAAATGCTGTATCAGCCCCATGTCTATTCAAGGCCTGCATAATTTTTTTGTCTCTTAACAGGTGAGGATACTCCATTGACATTCCAAGATATCAATTTAACCTTTTTCATATCTTGTAATCCAATTTAACTTATACCAGATCCGTTGTTCATTGATAGCCAGCGAGCCATCCCAGCAAGCAGCTCCCCAACCCATCTTTTGTAAATCTAATGACCGGCCACTCCAACCCTCCTCTCCGAAGGATTCCCCCCCGACTCAAAACGAAAAACAAAACCGAAAAAAAACAGAAAAAACCCCCATACGTGGGGAAGGAAGCTTAATTTGCTCTTTATATTCTTCCCTCTGTCCCTTCTTCCTGACTTGCCCGATTGAATTTCCCAGTTAGCCCCCTGCCCCCTCCCTTTACTGGATATCCCCCCCCCCCTCAGAACCCTAATCCTAATTTCATCCACTATTCTAAATGGACTGAGATCCGTGTGAGATATCTCCCACCTCTAGTCTCCTCCCCCTCTCTCCTATAGTCTACCCACATTATACCCAAATGACTAATATATAGGCATCCTAGTGCACATAGCTCTCATAATAAATCAGTACAAAAAGAAAAGGATCCCCCTCAGTCATGAAACATAGTAACATAGTAGATGACGGCAGAAAAAGACCTGCACGGTCCATCCAGTCTGCCCAACAAGATAAACTCATATGTACTTTTTGTGTATACCTTATCTTGATTTGTACCTGTCCATTTCAGGACACAGACTGTATAAGTCTGCCCAGTACTATCCCCGCCTCCCAACCAGCCCCGCCTCCCACCACCGGTTCTGGCACAGACCGTATAAGTCTGCCCAACACTATCCCCGCCTCCCAACCACCGGCTCTGGCACAGACCGTATAAGTCTGCCCAGCACCATCCCCACCTCCCGCCACCGGCTCTGCCACCCAATCTCGGCTAAGCTCCTTAGGATCCAATCCTTCTGAACAGGATTCCTTTATGTTTATCTCACGCATGTTTGAATTCCGTTACAGTTTTCATTTCCACCACCTCCCACGGGAGGGCATTCCAAGTTAGTTGCTGTTTAGACTTGGAAGGAGGAGGAGGTGCTGCCAGAGGCTGGGGGGGGGGGGGGGGGGAAGGGAGTGAGGCCTAGCTCCTTCCCCGAGGATGAGGAGGGGCCCTAGGGAGAGGTCCTCAGGAAAGCCCCAGGCCATGGGGCCTCCTGGGGCCAGGGACCAGAGGGCCAGGAGAAGCGGTCCCCTCTCTGGCGGTGCTTCAGGGTGGACAGAAAGAAGTCCTGTGGACCGAAGGGAGCAGGCCTCCAAGGGAAAAACCCAGACCGGTACCCCCCTCACAGCCGCACGCCATCTAGCGAGTGAGGTGGGGAGACAGCTGGTGGAAGGCCCAGAGAAGAGCTGGTCGGAGAAGGAGAGGGAGGAGGTAATGGAGATCTGCCGGGAGGCCCTACCAGTGTCTGAGGAGGAAGGCAGCGCAGAGAGTGACTCCTCAGAGGAGGAAGATCTAGTAGAATGCTGCCAGGATCCAGAGGACCCAGCCAGCGGCCTGATTAAAGTGGTGAGGAAAATAAAGAGCACAGAAAAGGAGGTGATGGAGCTGGGGAAGCGTGTTAAAATGGCGAAGGCCTTGTGCAAACTGGCCCCAGCAGAGCACAGCAAGAACTATATGAAAGAGGTAACCCAGTTACTTAAACTTCTCCAGAAAAAAGAACAGCTGCTGGGGGTACTGAAAAAGGGCCCTAGGAACCCTCAGAGAAGTATACATCAACAGAGAAAGGATGGCCTCAGGGGGACAGGCCCTGTCAGCCTCTGTTCAGTGGCGGCAGCATACAGAGCAGGAGGGAATCAGCTCAGGCTTTGGACCCCAGAACACTCAAGCATCAGGGGAGCTCCCTGGGCCCAGCACCCTACATTGAACTACATGCAGTACCTGGCTAGCCAGCCCAGGTCTCTCCTGGCGGCTGCCGGCGCAGATAGGGCTGGAGGTGGCTCCGTGGAGGTGGTACAGTCCATGAAATCTGTGACAGAAAAAGCAGTACGGAGAGAAGGTCAGGCAAAGACTTTTCAAATTGTAGAAACAGAAACAGGAGTTTCAGGAGTTACAGTGTTTCCTGCAGAAATCATGGTGGAGGCATGTGAGGACAAAGAGGGCAGCTTACCGGATCAAGAAGAACATTTGGCAAGTGGCATGAACAAGCAGTTGCAGCCACGGGTGGTTCTCGTTCCCTCGACTGCATCAGGATCGGGTGGCATGCTGAAAACGCCACTGCCAGCTCAAACAGGGAGGCCACGCTCACAAAGTCCGGGAAAGCAGGAGGTCCCAGCCAATCGGGGACCAGTAGCGCTAAGAGAGAATGATAGCGGTCTCCTAGCATGAGGAACCTTGCAAAGTGGCAAAGTGAAGAGCAGTTCTGGGACACGCAGACAAGGTCGAGCTGGAACAGAGGTCAGAGATGGCCAATGCAGTGATAGAACTGGAGGATTCATTGCGTGATGTCCAAATGATGTCATTAATTTAGGCCCTCTTGGTTATGCTTTTAAATATTCTATTGTATTAAATATTTTTGCAGGCTCATCTTTTCCAGAACCTGCATGGCACTTCACATATGAACTCTCTACTACAACAGTGTGCCTACATCGCCTTCCTGGAACCAGACAGCGACCATGATTTCTGAAGATACTTCCATCACCTGGACCTTTTCGCATACTAGTTATGAGTTTTAATTTTCTTTAGTCTTCTACTTTGACTATGACTTTTTCCTAAGCTCTCTTATCCCCACAGGTCTAGGTCCATTAATCATCAGTAATTACATTTCTGTCTTGTTTATTAAACTTCACAAGCCAGAAGGGGGGATCTACGATAAAAATAAAGATCTGGGTGCTGATGATTCTGCAACCCACTATTCCTTGAATATGAGAGACTTAGCCCATAGAAAGTATACCCAGATAGAGTTGAAGCTGTGACCTCTACTACAGCCAAGCTTGAGAACTATACATCTTGATTTCACCTGAAAAATATTACAGTCTTCAGTAAAGTCCAAGCCTTAGAATCACAACGGGAGACATCTCAGAACCAGGAACTCCTGCATAATACAGCCAAGCCAATCAGGAGATAATTAATTTGAGATTCATAGTTGGTATTTATGGACATTATGGACTCATATTTTGATTTATTTTTAGTCTAGCATTAACCCTGTCTATTGGAAAGGTTCTATTTTATTTTCTTAGTGCTTCCTTTAGGCTAATTTATGTTGCTAATGACACAGTTTCCATTGTAGAAGGACATTTGTAATTCAACCCTTATTGTTTTTAGATTTAATTTTCTGTGTACTTTCATTTTGGCATAATTAACTTTTGACATGTACTTTAACACTTACCTACCCAATGCACCTTTAGGTTAGTCCTATCCAACCCTGCCTTCATACTAACAAGGCCAGTTTGCCTTAGTTCAATTAGTTATTCCCATCACCTTAGTGTGTGAGGTCTCTAGCCCTCTCCAGGGAGAAACTCTATTGGAGTTCCTAGGGGGGGGACACCAGATGTCTTTAAAATGCTCAATTAGATTGCTGCTAAGATCCTATATATTAGTATACACCTTTCTCTCATTGTTCCCCATGTTGTAAATACAAAAATTTCTTTTTAGATTCTTTAATTCGACATGCTGTTGTTTAAATTTTAACACTGATTACTATGGTACCATAGGAGTGATTGAGCTACTCTGGAATGATAGCAATAATGGAAAATTTGCCCGAGGGAGCTAGCATGCTTCCGAACTTGTTAGGTACTTAGTTATTTCAAATCCCAATTTCTTCCTTTGAAAATGTATGTATCTATGGAAAGTGTTGCTACCATGTTACTCTGTGATAGAAGGCCTGACTGTTGCCCTCAGCCTATTCTAAGTTACATCATTGGCAATCTTGAACACAAAGACTCCCCTTAATAATGTCTCTTATACTTATACTTATACTTACTGTCCACCTCCCTGGTACTCAGAAAGATCGTTTGGCCATGACGGGTAAGGAGGACTAAGTGTCCCAACCTAAGACAGCCTTCGGTCAGGGTACTAGTCTTATTGTTCTGAGGTGTGAACATAAGGCCTAGATGATTGACTTGGCCTACTATAAGTTGTCAAACCATATATTGTTGAAGCCCTTTCCTAAAGGCCTTCAAAGGGGGGAGATGTATAAAAATGCTACAGCATTGAGCCTAGGTCCCCTGCCTAGACTTTGGTTCAGGCTGTAAAATGAGGGAAAAACTTACAGGCCTGGGTGACTCTTGCTTGAACTCCCAGTGTTGGAGCACTGAAGGGAACAACAGGAAGCACAAAGGTGGGGGTCTAAAGGATAGAGTGACATTGTGGTCAGCAACGTTGTGAGAAAGGAAAGGTATAGCTAGATGTAGGGTCTTGCTTAAGATTTGTGGTCAAGCGAGCTAAAGACAAAACCATGTTTGCAAGATAAAAGCTACTCATTAGCATAAGCCAACCAGTGGTAGCCATGACATTAGCATAGATCCAATCAGGTATATCTACTGTCATATTATCCATATCCTGAGTGCACCTATAAAAATCAGTGTATTTCCTGGTTTAAGTTAGAGAGGGGCCATGGTTGCTTTCTCTCTCCAGGGAAAACCAATACACTCCAATAGAATTGGCAAATTACCCAATTGCTTTTCCCTGAATACCCTTGAGTGGTAAGTCATATCACCTAAGACCCAGATAGCACCTGTTTGCAGCTGGAGAATTACCTTCCTGTAACCAATTGATTGTACATGCAATTTGTATATCCTTTGGTGTCTTTGGGTGAGTGAATAAATTTATAATCTTTAGAATTATAGTGTCTCTCCTTGTCTTCACTAATATTCATTAATAATCTCTTGGGTTGGTTAAGGAATGGTAATTAATATTCTATTTAGAGATGTAGTCAGATTTGAGGTCCAATCAGCCTTCTTCTGAGGTTCTCACCGCTACTGGACAGCTGAGCTCCAGTACCGGGCAGAACCTTGGGGTCTCTGAACCCCATATTAAAAACACTAGCCAGCCCGGGTCTCTCCTGGCGGCTGCCGGCGCAGACGGGGCTGGAGATGGCTCCATGGAGGTGGTGCAGTCCATCAAATCTGTGACAGAGAAAGCAGTACGGAGAGAAGGTCAGGCAAAGACTTTTCAAATTGTAGAAACAGAAACAGGAGTTTCAGGAGTTACAGTGTTTTCTGCAGAAATCATGGTGGAGGCATGTGAGGACAAAGAGGGCAGCTTACCGGATCAAGAAGAATATTTGGCAAGTTGCAGCCACGGGTGGTTCTCGTTCCCTCGACTGCATCAGGATCGGGTGGCATGCTGAAAACGCCACTGCCAGCTCAAATGGGGAGGCCACGCTCACAAAGTCCGGGAAAGCAGGAGGTCCCAGCCAATTGGGGACCAGTAGCGCTAAGAGAGAATGATAGCGGTCTCCTAGCGGGAGGAACCTTGCAAGTGGCAAAGGGAAGAGCAGTTCCAGGACATGCAGACAAGGTCGAGCTGGAACGGAGGGCATAGATGGCCAGTGCAGTGATAGAACTGGATGATTCATTGCGTGAGGTAGGGCAAGCCATGGAACAGCCTAAGGCAGGGAAGCCACACCCACTCAGCGCAACTGAGCAGTCGGTTCTGGCCAATCGGGACTCCAGAGGAGTGAGTTCCTGTCAGGAGGGTAGCGAATCTGGAGCGAAGAGGCCGGAGGAGCTGGAAGAACAGAGAGACGCAGTTTTCATCGCAGGTCACGGAGAGTGTCGGGAGGCGCCAGCCCGGCTGAGTATAACGAAGGCATTGACTGTGGGTCCTTTAGATATGAACTCTTTCCAGGCGAAGGGGGAGCGGGTGGAAGGGGGAGGGGGGCTGGATAGCGGGGCAGAGAAGGGAGAGTGTCTGGATCTTGGGGGGAGGACTGGGTTGGAGGGTGGGGAGCAGGGGCATCGAGACGGGGAGGGTCCTCTCGTAAGGAATACACAGGCTGTTGGGGATGCAGGAAGGCTGGCTGTGGAAGGAGAAAATGAGCAGATGGATATCAGGGTTCAAGGGGAAGGGGCTCAATGTATGATGATGGAAGGGGGGAGGGGGGACAGGGGGCTTTTGGGGGAATAGAGGGGAAGTAGGCGGGGGCCTGGAAGGGGCAAGAAGGGGGGCACTGTTCATGAGGAGGGAGGTCCGAGGGAAAGGGAGAGTGGGGGGGAGGGGCTCTGTCTTTCGCGGCGGTAGTAGGTGGGGGGCAGGAAGTAGTGGGGAAGGGTGGGGTGGAGTGGGGGCCAGGTTCCTAAACGGAGGAATGTGGTACAGTTGAGATGGGTGGGGGAGGGGGGATGCCAAGTAGGGATGCAGCCTTGAGGTTGGTCCTGGGTTTAGGATTTCTCCCAGAGGACCTCTATGCCTGTATCCACCCGGTGAATATCCCAGAGTACGATATTAGTTTTCTAACCCAGCGAGGCATGGAGGTCTTCTGGGAGAGATACAAGGGGGTGAGGGGGAAAGGGGATTGGAAGAACTTCAGGGCCGTACCGATCAGTAGACCTGACCTGCTGCAGGTAACTCTGCTGGTCCGAAATGAATCCATATCGGGGGCGGACCTGGCGTCTCAAACAATTGTGGCTTCCCTTTGGTAAATACTTTGAGACGTGCAGGATACAACAAGGCAAACTGAATTTGTCTCCTATGCAATTCTCCACAAACAGGGGCATATGCCTTGCGCAGCAACGATACTCTAGATGAAAAATCCTGAAAGCATAGTATCTGCTGATTCTCGAATGTTAGTGCACCTCTGCTCCTAATGGCTCGCAAAATTTCAGTTTTATGCACATAATTTAGCAGCTTAAAGATGACCATGCGGGGCCTCGCCTCTGCTGTTCTTCGTGGACCTAAACGATGTGCTCGTTCAATGCGCAGCTCTCCCGCCTCTGATTTTAATTGTAAGCTTTTAGTCAGCCACTTCTCCAGGAAACCTCTGAGCTCAGGCTCGGTGATTTTTTCGGGCAGGCCTACCAGACGCAGGTTCCCTCGCCGGGATCTGTTTTCGACATCATCTAGCTTGTCTTCTGGCGCCCGTATTCTTTTATGTAGTTAATCTTTCCCAGATTCCAGCTGTAGTACCTTGTCTTCAAGATCAGACACTCGCTGACAATATGCTGAGAATTCACCTTTCAGTCCTGCCAGCCTTCCGTCAACGGTATCGAGCTTGTCCGAAACCCCTTGCAGTCACTGATCCAGAGAGGCGTCGATGGCTTTCCTCACTTCAGTCACAATTTCCATGACCCATGCTGAGCTAAGTGTTGCTTGCCCCGACTCGCCTTCATCCGCCATTTTGTTTTCACTTTGGCGCGGTTTCTACTTTTCCTTTCGCGGAGCATGAAGAGCCATCACTTTTCAGCGGTATGATTGTACACCAGTCCTCTCTCTGGATCGTTCTCCGATGCTGGGCAACGATTGTCTCTGGCAAGCCCTTTTAAAATATCGTTTCCTGGGGTAAGAACCGGGAGCTCTCTTCACTCACAGCCGCTTCCTAGCTCGGCATCACGTGACCTCCTGTCTGGCCCTATTTAAAACAGGCTCTGGGGCAAGGGCCCCCGCCATTCAAAATAAATATACTTAACACCAGTGGTCTAAACATCTTGACTAGTCATCACGTAAACAAAAATCCATCTACTTTAAACAAAGTGTCTGGCAGTGGAAGGAGTGTGTGCTGTTCCTGAGGTAATAATCACAATTTGAATATTTTTGCCTGGTGAGTTGTAAGGGGATAAAGCACTAACCAGCTAGGATAATCTCATAAAACACATCTTTATGTGCTTCATTCTAGCCGGTTAAGTGATGAATACGCACTTTACCAGCTATGCTTTATCCAGCTGCGTACGCCCGGATACTCAATTCCGTTACCTGGACATGGCCTGGTATGGAATATCTGGGAATAAAGCCGGCAGAAATGCTCTAGTTCACTCTGCCCCCATTGTTGCAGGAGGAACAATGTCCTTTAGATTGTAAGCTCCTTTGAGCAGGGACTGTCCTTCTTTGTTAGATTGTACAGCGCTGCGTAACCCTGGTAGCGCTTTAGAAATGTTAAATAGTAGTAGTAGTAGTAGGAAGGATCCTGTGGATGCAGAATACATGCTTGCATTTAACAATGCAGAGTCGGGGGGGGGGGGGGGGGTCAGTATTTTTTTTTATAGTAGAATTCCTGGCAACATAATTTAACTTAGATAATTTTTGTTGATTATAATCAATGTTGGCAGGGTTTTTTTGTATTTATTTTATTTGTAGCATTTGTATCCCACATTTTCCCACCAATTTGCAGGCTCAATGTGGCTTACATTTGCCGTAATGGCGGATGCCATTTCCAGGTAATAGAATTACAGATGGTATTGCATACATGTATAACATACACGTTAAGAAATATACAGTGGAATGTACATGGAACATAACATAAATGGAGTAGATCATGGTAGAGAGGAATACAATAAGGTATTACATGAAGGTTTCTGAGCTATGAATTGGATTGTAACATACATTAGGTCATCTACTATAGAGAGAGCCTATTCGACATGAAGTAGTGCTTGATCTTTGGTTATGTGAAAAAGGTTTCGGTTTTATGTAGAACATGTATAGTGTTTAAGATGGATGTATATTGTATGCCTTCTTAAAAAGATCTGTTTTCAGTAGCCTTCTGAAGATAGTTAGGTCTTGCGTTGTTTTTATGGCCTTCGGTAGTGCCTTCCATAGCTGTGTGCAGATGTAGGAGAAACTGGTCGCATATGTGGATTTATATTTTAGCCCTTTGCAGTTAGGATAGTGGAGATTGAGGTATGTTCGTGACGATATCTTTGCGTTCCTAGTAGGTAAGTCTATGAGGTCTGACATGTAGGTCGGGGCTTCCCCGTATATGATTTTGTGGACTAGGGTACAAACTTTGAATGCAATTCGTTCTTGTAATGGTAATGGTATTGCTTGGGAATATATAAATCACATTCTTTTTTTCTTGGTGCAACTGTCTAATTAGTGTGCAATGTGTGGGGAGCTCCTCACCTTCTTTCCTTATCAGAGTTTTCAGGGGGCCTCTCTCTTTTGGGTGCCTGGGAGAATACTACCTCATCCCTAGCCTCAGGCAGCAGATTGCTATGAGTTGCCCCTGGGGGTAAGTGCTGTCAGTGGAGGGGGCTAAGAAGAAAAATGTTATGCCTGGGAGGTAAGTGCTGCTTCTGGGGTAGAAGGGCTAGAAAGAAAATACTGCCTGGGGGGGGGGGGGGGGGGGGGGGAGAGGAGGACAAAGGGCTGCCTGTGGATGGCCCAAGAAAAAAAGCTTTGTCTGGTGGGGTTGGGAGCTATGTTTTTCTATCCATGGGCATGGTATGGGAAAGTACTGGTAAGGAGGAAGGGAGAAAAAGCTGGTATTTGGAGAAGAAGAAAATGGGTGGGTACTGGTGTCAGGCCTAGGTAAGAGGAAAGAGAAAGTGCACTCTCGTTAATTTATGTGAATGTGAGAGGAGGCATAATGAGAGAAATTTCCCATGGTGCTGGCTCATTTCAGTAAAAATAAATATATATCTATATATATCTATACATCTATATATATATCTATATATATATATATCTTTCTCCACTGTTTTGAATGCTGGTTTCACGTTCAGTGTTTTAGGCTTGTGTGTTGTAATAGAAGTGAATTTTAAAGATTGTTTTTCAACTTTGCCTTGACCGACATTGCACTTGGGATCTGTACTTTTGAATTCTGTTTGTGTGAAGATGACACAGCTCTAATTAATTTGGTATGTGAAGGGGGTGGAGCCTGTTTTGAGTTCAGACTGGCCACCTGGACTGAGAAACATGTTACCACCTTCCCACAGTATGGCTTGTTTACCTAAACAGAGAAATTCTCAAGCATTCTGTAATTTTCCTTAGCTCTGAACATGAGTTCTAAGCCTAATAAAAAAGGTGGGCCTCTTACACTGAAACCAGAAGCTCATCTATGGATGGACGCATTGCATAGAACCAGATTCCTGGTCATGAGACTCCGGCTTCACTGAAAAAGGGGCTTCTCTCAGCTGATGTAAAAAACCTGGATGATGTAAGGGCCAGTGATGTATGTATAGTATATGCATATTGTTTTTCCTGGTCTAGAAACTCCTAGCATTGCTTGGATGTAGGGAGCAGTTAATGATTGTTTCTTTTTAACTATACATAGCTATTATTGTTTCTTTTTAGTTATATAGCTTAATCATTGTATATATCTTAATCATTGTGTATATTAGACAAAAATTAACCTCTAATAAAAGTCTCATTTACCTAATACGAATCCAAAAGAATCCACAGTAATTACTGAGTAGTCTGTGTTAGCAGTGGCGTACCAAGGGGGGGGTGGGGCGGTGGGGGCGGTCTGCCCTGGGTGCACACCACCGGGGGGTGCCGCGGCGCGTGCCTGTCGGCTGTGAGTTGGAATCGCTACGCTAAATTCTCTTGTTCGCTGCAGCTCCCTCCCTTTACCCCGGAACAGATTACTTCCTGTTCCTGGGCAGAGGGAGGGAGGGAGCTGCAGCGAATGAGAGAATTTAGCGTAGCGATTCCAACTCGCAGCCGACAGGTGCGCGCCGCGGCACCCCCCCCTAGCGGTGTGCACCTGGGGGGGGGTGTCATTTCGCCGGGGGGGGGGGGGCATCGGCGATCTGCCACGGGTGTCGTCAACGCTAGGAACGCCACTGTGTGTTAGTGCTGTGTCAGTGAGGCAGGCTGTAAAACCAGGTCAGAACATGTTTGTGTGTATATGTTTTGAACAACCATAATGAATATGTATAAGGTTTGGAGACTTTCCGCAGGGACAGTCAAGTAAAACCGAGCAAACCTACATTCAACCTTTGATTCATTTGAACTATAGGACTGCTGTGGAGCAGGGGTGTAGCCAGACTTCGGCGGGAGGGGGGTCCAGGGCCAAATCTACATGGGCCCATGCCCCCACATAGCTACACCCCTGCTGTGGAGAGCACTTGTTTTATTAATGATTTTTCACAAGAGCAACACGAAAATTTAAAAATTAGTTACACACCAGGTTGGATTGGGGTTTTTTTTATGACCGATGATTAAAGCTATGTACTGTGGTTTGGATGATTTGATTCTCACATATAACCAGACATTTAGCTGGTTACCACAGCTCTCTGAGGTCTTCCCCCCCCCCCCCCCCCCCGTTTATCCTTTTTAAGGTGTTTATTCTATACAGAGTTTTGCTCACTCTACTGTGGTGTAACATAACATAGAGGCATTTTTTCAAAGCACTTAGCCTTCCAAAGTTCCATAGGTTTCTATGGAACTTTGGAAGGCTAAGTGCTTTGAAAATATGCCTGAAAGTAACATAGTAGGTGACGGCAGAAAAAGACCTGTACGGGTCCATCCAGTCTGCCCAACAAGCTAAACGATGTATGTATGCAAATGAATATGCTAATGTGCCACACCCCACCCTTTGCCCCCCCCCCCCCCCTCAAATGTAAGTCAGACTAGCTCATGTGAAAAGGTGAGAGCACAGAGCTGTAATGGGGGGGGGGGGGGGGGACATCCTTTGGGAAAGAGGAGGAAGAGAAGGTGTAGGAGTGGACGGCTGTAATGTAGCAACTGTGGGACCGACAAGACCACCTGTGTCAGACCTCGTGCCTAACACTTATGAACTTCTGCCTTGCCTGTGGCATGCTCCACCTTTGAATAACTACTGGACTTTTGTGAACTTTTGCACTAACAGGATTTTCTGTCTGGACTTTGAATTCACACTTGCACCTTTGCTTTGTATCAAAACCTCAGCTTTCATATAATGAGCCTAGACTAAGACCTAAATCTGTGCAGTTTGGACTTTTACTAGTAGTATGTATTTGTTAACCAGCAGTCAGATAACAATTTGTAATAGTCAGCAATTCAGGTTTGTAGGGAAGGCAGCGGGCTCTGCCAAGGCAGTCTCGTGACCCATGTATAGAGGCTGTATTGTGTGAACGTGCTAGAACACTGCAATAAGTTACATTTTCTTGCAAAGTAACAATTTCTATGAAAGCTATGAAACTGACGTATCTTTTCTCTGTGAGAACTACAGAATTACTAATGTATTGCGCATGTGCAGGTACTGCGCATGTGCATGTGTGACGTATGGTGTGTTTTATGCGCATGATCACTAATTTGTATAAGACCGAATGTCAGATGACGCTCAGGAGGCAGTATCCTGAGACTGAACTTAGTACTGTTCATTGCTAGCAATAAAGGTGTCCTGCTTTCGGAATCATTTGCCTCTTGTCTCCTGATTCACTTAGCCTGTTTCAAAGGCAGAGTGGAAACATGATGGAAGGGGAGAGAAACTGAAAGAAATGAAGATGACTAGAAAAGGAGAGGGCTAAGAGATGGTTTGTGAAAGAAGAGGGGAAGGGAGAGTAACGCTAGAAGTGAAAGAAAATACTGTAAGGTATAGACACCCACAGAGGAAAGAACAAGTTATAACGAAACTAGTAAAAAAGGCCCGTTTCTGACACAAATGAAACGGGCGCTAGCAAGGTTTTCCTCGGAGTGTGTATGTTTGGGAGAGTGTATGTGAGAGTGACTGTGTGAGAGTCAGAGTGAAAGTGTGAGTGTGTGTGTGTGTGAGAGAGAGTGAGTCTGGGTGTGAGTGTGTTTGTGAAAGAGTGTGTGTGTGAGAATGAGAGTGTGTGCAAGTGTGTATGTGAGACACAGTGTGAGAGAGAGTGTGTGTGTGTGTGTGTGCGAGAGAGAGAGTGTGTGTGAGACACAGATTCTCTGTGAGAGTGAGTGTATGAGACCAAGCGAGTGTGTGAGTGACTGTGTGGCACATAGAGAGTGAATGTGATACAGTGTGAGACAGAGTGTGTGAGAGTGAGAGTCAGAAAGACATTGTATATGAGAGAGAGAGTGTGAGCCTTGCTCTCCCAATCCATGCCCATCTGTCCCCTGCCCCCTCCATTCATCCTTTTCCAGCAATTCCCCTCTCTCCCTGAGCCCTGCCCTCCCAATCCATGCTCCTCTGTCACCTGCCCCTCCATTCATCCCTATCCAGCAATTCCCCTCTCTCCCTGAGCCCTGCCCTGCAATCCATATCCATCCATGCCCATCTGTCCCCTCCATTCATCCCTATCCAGCAATTCCCCTCTCTCCCTGAGCCCTGCCCTCCCAATCCATGCCCATCCATGCTCCTGTCACCTGCCCCCTCCATTCAACCCTATCCAGCAATTCCCTTCTCTCCCTGAGCCCTGTCCTGCAATCCATATCCATCCATGCCCATCTGTCCCCTCCATTCATCCCTATCCAGCAATTCCCCTCTCTCCCTGAGCCCTGCCCTCCCAATCCATGCCCATCCATGCTCCTCTGTCCCCTGCCCCCTCCATTCATCCCTTTCCAGCAATTCCCCTCTCTCCCTGAGCCCTGCCATCCCAATCCATGCCCCTCTGTCCCCTGCCCCCTCCATTCATCCTTTTCCAGCAATTCCCCTCTCTCCCTTCCATGACCCCCCCTCGCATCCATGCTCCTCTCTCTCCTATGTCCCAGCCTGGCCCGCCCTCTTCTCCCCCCCCTTCGCATCCATGCCCCCCCCTTCGCATCCATGCTGTCGTTTCTCCCCTGCCCTCCCGCTCCCATTGTTCAACTTTACTGCCCACCCTCTTCTCTCCCCCCAACATCCCTTTTTTTTTTTTTTTCTTTTTAAATTTACTTCGGTGGCGGTTCTGGCAGTGCAGCGTCAGGGAAGGAGGCGGCGCTCCCGACGTCTAGCCTTCCCTTCGCTGTGTTCCGCCTTCTTCTGACGTCATCCTTGACGTCAGAAGAAGGTGGAACACAGCGAAGGGAAGGCTAGAGACGTCGGGAGCGCCGCCTCCTTCCCTGACGCTGCGCTTTGTTTGTTTTTTTTTCCGCCCTTGACGTCATGACGTTTGCCCTCGACGTCATGACGTTTGACGCGAGGGCGGGGCAGAGACGGCTGGCAGCCTGGCTGGCTTCACACCATGAATCCACGAACCCTACAGGGAGTGTTTGAGTGACTTCAGAACGTTGTCTTCAGAACGTTCACGGTGCGTTTTATTATATTAGATTAGATGAAAACAAAAAAATAACGATGGTTGACATGTTAGTCTACTTGGCTATGTTTATTTATTTATTGCATTTGTACCCCACATTATCCCACCTTTTTGCAGGCTCAATGTGGCTTACAGGGTGTTAATATGATATAGTCATTACAGAATCTTAGATACAGTCGATAATAAGCTGAAGGTAAATGAGGATTTAGATGGAAAGGTGTTAGGTAGGTCGTGTGAGAGGTGTTTTAAAGCACTTGGGTGGTATAAGGAGTGATTTGTTTCATTAAGGATGACTTTTGTAGGCCTTGTTGAAGAGATGTGTCTTCAAAGATTTGTGAAAGCTGGTTAAGTTGTCCGTGGTTTTCAGGGCCATGGGTAGTGCGTTCCATATCTGTGTGCTTTTGTACGCAAAGGTAGTAGCGTATGCCTGTTTGTATTTAATTCCTTTACAGCTGGGGAAGTTCAAATGGAGGAACTTGCGGGCTGATCTTCTGGCGTTTCTGGGCGGTAAGTCTACTAGGTTTAGCATATATAGTGGGGCATCTGCGTGAATGATTTTGTGTACGGTCGTGCAGATCTTGAACTCAATTCGTTCCTTGAGCGGGAGCCAGTGCAGTTTCTCTCTTAGGGTCAACAAACAGATTTTAGATGAGACCTAGTTTGGTGGACTAACTTAATCTACCCATGGCAAGCTATCAAGAGCTAACCTCTACACTACAGTGTCATCACTTCTCTGTACTCTCCACCACGTTTTATTGAGCTATAATGGGTATATATTTGGAGGGCAGCCTATTATCTAAATAAGCCTGTACTGTTTAAACACATGTAATTGCATTATTTCTTCACAGACCTGATGAAGGATAACGATCAAGCAGGGCCGTGCCAACACAGTAAGCGGGGTAAGCACCGCAGGGGAGCGCCTGCCTTCAAGGGCGCCGCTGCGGTGCTGCCCCGCCATGCTGCTCCCAGCCTCCTACCCTACCTTTAAAAAAAAATGTTGTGAAGCGTCGTTGCAGGCAGCGCCTCGCGTCTGCCCTGGTGCTTGTAAAAGAAGTAAATCTCTTCTCCTCCTCGTCGGGCCTCTCTGTGTCCCGCCCTTCTCTGAGGTAACTTCCTATTTCCACGAGGGCAGGACACAGTGAGGCCCGACGAGGAAGAGGAGAAGGGATTTACTCTCTCCGGCTGTCTGGCTGAGGTGGTGCCTTGAGCTCTGGGCGGAGGCGGGACGAGAAGAGCCGCAGAGCCTGATACCGGGGGTGAGTGAATGAGCGAACGAGCAAGCAAGCTTAAGTTCCGACCATCCCCCCTCCTGCGCCCCTCACTCCCCTGGTGGGAGAGGCAGCCTCGGAGTGGGGCAGAGGGCAGGTCCTGGTTGGCTGATCGGCCCTGAATTTACCATTCAGGGAAGGGGCTGCGGGATTTCAGCTCAAGGCGAACCAGCAGCCGCTCCCCGTTATGATTTATTATCTTTTCGCTGAGAGACCACCCCTGATCCCGCAGGATGTGCTACTTCCACTTCTTGTGCCTGTCAGACATGGCCCTGTCCACTGCAGGTTACCTTCAGTACTAACCAGAATTAAGCTTGTCAAGTTCTAATTGCGACCCGCTGCTCCAATCCTGAACATAATCTCCTAATGTTGCGTGATGTCTATGGTACAAGTGCGATTCCGGATCCTTAGGATGTAGCTGCTCTATTTATTTATGGCAAATTCTGTGGTGCACACATGAACAACATTTTTTTTGTAAACACAGCACGGGAGAAATACCTTAGAAATGGCCCTCTATGTATATAGTATGTAAACAGCTTTGGTTGTACTATAGAAAGGGAGTATGTCAAATGTGCTTTACCTTTCTATTATTATTCCTTCATTTGTGCATATACAGGAGATGATAGTTGTTAGCACAGATCACTGCAGCTTTGGGTATTTTCAGTTTATCATGGGTTTTGATATACTGTCTTTCTGTGGTACAACCAAGGCTGTTTACATTTATTATACGCAGGTACTTTCCCTACTGAGATTACGATCTAAGTTCTGGACCTGGGGAGATGGAGGGTTAAATGACTTGCCCAGAGTTAGAAAGAAGCTGCAATGGGAACTGAGCACAGTTCACCGGGTTCTCAGCCTACTGCAATAACCATTAGCCTACTCCTTCACTCTGGAGGTAGTCTAGAAGGAGTAAATACATACGTGCATACATACATCAGTTACATCTAGTACTTCTACTCCTTCACTCTGGAGGTAGTCTAGCAGGAGTAAATACATACGTACATACATACATACATCAGTTACATCTAGTATTTCTACTGTCATGCCAAGCCTCTACTGTCACGCCAAGCCTAATCTCTGGCCATCTTCAAATCTAAGCTAAAAACCCACCTCTATGATGCTGCTTTTAACTCCTAAACCTAACTCTTCAACTGTTCCCTATCCCTGATATGTCCTGTCTGTCCTAACCCTTACTTGTCCTGTCTGTCATAATTAGATTGTAAGCTCTATTGAGCAGGGACTGTCTCTCCATGTTCAAGTGTGAAGCGCTGCGTACGTCCGATAGCGCTATAGAAACGATAAGTAGTAGTACATCTTTTACAAGCAGGGCAGACAGTGAATGGAAGGGGGAGAGATAGAGGGCAGATGTAGATGGAAGGAGCAGGGAGAGAGGGCAGGCATTGGATGGATGGGACAGAAGAGAGCGCAGACACTGGATGGCAGAGAGAGAACAAAGACAGATGCTGGATGGAAGGAAGACAGTGAAAAGAAGGACCCAGCTTTTACATACGAATGTAAGTTAAGAAATGAAGAAGAAAGGAGGAAAGTAAAGAAATAAATGGAAAGGAAGACCTGGAAATGGAGTTAAAAGGACAGATAGCAGCAGAATCAGGTAGCATGATCAGAAAAACAAAGTCACCAGACAACAAAGGTAGAAAAACTCATTTTATTTTCATTATAGTGTTTGGAATAAGTCCACTTTGATAATCAGGTGCTTAACGTTTATTTACTTATTTATGGCATTTTATGTTAGATGGGGGGGGGGGGGGGCACCAACTGATAGTCTGCAGGGGGGGCACCCAGAGACGCTAGGCACGGCCCTGCGATCAAGGACACCTTTTTACGGGTTTAACTTAATGTATCATCCTGATTTTTAACATAAAAAATGAAAGACAGAAGAATCGTTGAAAGAAATGTAATGTGGAACCAGAGAAAGCTTAAGAGAAACGATAATAAGTAGAGAAAGGAAATTTCACAAACAAAAGGTTGAAAAATTCTTCTCTTAGGCTTGCTTCACCTAGCATTAATCGAGGCTGGAATGCATAAGAGAAGGGGCTAACAGGGGAGTCTTCAATGAGTTTGATACAGTCCTAATGAGTGAAACTTGGCATCTAGTCTGCAGCGCTCTCTTACGCTTAACGTTAACTTATCCCTTCATCATTTCTCCAGCGCAGCCCTGCATTAAGGAAGAAACAGGACCGCTATGTGGAAAATGATGAAGAAAAAGCAAATTTGCTAAATAGATACTTTTGTTCTGTTTTCACAGAAGAAAATCCTGGCGAAGGACCGTGATGGACTGGAAATAATACAATTTAGAATGAAGTGGATACAGCACCGTTCACGGAAGAAAGTGTGTATCAACAACTTGAAAAGCTAAAGGTGGACAAAGCCATGGGACCGGACGGGATCCACCCCAGGATATTGAGGGAGCTCAGAGAGGTTTTGGCGGGTCCTCTTAAAGATTTGTTTAATATATCCTTGCAGACGGGAAAGGTTCCGAGGGATTGGAGAACAGCGGAGGTGGTCCCTCTTCACAAAAGTGGTGATAGGGAAGAAGCTGGAAACTACAGGCTGGTAAGCCTCACTTCAGTTATTGGAAAAGTAATGGAAGCGATGCTGAAGGAAAGGATAGTGAATTTTCTGGAAGCCAATAAGTTGCAAGATCCGAGACAACATGGCTTTACCAAAGGGAAATCGTGCCAAACGAATCTCATTGAGTTCTTTGATTGGGTGACAGGAGAATTGAATCAGGGACGAGCTATGGACGTAATCTACTTAGAATTTCAGCAAAGCTTTTGACACGGTTCCCCACAGGAGGCTCTTAAATAACTGGAGGGGCTGAAGATAGGGACCTGAAGTGGTGAACTGGATTAGGAAACTGGTTGACGGACCAGACGCCAGAGGGTGGTGGATGAATGGAATTCGCTCGGAGGAAGGAAAGGTGAGTAGTGGAGTGACCTCAGGGATCGGTGCTGTGGCCGATTCTGTTCAATATATTTGTGAGTGACATTGCCGAAGGGTTAGAAGGTAAAGTTTGCCTATTTGCGGATGATACTAAGATCTGTAACAGAGTGGACACCACGGAGGGAGTGGAAAACATGAAAAAAGATCTGAGGAGCTAGAAGAATGGTCTAAGGTTTGGCAATTAAATTCATGCGAAGAAATGCAAAGTGATGCACTTAGGGAATAGAAATCCACGGGAGACGTATGTGTTAGGCGGGGAGAGTCTGATAGGTACAGGCGGAGAAAAGGTTCTTGGGGTGATAGTATCTGAGGATTTGAAGGCGACGAAACAGTGTGACAAGGCGGTGGCCGTAGCTAGAAGGTTGTTAGGCTGTATAGAGAGAGGTGTGACCAGCAGAAGAAAGGGGTGTTGATGCCCCTGTATAAGTCGTTGGTGAGGCCCCACCTGGAGTATTGTGTTCAGTTTTGGAGGCCGTATCTTGTTAAGGATGTAAAAAGAATTGAAGCGGTGCAAAGAAAAGCTACGAGAATGGTATGGGATTTGCGTTACAAGACGTATGAGGAGAGACTTGCTGAACTAAACATGTATACTCTGGAGGAAAGGAGAAACAGGGGTGATATGATACAGCGTTCAAATATTTGAAAGGTATTAATCCGCAAACGAACCTTTTCCGGAGATGGGAAGGTGGTAGAACGAGAGGACATGAAATGAGATTGAAGGGGGGCAGACTCAAGAAAAATGTCAGGAAGTATTTTTTCACGGAGAGAGTAGTGATGCGTGGGGATAAGCATAAGGAATTCTGTGCCGAAGGAATGGATCCTCAGGAGCTTAGTCAGGATCGGGAGGCGGGGCTGGTGGTTGGGAGGCGGGGATAGTGCTGGACAGACTTGTACGGTCTGTGCCAGGGCTGGTGGTGGGCAGCGGGACTGGTGGTTGGGAGGCGGGAGATAGTGCTGGACAGACTTGTACGTTCTGTGCCGGAGCCGGGGTTGGGAGGCGGGGGCTGGTGGTTGGGAGGTTGGGGATGGTGCTGGGCAGACTTGTGCGGTCTGTGCCGGAGCCGGTGGTTGGGAGGCGGGGATAGTGCTGGCAGACTTATACGGTCTGTGCCCTGAAGAGCACAGGTACAAATCAAAGTAGGGTATACACAAAAAGCAGCAAATATGAGTTATCTTGTTGGGCAGACTGGATGGACCGTGCAGGTCTTTTTCTGCCGTCATCTACTATGTTACTATGATTCCCTGTTTTCCGTAGCAGCCCACAGCCAAACACCCCCTTCGCCTTTCCGCACAGATAGAGAGCAATTTATCCTCCTTGATATCGACCTACCTACTACGAACACACTGGAAGCGCCTTATTTCTGCGGGCTCTGCTCCTCCCCCTCTCAGCGCCCGGGCGGGGCTGCTCACCACCGGGAAGAGAAGTAGAGAGGGAAACGTCGGAGGCGCTGCTGTAGTATGTGCCTTTATTCCGGGGATTCCATGCTTTGCTTTTCGCAAGTGTGGCTGTGCTCCTCTACACTTTATAGATCCAGCCGGCGTCTCACCTCTCTCGCCTTGGAGATACCCCTTCTTAAGTTCCGGGCGGGAGGCAGCCGAGCGGGACTAGAGGCTGATCTTCTTCTGAGCATCGCGCCGCTTGTCTCGGTAGACATTTCTTCCGTGTGCCTGCATTGGATTACAAGCCAGGCCCTGTTCGTGTGTAGGCGGCTTCTCGCCTGCAGTTTGGAGGGTTGTGTGTGTCCCAGGTGGACCGCGCTTCCTTAAGGGAGCGCATTTGATATCGCTGTGCGCGTAGGGCTTGCTGGTTTTTTAAATTTATATTTACATGCTGCGTTTGCTGTTTTTCTCTGGTTGTTAGCGCGGTTGCTATGGCAGAGGGATATCGGTCCTTGGTTTAGCAACGTTACTAGCTCTACTGGGAGCAGTTCTCCCACTCGATTCCAGACATGGGCAAGGCAGGGCCATAGCACAGCAGCGAGAACTGCATTTTGGACTGAATCCACTAGTGCCCAAACTTCAGCAGCACAAACGATCTTTGATCCCCCCTGGACACATCTTTCGGAAAGTGATTCTGACCAAACCCACATTTTGTCATAATTGCACCTACTTCATTTGGGGGCTTGCAGGTTTCCAGTGTGAAGGTGAGATGAAATCTACGTGTTTAAACTCGTTTCTTACTCTTCCCCTCTGACAGGCCAATGCTCAAAACTACCGCCAGCGGCAGCGTTAACATGTTATTGTTTGTGAGTCAAATGGTTTCTGAGTGGTATGAACTTGCACAGAAACCATTACAGCAGACTGCATTAAAACGTATTTAGTCCATTTTAATGCAGTCATTAATTACCCTGCAGCTATGCTGAAAGAATCAAAAAGGTTCCATGCGAGTTGTCTAGTGGCACACCTTCTCTCCAACCAACCACCCTACCCAGGATTGCTTCCTGCAGCACCATCCTCAGCCTTCCATTATCCTGGTGGTCTAATGGCCCCCCCCCCCCCTTCCGACACAACTCGTAGTTTTGAGCATTGCTCCTGAACTCTCCTAATCTAATCCTCTCCCCCCCCCCCCCCAAAAAAAATGCTCTGGTGGTACAGTGATCTCTACTACTACTACTACTACAATTTAGCATTTTTAGAGCGCTACAAAGCATACACAGCGCTGCACAAACATAGAAGAAAGACAGTCCCTGCTCAAAGAGCTTACAATCTAATAGACAAAAAGTAAAGCAAGCAAATCAATGAATGTGTAGAGGAAAGAGAAGAGCAGGGTAGGTGGAGGCGAGTGGTTACAAGTCAAAAGCAATGTTAAAGAGGTGGGCTTTCAATCTTGATTTAAAGATGGTCAAGGATGGGGCAAGACGTAGGGGCTCAGGAAGTCTATTCCAGGCGTAGGGTGCAGCGAGACCTTGTATTCTATGTTTGTGCAGCGCTGCGTACGCCTTGTAGCGCTATAGAAATGCTAAATAGTAGTAGTAGTAGTATGAGGCAGGAGCGATTCCCTCTCGCTCCTGCCGCTGGGCACCATCGTCTTCAAAATGGTGGCACCTGGCCTCACACATGGGCCGATGAGCAGAAGCAAACACAGGCGCTAGAGGCTGTTAGCGCCATACTAACGCCTGCATTTGCTACTGCCCCTTGCTCAGAGTACCCAATCGCTGACAGGCTCAGAACACAACTAGCAAGCAAAACAGGGCTCATAGCGTAAGTTGCATGCAAATGCATGCTAAATGTATACCTCCCCAATGATCAGCGAGCAGCGCGCCAAACATTGGCGCACTGTCCGCATCAAACCCTACGCCAGCTAGGAGCTGGCGTTAGGGTTTGCAGACCATTGGGGAAGAATGGTGAGCCCTGTCCAGCATGCACTTCATGCTAGCAGGCCCCCCTTTCCCCCCAATGAAACAGACCCCCCCCCCCCTGCAGGAATAGGAAACCCGACCCCGCTAGTGACACGGGGGCTGGAGGTCGAGTGGACCTTCAGTCCCCCCGACTCAAGTTCAGGGGGGCTGGAGATCCAGTGCTGGGTGCCACCATTTTCGAGGCAGCGCCGATGGAAGAGGAGGGATGCCACCTCCCTTTTCCAACAAAGATAGGGGAGTGGAGAAGAGTACTGCTAGACCACCAGGTCATGGGGGGGGGTGTTGACTCACGACCCATTGGGCCACCAAGGCTCTATTTGAGGGCATGCTAGGGGGGGGGGTTAGGGGGCTGGAGACCCACCAGATCTCCAGGCCCCCCTGAACTTGGGTCGGGAGGACTGGTGGTCCGCTGGACCTCCAGCCCCCGTGTCACTTGGCTCGGGGTGGGTGGGGGTACTAGGCCACCAGGGCCGTGCTGTTTGGGGACTAGTGGTCCCATGGACCTCCAGCCCCTGTGTTTGACAGGTCTGGGCTTTTGACTTCCCAGGCCTGTCAAACAAGCACATGCTCAGGCATAATCCTCCCACACTTCACCCTATGATCAGAGATAATAGCGTGCTTAAATTTGCTATTTTCTCTGATCTTAGGGGCGGTAAAACCCCGTTCTGTTCCAGCCCTATTTTAGAGCGCTGTTTGGAACAGCGCGGGACTTTTGATCATCTGCCCAACAATACTTCTGGGCAGGTTAAGGGTAAGGGGCTGACATATGCAGTGGCATTTTTTTTTTTTAATGTCAACTTTCCTGTCAATGCCTGAATCAGTCAACCCTAAGGCACTAACAGGAAAGTATTCTAGGGCATGCGCTAAAATTTTTTTACTCCCCGTATATGTTTCAATTTGCCATTTTCAACTTTAGGTAATTGATTGCATTGATGCTTATATTTGATTGTTTTACGTTACATTGTTAACAAAATTGTAAATTTTAATATTAAAATGTACCTGCTGTACACTGCCTTGGGTGAATCTCTTTGAGGTTAATAAATCCAAATAAATAGACACAGTAAACTAATGGCATGCAAATTACTGCAGTGTTTATTTATTTATTTGTTGCATTTGTACCCCACATTTTCCCACCTATTTGCAGGCTCAAGGTGGCTTACATAGTACCGTCAAAGGCGTTTGCTCAGTCGGTGGATAACAAATACAAAGTTGTATAGTGATCGTATGAGGTATAAGTGGAGGGTCGGAATGGATGACGATTGTGTGATATCCTGTTCAATCATAGTCATGCTGTGTTGGTAAGTGAAGAGGGTTACGTGGGGTCGTTGGGGTAGGCTGTTTTGAAGGTAGGTTTTTAGTGATTTCCTGACGTTCAAGTGGTCGTGTATTGTTTTCACAGCTTTTGGGAGCCCATGCCATAGTTGTGCGCTTATGTAGGAGAAGTCGGATGCGTAAGTTGTTTTGTATTTCAGTCCTTTGCAATTTGGGTAGTGTAGGTTTAGGTAGGATCTTGACGATCTGACTTTGTTTCTTATTGGTAAGTCTATAAGGTCTTGTCATGTATCCTGGGACTACGCCTTACATGATTTTGTGGACTAAGGTGCAGATTTTGAAGATGATCCGTTCTTTGATTGGGAGCCAATGCAACTTTTCTTGAAGGGGTTTGGCACTTTCGAAGCGTGTTTTGCTGACTGTCAGCCTGGCTGCTGTATTTTGGATGGTCTGGAGTTTTTTATGAGTTCTTTGCAGCCCGCGTACATTCCATTGCAATAATCTGCATGGATTAGGACCATTGATTGTATTAGGTATCGAAAAGTTGCTCTTGGGAAGAAAGGTTTTAATCGTTTGAGCTTCCACACTGAATAGAACATTTTCTTTGTTACAGAGTTTACTTGGCTCTTGAGGGTAAGGTTGCGATCAAGTGTGACACCGAGTATTTTCAAACTGTCCGAGGTAGGGAAGGTATGTCCTAGAGTATTTATGGTTGTGGGTTTGTATTTGTTATATGGAGAGGAGAAGATGAAGCAATGTGTTTTTCGGTGTTCAGTTGGAATGAGTTTGCCCAGGAGTCCATGATGTTCAAACTATCGTTGATTTTGTTGGTTATTTCTGTCAGGTCATGTCTGAAGGGGATGTATATTGTAACATCATCTGCGTAAATGAATGGGTTAAGGCCTCGGTTGGATAAGGACTGTGCCAGTGGAATCATCATCATGTTGAAGAGTATTGGTAATAATGGTGATCCTTGAGGTACTCTGCAGGCTGCTTTCCACGGTGGTGATATGTTTGACTTTGATTTTACTTGATAAGTTCTGGTGGTTAGAAAGCCTTTGATCCAGTTAAGTACGTTTCTTTCAATCCCGAAGTGGCCTAGTATTCTTAGTAGTATGTTGTGGTTTACCATGTCGAATGCGCTCGACATGTCGAACTGGAGGAGAAGTATGCTTTTGCCTGTGGCAATCTCCTGCTTGAATTTGGCCAGGAGGGTGCTATGATGGGATTGGAATCTTGATTGTGAATTATGTATTGAGAACTTGTCCAGGTATTCTTTAAGCTGTTTAGTCACGAAGCTCTCCATCATTTTTACTACTAATGGGATAGACGCAACTGGGCGGTAATTGGTGATATCGTTTGTTCTTTTCTTTGCATCTTTTGGTTTTGGGGTGAGTAGGATGTTGCCAATGTTCCTCAGGGAAGAGACCTTGTTGTAACATGAAGTTTAGATGGGATGTAAGGTCTGCTATGAAGCGGTCTGGGGCAGACTTGAGTAGATGACTGGGACATGTATCCAGTTTGCAGTGGGTCTTGGCGAACCTGTGAGTCGCTTGTGTAACCGATTCTGTGCTGAGGAGATTAAATGTTGTCCAAATGCGGTCAGCTGGGTATCCTTCAGAGGATGGGTCCAAATCGTTGAAGAAGATTTCGATGTCGGTATTGTGATGAGGATGTCTGTGTTGGTTGTGGTGATAGGGGTGGTGTTGGAATAGTTTCTTCATATCTTTGTAGTCCGGTCCTAATTTGATTTTGTAGCAGGACCTTTTGGTTTGTTTTATTGCGTATTTGTATTTTCTATGTATTTGTTTCCATGCGTTGAGTGTGTGTTCATCTTTTGTCTTTCTCCATACTCGTTCAAGTTTTCTAGAGTGTGTTTTAAGTTTTTTTAGTTCGTCATTCAACCAAGATACAGTGTTTTGTCTTTTTGATATTTTTGTTTTTAAGGGTGCAATTTTGTTTAGTATGCTGTTGCATCTGCCATCCCAGTGGTTGAGATAAAGTATGGAATCAGTACGTGTTATCCATTCATTGTCGTATATTTGTTGCCAGAATATTTGTGGATCGATTTGCCCTCTTGTAGTGTAAGTAGTACGTTCTGGTGTACTGTTTGAGCCCTTCTTCCGCCAGTTTAGAGTTATGTTCAGTTTGTAATGGTCAGTCCAAGGTATTGCTGTCTATGTTTGTGCAGCGCCTTGTAGTGCTATAGAAATGCTAAATAGTAGTAGTAGTAGTAGTAGTAAACCATAAAAATTAATTAATAGCTATATGAATAAAACCAAAAACAATATTTAAAAATAATATATATCATTGTTTACACCAATCACTAAAAAAGGCTTAATTACATATGTTGATAAGTACCACATCCATCTAATAATAAATCGATATAAAATAAGAAAAAGTTATATATGATGCAATTTGTAATAAAATTGATATTAAAGATGAAAAAGTACCTCAGATCCTATAGTGTAAAACATACACTTTTGGGCCGAAACACGGCCGTGTCGGGTCATTTTTTTTATATATAAAGCACTTTTGGTATCCTCATCTGTTTTCCCTCACTTTTTGTTTCATATCTTAGTGGGATAAGTACATAAGTATGCCATACTGGGACAGACAAAGGTCCCTCAAGCCCAGCATCCTGTTTCCAACAGGGGCCAATCCAGGTCACAAATACCTGGCAAGATCCCAAAAAAGTACAAAACAGTTTATACTGCTTATCCCAGAAACAGTGGATTTCCCCTAGGCTGCCAGAGGTGTCCTACATCCATTTCTCCTAATTCGGAAGCGGAGGGTCAGGGTGAGTTTTCTCCCCTGATTTGTGCTTTTAATGCATAAGGCTTTCATGCTGAAAAGAGCTCTGGCCGCAGGTGTCTGAACTGCGTTGAATCCTGGCTTCCCCCGGTGCTGAGGCCGCGGGGATGGCATTCAGAGGTTATTTCCTCCCCCGACGTTGGAACACGCTAAACATAGACAGGTAATTCCCCGTCTGAAGTTGCGCATATCCTGCCCCCCCCCCCCCCCCCCCCCCCCGGTGGTCCGTGGCTGTGGAGAGTCTGAGGATGCTGTCAGGCCCTTAGGGATGGATGATCCAGAGGGAGGGTGCCTGTTTGCCACTGGATTTGGATGATCCCCAATGCAGTTAGGATTTTCCACCGCGACGAGCTGCCAGCTTCTCATTACTGACGCCTTGCATGGCCCTCTCGATTGATGATCCTGCGAAGGATCTTAAGAGACTGGAAGACCAGAATATGTACAGCTTAGAGGAAAGAAGGGACAGGGGAGATACGATGTTTAAATACTTGAATGGTATTACTATAGAAACAAGTCTCTTCCAGAGAAGGGGTGGTAGACTTAGGAGTAATGTCAGGAAATTCTTTTTCACGGAGAGGGTGATCGATGCCTGGAATGCCCTTCCAAAGGAAGCGGTAGATACAAAAACAGTGACGGAATTCAAAAAGGTGTGGGATGAACCCAGAGGAACTCTATTTAGAAAATAGATGGTAGAAAACAAAAATAAAATTAAAAAAAACCCCCAAATCTTAAATGGCTGCAGGGGGTGGATGTGTGAGTCTCATATGTCTTATAGCACAATCCCCATATCATTTTGTTGCCGTCCTCTGAACCGCTTCTAGTCTTTTTACATCCTTAGCAAGATACGGCCTCCAAAACTGAACATAGTACTTGAGGTAGGGCTTCACCAACGACTTGTACAGGGGCATCAACTCCTCTTTTCTTCTGCTGGTTACTCCTGTCCCGATTCAGCCTAGCATCATTCTGTCTACGGCCATCACTTTGTCACACTGTTTTTTTGCTTTAAATTCCTTGGACACCATCACCCCATCTGTGCATATCAGCTTCTCACCTCCTAGGACATACAGTTACCTTGGGTTTCTACTTCCCAAATGCATCACTTTGCACTTTTTTGCATTAAAGTTTAATTGCCAAACATTAGACCATTCTTCTAACTTTTGCAAATCCCTTTTCATGTTTTCCACTCCCTCTAGGGTGTCCACTCTGTTACAAATCTTGATATCTTCCGCAAAAAGGCATACCTTACCTTTTAATTCTTCAGCAATGTCACTCACAAATATATTGAACAGAATCAAACCCAGCACCGATCCCTGAGGCACTCTGTTACTCACCTTTCCTTCCTCCGAATGAATTCCATTGACTACCACCCTCTGGCGTCTGTCAATCAACCAGTTTCTAATCCAAAAGTAAGTTACACCTAGCGCACGTCCTTGAGCCAATTCTCTGGTCGCCCAGTCAAAGACTTCAGTCAGATTCATTTGGCACGGTTTACCTTTGGTAAAGCAATGTTGCCTCGGATCGTGTAACTCATTGGATTCCAGGAAATTCACTATCCTTTCCTTCAGCAACGTTTCCATTACTTTTCCAATAACCAACGTGAGGCTTACCGGCCTGTAGTTTCCTACTTCTTCTGTGTCGCCACTTTTGTGAAGAGGGACCACATCCACTCTTCTCCAATCCCATGGAACATCTCCAAGGATTTATTAAACAAATCTTTAAGATGACCCACCAGAATCTTTGAACTCCCTCAGTATCCTGGGATGGATCCCATCCAGTCCCATGGCTTTGTCCACCTTCAGTTTTCAAGTTGTTCATAAACAATTTCTTCTGTGAACAGTGTGATATCCACTCAATTCTTATATGTACCTTTACCAGTTGATTGTGGTCCTTCTCCTGTGTTTTCTTAAGGTGAAAAGGAAGGTTAAGGCGAAGGTAGTTTCAGCTCCTTTTGTGGCTGTATTCGGCCCTATGGACAAGCATTTATCTACTTCTTCTCCCGTGAGTACTATGTATCAGTCCAATTCCTCACCCAAGCCTTCACATTTAGGGGCATCATTTAGCCCCATTGAGAGGGTACCTGTCTCAGCTTTTGAAAGTTCAAATGTCTTGTTATCGTCTTTAAAGCTACAAGAGACTGCTCCTGTTAGTGGTGCAATTTTGAATGAAAAGCAGAGTTTTCCCTCTGCAGTTGCTAATACCAATAGCTTTATCCATGGATTCAACTGCAACTTAAAGTATGCCCATATACTTTGAGGACATTTAAAGATATTTGGAACTTACTTTCAAATAATAACCTAAAGAGATATTCCCATCCCCACCAGTGCTGGCCTTCCGACAGCCACCAAATTTAAAACACAAGCTGATCAGAAGTAAACTTCCAACACAGACGGAAAAAGAAAAGGGCACATTTCCGTGTAACACAGCCAGCTGCAAACTATGCCAAAACATTTCACAAGACCCCACAGTCATTCACAAAGGAAAAATATTCGACATAAAGGACTATTTTACATGCTCATCTTCCAATGTGGTATATATCATTCAGTGTAAAAAATGTAACGAAGGATGCTATATTGGAGAAACAGGCCAGATGCTTAAGACAAGATTCAATCTGCACAGACATCACATGAAAATAGCCGGTGCCAGTCAAGCCCCCACCCCTGTGGGCCAACACTTCACAAGACCAGAACACTGCACCAGTGATTTCACAGTAAGAATACTGAAAGGTAATTTTAAAACAATACAGGATCGTAAGACCTTTGAAATAAGAATGATTGAATATTTTGACACACAACAAACAGGACTTAATAAGGATCTGGGTTTTCTAACCCATTATAAACCATAAAGCTGTATGTCTCTGTTTATTTCTCTGTTTATTACCCTCCTCTCACCTACCAACACCCATTCTGTTAGAATATCAATGAAATGCTTTGATGTCCCCATGCATACCCCCACCCTCCCACTCTGTCAGACTGTCAAAGTAATGCTTTGATGTTTGATACTATCTGCTACCACATTTGCTTATTTCCGATCTGACGAAGAAGGGCAACCTTCGAAAGCTAATCAAGAAATGTATTAAGTTAGGTCCAATAAAAAAGGTATCATCTTATTTTCTTTTCCATGTTTTATTTTGTTTGATTTCTATTGATAACCTTTAAGAGTGGACTAACACGGCTACCACACCTCTCTAAATAATAACCTATTACTGAAAGAGGGAAATGGAATTGGTACTTGATATACCGCCTTTCTGAGGTTTTTGCAACTACATTCAAAGCAGTTTACATATATTCAGGTACTTATTTTGTACCAGGGGCAATGAAGGGTTAAGTGACTTGCCCAGAGTTACAAGGAGCTGCAGTGGGTATCGAACTCAGTTCCCCAGGATCAAAGTCCACTGCACTAACCACTAGGCTACTCCTCCTCCACTACAACAACTTGTGTTTTTTTTCCTTTATTTTTATTACATTTTAAATAATAATTACACAGAAAATACACACATAACAAATGATACCATCATAATAAAAGGAAAATAAAACAAATCAGTACACCACATTACGGAAAACCAATTAATATGTGCAGAGTAAGAAAACCTTTATATATAATACTATGGTAATATAGCATGTCATACCCTTCTCTCCCCTCTACCCATCAACAGAAAAAGATAATAAAACTATTAATTAAATTACTCAATTATCTATTCAGGAGGAAGACTTCCAGTTGAGAAGGCATGGTAGATCTAGTGGTTAAATTCTCACATGGTACAGCAGAAAAAAATGGGTGAGGAAACATGTGATGGTTATTCCTTTCAATTATTCTCATTCCAATCCTTGGGAGCAGCAAGAGTTAAGGATAATTTGATTTTTACAGACATGTAGCATATTTGGAAAATTCTCTAAGGATGAAGAACCTTGGGTTGTTGAATTTTCCAAAAACCCATCTATTGTTGCCTGAAATTTTGTTTAGGAATTATTTATTTATTGCATTTGTATCCCACATTTTCCCACCTCTTTGCAGGCTCAATGTGGCTTACAATATATCATGAGTAGTGGAGGTTATAAGAAATAAGCATTTAGGATTACAGAAGGATCTTGGGTAACATGATAGTGATAAAGTTTGATATTAGTATAACAAGCAAATGTTCTAAGACAATTCTGGATGTATGTAGAGAAGTTCATATTTGTTGGTCTTTTTGGTATGCCTTGTTAAAGAGATGAGTCTTCAGTAGTTTGCGGAAGTTAGTTAGTTCATAGATCGTTTTTAAGTTGCGTGGCAGCGCGTTCCAGAATTGTGTGCTCAAGTAGGAAAAGGTTGAATCATGCGCTAGTTTGTATTTTAGACCTTTGCAATTGGGGAAATGAAGATTGAGGAAAGTGCGGGATGATTTTTTTAGCATTCCTAGGTGGTAAGTCTATCAGGTCTGACATGTATGCTGGGGCATCTCCATTAATGATTTTGTGGACTAGGGTACATATTTTGAACGTGATGTGTTCTTTAAGAGGGAGCCAGTGTAGCTTTTCTCGTAGGGGTTTAGCACTTTAATATTTTGTTTTACCGAATATGAGTCTGGCTGCCGTGTTCTGGGCTGTCTGTAGTTTCTTGATAATTTGCTCTTTACAGCCAGCAAAGAGTGCGTTGCAGTAGTCTAAATGACTGAGTACCATTGATTGTACCAGGTTACGGAAGAAGGCCCTTGGGAAGAAAGGTCTTACTCTTTTTAATTTCCACATTGATTGGAACATCTTCTTGGTTGTGTTTTTCGTGTGGCTCTCAAGTGTTAGGTGTCGATCAATGGTGACTCCAAGAATTTTTAGGGTGTCCGAGATTGGAAGATTCAGTTTTGGTGTGTTAATGGTGGTGAATTTGTTCGTGTTATGTTGAGATGTGAGTATTAGGCATTGGTTTTTTTCTGCATTGAGTTTCAACTGGAATGCATCCGCCCATAAATGCATGATATGTAGACTTTGGTTGATGTCATTGGAAATTTTTGTTAAATCTTGTTTGAATGGGATGCAAATCGTTACGTTGTCTGCGTATATGTATGGATTGAGGTTTTGGTTTGATAGTAGTTTGGCCAAGGGTATCATCATTAAGTTGAATAATGTCGGTGAGAGGGGGGATCCCTGTGGAACTCCGCATTCAGGTATCCATGTGGCTGATGTAGTCGAGTTAGATGTCACTTGGTATGATCATGTGGTTAGGAACCCCTTGAACCAATTGAGAACATTGCCTCCAATTCCGAAATACTCAAGGATATGTAGTAGTATTCCATGATCAACCATGTTGAAGGCGCTAGACATGTCAAATTGTAGAAGAAGTATGTTTTTGCCAGTTGCAATCATTTGTTTGAATTTCGTCTTGAGAGTAACTAGTACTGTTTCAGTGCTGTGATTAGTCCGAAATCCTGACTGGGAATCGTGTAGTATTGAGAATTTGTTTAAGTAGTCTGTGAGTTGTCTGGTCTCCTTTCCTTCCGTTATTTTGGTTATTAAGGGAATGGATGCTACTGGCCTGTAATTGGTTAGTTCACTGGCACTTTTCTTTGCGTCTTTGGGTATGGGGGTGAGTAGAATGTTTCCTTTCTCCTTCGGAAGAATCCATTTTGTAACATATAGTTCAGGTGGTTCATTAAGTCTGTTATAAATTGTAGAGGCGCAGATGACATAAGGTTGTTTGGGCATATGTCTAGTTTGCAATGAAATTTGGCGAATCTTTTGAGCATTTGAGAGATGAGATCCTCCGATACTATCTCGAAGTTGGTCCTGGTTCTGTCTGTGGGGTATACACCAGGGTCTGGATCTAGACAGTCAAGGAGTAGGGGCGTAATCGTGGTACTGACAGGTATTTTAAGTCGTAATTGTACGATTTTCTCATTGAAGTATTTCACAAGATTGCTGCTCCGGTATATCTTTGCTGTTGGTTGTGACTGCTGTGATGTCTAATAGTTTGTTAACAAGTTGGAAGAGTTTATGTGTGTCCTTGTAGTTGGGTCCCAATTTCATTTTGTAATATGATCTTTTAGTTTGTGTTATGGTATAATTGTATTTCTTTGGAGTTGTTTCCAGGCGTTGAGTGTGGGGTCATCTTCTTTTTATTCCACACTCGTTCTAGCCTTCTAAACTTGTGTAATAGTTTTTCAGTTCTTCATTGAACCATAGTGTGGGAGTTCTGTCTGTGTGAGGTTCTGGTTGAGTTGGTGCAATATTGTCTAATATTGATCTGCATCTGTCATCCCACTCTAGGAGGAATTGGTTTGTATCTGCCTTTATTGTCATCCGTTGTGGTAGATCTGTTGCCAGAATATTATCGGGTCTATTTTCCCTCTCGTGGAGTAGGTTTTTCGTTCTTGTTTATTAAGTGAGTCTTTCGTTCGCCATTGGAGGGAGATGTATGCTTTGTAATGGTCTGACCACGGTGTGGGTGTCCATTTTGTATCTGTTATTGTAAGGTTGGAGTCGTGGTCGAATTTGTGTGAAATAATGTCTAGTGTGTGTCCTTTAGTGTGAGTTGGTTGCGTGTTTGGTCCGTGAAGATCCCACAGTTGTAGGAACTCTTTGCATTCTTGGGTGCTTGTTGAGGTAAGATCTTCAAGGTGTAGGTTGATATCTCCGATTATGATAAGGTTTGAGGTAGAGACACAACTGTTCGAGATAAAGTCCATAAAGTGTGTTTGGGCATCTTGGCAGTTGCCTGGCGGTCTGTAGAGTAGGACTACAGGAAGGTGTTCCTGCAGATTTGGGTGACTGATTCTGACCGAGGCGATTTCAAGTTGTGGTAGAATGGATTCAGATGTGGTTGTGATGGTGAACTCGGATTTGTATATTATGGCTATTCCTCCTCCTCTTTTTCCATTTCTTGTCCAGTGGGTAATTTTGTATCCTGGTGGGCATATGTCTAAGAGTATGGGGTCCTTAAGGTCGTGGATCCATGTGTCAGTGACAAGTAGGAGGTCAAGATTGTCTGTAGTGATCCAATCTGTTATAATCTCTGTTTTATTTACTACTGATCTGCGTTTACGTATCCCATCTGGATTGAATGGTAAGGTTCGGTTTGGGACATAGATGTGTTAATTTTTATTAATTTCCTGTTTTCTTGGTATCTAATTTTGTTATGTCCTTTCTTCCCTTTCTGTTGGTTATTTCCGTATGTGTTTGTTTTTCCTTTTAGTTGGCTGTTGTTCTTTTGGTCTGGTGAGTTGTGAATGGGTTGTCTGTAGGGTTTGTGTGCTGTGGGTAGATTGTTGTTTATGTTGGGAGTGGTCCATGCGTGATAGATTAGGGGAAGGAGATAAATTATCATAAGCAATTTGTTGGTATTCATGTTGTCTATGATTCGTGGTGTTTGGTTGTGCCTGAGGGTAATAATGAATGAGGATTTGTGTGAGCATCAAGAAGTGTTAGCAGTAGGCAATGTCACATCAAACAGTGTGAACATTGAACAGTGGGTAAATACAGTTTCAAATAGTGTCCGCACTAAGCAGTTTTAACAACAAGCTGTATCAATATTAAGCAGTGTGAGCATTAAACAGTGAGTCAATGTGGTTGCAAGCAGTATCCACACTAAGCAGTCTTAACATCGAGCGGTAATAGTATTAAGCAGTGTTTAGTGTGAGCATTAAACAGTGAGTCAATGTAGTTGCAAGCAGTGTCCGCACTAGGCAGTCTTAACATCGAGCGGTAACAATATTAAGCAATGTCAACATCAAGCAGTCTTGACATCAAGCGGTATCAACATCAAGCAGTAACTACGTCAAGCAGTATCAGCGTTAAGCTTTATCAGCGTTGGCATTTTAGTATTGAACATTATCAACATTAAGTAGTTAAAACCTATAAAGCATTTAAGCATTTAGAGGAGTCTTTCAACATGTTGCAAGGCATATATAGAACTTTTAAAGTCTGTAAGCATTTAAGTATTTTAAGAAGTCTTTCAACATGTTGCCAGCATTAAAAAAAAACCACAGTTTGATCTTTTGGTGGGAGCTTTTAAAGCATTTAATTCAGTTTAAAGGAGGTCTTACGACATGCTGCAAGAAGTTGTTGGGTTCGAGAATTTTGTCAAGTTCTCCGCTGAGGCGCGAGTTATTGTTTTGTCCACCGTCTTCCTTCTTTTCGGCGAGCGGGGAGGCAGGTTTGGCCTTGGTGACTCATGTAGTCCGTCAAGAGAAGGTGCCGCCGTTTTTCCCTGCTTCAGGCCGTTGAGGTAGTCTGGATCTTCAGCTGACCATAGCTTAGCTCAGGGAGACATTAACTGCAGCATGTGCCGTGCAGCAGACAGTGGAGTCAGGTTTCTGTAACAATTTGTTATGCAGCAACAGTTCAGGGGTATCAGCCTCTTAGATCCCGCTTTGTGGCTCTTTGTCTTCACTGCGCGTTGTGCACTGGCCTTTCTGGTTCCCGATCACGAGGCTCTCCAGTTAGCGTAGTTCCGACGGGTACAGTACTGGTCACCGTTGGTTTGATGCGGAGTCAGCGACCGTCCACTCTCTCTGGGGGTAGCGGTGCTCTGACTAGGCGTCTTCGGTCTCCTTTGATCCGACCCGTTCGGCTGCAGGCCGCCCCTCCTTGGTCCAGACAGGGCTGCCGATTTCAGGGCCGCCGTCTACCGTGCTTTGATCAGTCGGTGAGCCAGCGGATCGGCCGTCCTCAGGCTGATCTCCGGTCGGAGGTGGCGTGGCTTTCTTGGTGGAGAGCTGGAGATTTGAGCTACCTTTCGAATCGGCCTTTGCTTGGGAGGCCTCCATTGGGCGCTTTCCTTCTCCGCTCCGGTTCCCTCCTGGGCCGTTTTCAGTCGGGAAGCGCGTTGGCGGTGTGAAGTCCTCAGGTTCAGGTAGGTGCCCAAAATGTATCTGGGATTGGACTCTCTACTCGTAGATTTTGTGTCCAGTGACCCCTCTGTAGGACCGAGCCGACGGTAGTGGGACGTTGGCGGTGCTGGGAGTGCTTGGGTGGTCGATCCCCAATGGTGCCCTGCAGAGCTCTTTGCAGGTTGTCCTCTCAGTCGGCCATCTTGCTACCAGTTGAGGAATTAATCTTAAATAAATGTTGCAAATGTCAGCTGTGGATATATTAATGTCTAAATTGTATTATCTAGCTATTCATTAGGGCCCTGCTTACTAAGATGCGCTAATGTTTTAGCGTGTGCTAACCATGTTGAATGCCCATGAGGAATATTAGGGAATCGACACGCAGCTTAATAAATAGGGTCCTTAATGTTTCAGTGGAGGAAGAGCAAGCTAATGCTGATCCTACAATTGCTAATTTGACCCAGTTTCTTGAAACATATCAGGATGCCCTTTTCTCAGAGCAACATTACTTTTATGACAGAAAAAGATAACTTTGAAAGCTTATTTTTCTAGGAAGGATGTGGTATATTATGGTCAGAAAATTTTTATTTTTCTAAATGTATCTAGAGCAACTCAGCTGAGGAGACAGTTTCTTGAATTGAAATCTAGCCATTGGAGTCTACTTTCTTTTTACATTTTCCTTGTAGATGTTTAATTTCCTATCCAGAGTTAAATATGTTTTTAAAGATCCTTCTCAACTGAAGTCTTCCTCTTGAATAGATAATTGAGTAATTTAATAGTTTTATTATCTTTTTCTGTTGATGGGTAGAGGTGAGAGAAGGGTATGACATGCTATATTATCCTAGTATTATGTATAAAGGTTTTCTTACTCTGCACATATTAATTGGTCTTCTGTAATGTGGTGTACTGATTTTTTTATTTGCTTTTAATTATTATGATATCATTTATTTGTTACATGTGTATTTCTGTGTAATTAATTATTTGAAAATTTAATAAAAAAATAAAGTTAAAAACAAACCCAGTTGTTGTGGGAATTGAACCCATTCCCCAGGTTCTCAACCCACTGCACTAGCCATTAGCTCCATATCATGATGGTGTGGCTCTGATTGGCAAATCTTTTAAAGTGGATGTTTGGGGGGGGGGGGAGGGCTTATGAGTCAGTCCATTTTAAGTTGGACTATGGGTCCCCACTTGGCCATGTCCATTTATGACTAAACTTGTATGGATGTTCTAGAACGTCTCAAGTAATGGTGCGGAATTTTAGGAACAGAAATCTTGTAGTTGAGGAATTGTAGGCCACAGACCAAGGTAGCATTGCAAATATATGAAGCAATACAACAAAAATGCCAGTTCATTATCTTGTTAAGGTCTAGAATGAAAAGTAATGGCCTTCACCTCCATAACTTTTATTTAAATGAAGATATTGTAATTGAATAAAAAAATAAATCAATGCTTGAACTGTGCTCTCTTATTATATGCATTTACTTTGTCTATCTAGTTGCTACCATTTGCCACATATTTCTGTGAACGATGCAGAAGTTTTTGAACGCTGTTACGAAAATAACTGCACACGTTGTTTCTTCAATCAGGTTACTAGGTCATTTCCACCTCTTCATTCAGATTTAATTGCATTCCCCTTGAGGATTCATTCATTTTTGGAAAAAGATGGAAATCGCTTGGCAGTAGGTCCTGGGTTGTTGTGTGGTGGTGGGGTAAGACTGTGAGACTCTTTCGCTTCTGTGGTGTTTCATGCTAATGTGAAGCTAGAGGCTATTTTCAAAGCACTTTGGGAGGGCTAAGTTCCATATGTTTCTATGGAACTTTGGGAGGCTAAGTACTTTGAAAATAGCCTCCTAGTGTTGTCAGTGTTGCGTCTGAACTCTTCTCCATCCCGTTGAGTGAGTCCGTGTCAGCCTTTCTTGTGTGAGACTCATCTGTTGCTGTCAGGGTCATCAACTTCATAGCAGTCTGTTGGATATGTTCAGAGATGGAGAGAGAGGAGTCAAAGATGACCCCCCAGGTTAATGAGCTGATGAGACAGGGAGGATGAGAGTGTTATCAACAGAGATAGAGAATGGGGAAAGAGGAGATGTTGGTTTAGGAGGAAAGATAAGAAACTCAGTTTTGGTCGTTGTTTAGTTCCCAGATGGTGTGAGACATCCATTCAGCAATGTCAGAACAGGCAGGTTGATAAGTTGAGCCTGGATTCCTTCTGAAAATTGCTGATGTGAAGAGGTAGCTCTGGGAGTCATCAGCATAAAGGTGATACTGAAAATCATGGGATGAGATCAGAGCCTCAAGGGAAGATGTATAGATGGAGAAAAGAAGAAGTCCCAAGACAGAGCCCTGAGTACACCAACTGATAATGGGATAGAAGTAGAGGAGGAACCACCAGAGTGTACACCAAAAGTGCGATGAGAGAGATAAAAGAAAACCAGAAGAAACAGCCCTGAAATCCAAGTGAGGACAGAATAGCATGATCACAATGTCAAAAGTAGCAGCACATAGATTGAGATGTATGAGGATGGAGTAGAGACCTTTGATCTGACCAGCAACAGTCATTGGAGACTTTAGCAGGGCTGTTTCAGTTGAATGAAGAGGCCAAATCTAGATGGAAGTGGATCAAGATTAGCTTGAGATGAAAGACAGTCAAGACAGCGGCTGTGAACAGCATGTTCAAGTAGCTTGGATATGAAAGAGAGGAGGGAGATGGGGCGATAGTTGGAAGTACAGGTAGGGTCCAATGAAGGTTTTTTGAGGATTGGTGAAACTACGGCATGTTTGAAGGCATCGGGAACAGTCACAGTGGAAAGTGAAAGATTGAGAATATGACAGGAAGAAGGGATGATAGTTGGAGAGAGTGCTAAGTAAATAGGTGGGATAGGATAAATTAAGAGTATCTATAAGTCATCGGGGAGACTTTGCAAAGGGATGGTACCAAAAACAGATGCTGCTGTGCAGAACGAAGGGTCCAAGAGGGAATATATTGAATCAAATACCGAGACACAAATTTTGAAGAACCTACCCTGGGAATTTGTTGCACCAAGATTAGTATTTTTAATAAGATCTGAAAATTAATCGGTATCCAATGCTCAGCCTGTAAAAGAGGGGTAAAGTGATCATACTTCTCCCCCCCCCCCCCCAAAGTAGCTTTACTGCAGTATTCTGCCAAGTTGCAAATGCTAAGTTTCCTTGACAAATACCCTTGAATAGGGAATTACAGTAATCTAGATGAATAAGTACCAGTGCATGTAAGAGAATTCGAAGAGCTCGTCTCTCTAACAAACGTATTGAGCAAATCTGTCGCAATGTAATGAAACACCAATGAACCACTGATGCAACATGGGCATGAAAGGACAACCTAGAGTCCAGTAAAACCCTAATACTCTAAAGTTCAGTGCTAACCTGAATCTGAGCACCCACTGATGGATAGATAACTGGGGTAACACATTGTTGGTTCTTGCAGAAAAACATTGCCTTAGTTTTAAAAGATATTCAGCTTGCAGCCTGTTTAAGCTGCAACCAGTGAGCAATTGTAGAGAGCAAGAATTCAAAAGAGAGAGTGCCTTGGTGTCACCGCAATCAAAGTAGCCAAAATCTGTATATCATTTGCATCAATATACAATTTCAATCCCAGAGATTCAATCAGTCTTGCCAGTGGTGCATAAGATGTTAAAGTGGTGCAAGCAAAGATCCCTGTAGAGCCCCACTAGAAAGCGAAAAAACAGAGGAATACTCTGTATTCCAGAGTACATGGTAGAACCTGTTACTGAGATATCTAGCATTAAATCTGAAATGCCTATACTATGCAACTTGTGAATGAATAAATGTTGATCCCTTTAGATCGAAAGCAGCCTAGAGATCCAATGATAGAAGTAGCACAACCTTGTCTGTACAAAGTGCATGTCAAGACCACAGAACAGTGAACCCTTGCACCACAGCTGGAACTGTGGTAGACAAGTCCCCTAGGCTGACAGAAGGCAGGAACTGAGGCAAGACTAGAACACGGCAGACAGGACCTAGGCAGGACAAGGCAAGGTAAATGAGACAGGACAGGGCTAGACTGAGCAAAGCAGAACAAAGCAAGACTAGGCTGGGCACAACTAGACAAGGCAAGACAGACGAGATAGGAAACCAGATGCAGATGAGGCAAGGTAAGCAAGGCAACAGGGCTAGAATTGAACCCAAATAGAAACAAGGCTAGATCTGGGTTCAGACAAGGTAGAGCGAGGCAGGGCAAGAACTGTATCCGGACACAACAAAGTGCAAGACAAGACCGGGCAAGGCTAAATAGGACAAGGACTGGATCCAGACAGGGCAAGGAAAGCAAGGCAGTGGGGCTAGAACTAGAACCCATACAGGGCAAAGCAAGACAAGGAACTAGGCTAAAACTGGGTCCAGACAGGCACGGCAAGAGCAGGCAAGACTGGATCCAGGCGAGACAGAAGAAGGCAATAAACAAGACAGATAAGGCAGGGACTAGACACTAAAGACAAGGCAGGGTTTGGAGCTTGGCAGAAACTCGGAGACAAGGCAAGGCTTGGAGCTTGGCAGGAACTCGGAGACAAGGCAAGGCTCGGAGCTTGGCCGGAACTCAGAGAAGGCAAGGCTTGGAGCTAGGCAGGAACTCAGAGACAAGGCAATGCTTGGAGATTGGCAGGAACTCAGAGACAAGGCAGGGCTTGAAGCCTGGCAGGAACTTGGAGACAAGGCAGGAATGGGGCTTGGCTGGAACTCTGAGACAAGGCAGGGCTTGAAGCCTGGCAGGAACTTGGAGACAAGGCAGGAATGGGGCTTGGCTGGAACTCTGAGACAAGACAGGGCTTGGAGCTTGGCAGGAACTCGGAGACAAGACAGAGCTTCAGCTAGGCAGGGCTAGAGCTTGATCTGGATCAGGAACAGAAGCAGGAACAGGAACAAGGCTGGAGGCAGGACCACGGGAGAAAACAAGGCTGGAACACGAAAACGCACAGCAGAAGACCTCTTTGCGTCCCTGGAAAAGCAGCATGAGTGCCCTTTAAAGGGCAGCTCTTCAGTGAGAGCAACGCACCTAGAGGAAACAATGCTGCTGCACCGGAGTGCACAGCGTGGGACCAGGCCACGAGGCAGCGCAAGACCCAGCCCAATGCTCCCTAAGACGTCTGAAGGTGAGCGGGACTCGAGTCACAGTGGGGAGCCTTGACAGTGCAGCATGGATGTTGGTAACCAATCCCAATGCATTATGGAATGGATGAACCCTGTTTGATTAGGATGCAAGCAGTTACAGCATTTGTTCATTAAAGGAATTCAGGTGATCTGCCACCAACCTTTTTGCAATCTTTGGTACAAAAGGAAGATGCACTGTGGGCCTTTAATTTGAAACAATTTCCATCCCTAATCAGGGATCCTTTAGATATGGCCTAATGACCCCCTACTTCCAAGCAGTGGGCACATAACCCTGTGAAAAGCTGACCTGGATCATCTGCAAGATAAATGAGAGAAGAACTTGCTACTGTTCCTAACTACAGCAGTGGGGAAAGGGTCATAAGGAGCAGTAGTTGCTCGAACAGGTGCTAACGCTTGAGAAACATTGGAAGAGGACAGGTCTGAGAACTCCGAAACCATGGCATCCAAAGGAACACAGGAATTCTGCAAAGTGGAATCCATTATACACAGTAGAGAGGAAGACATAGGTACCGAAACCATTGGTGAATGCTAACCTAAAGCTTCATGTAGGCACATTACCTTCCCAGCTAAAACTTGAGCATTAATACCAGGCAAATGGATATCAGGTTGCTTAGATGATGTAAGGTCTGAATAATAACCTCTTCTGGCCAAACAAATTTGTTGCCTATAAAAAGCAGATGATGTCCTAAATTTAGTTCTGTCAACATCTGCTTTAGTTTTCCTTCACCTTCTTTTCTAGTGAATAAATGGACACCTCAAGAACTGAAGTGCTCAGAAAACCACTGCGCTTGCTTCATAGTTGCAGCCCAGGACAGCAGATTACAGACAAGATGGTTTATAGCAGGCAGAGAAGAAACTGATGCAACAGATATATCTGTAGATTCTATAAGAGAGCTGGAAATGGTCATTCATTTTGTAGCTGGCAGTAAAGTTCTGATGGCAGAAAATCCTCTATACAGAAAGGTAGAAAAGGTGGTATGTCTCATTCATTGGAAACTTTGCAAACATTACAGTATTGCTGTACCAGAAAAGCACTGGGATCATGATCCTAAAAGAGTCATGGAGAATGGCAATGATCTCCTGGGATATCCCCATTCTGATAGATAAAAAGTTGAGTGCCAGGAAATTAGACATAGTGATGAAAGAGAAAAACACCAGAACAGCATTGATCATAGAGGTGCAAGTTCCAAGTGACAGATGACATTACAATCATGTTTCCTGTTATTCAGGATCGAGACTTTGCATTATACAGGATAAAAGCGTATATGGATTAAATAGACAATTGGATTTAATAGACAATTGGATCTCATTTCATAAACTAAAATTAAACAGAGGAAAACGTAAGTTTCTACTGATTGGTAGTTTAGATAAGTTGGCTTTCTCAACTGCTCAGTTTTAATAATGAAACATAAATTAGATGTTTCCGCTCACATTTTTAGGTGTTTTATCAGATAATCTATTGACTATGAATGCTCAGGTAAATAAAATAGTAAAATTGCTGAGAAAACTTACAGCAATTAGGACATTTTTGAAGTGTATACATTAAGGCTCATTGTTCAGTCACTTCTGTTATCACAAGTTGACTATTGTAATTTAGTTTATTTGGGTTGTCCTAGGGCAGTTTTTAAGAAGTTGCAGACAATTCAAAATGTGTCAGCTAGACTAAGTTTCTCAGCTCACAAACGTGAGAGAATTGTGCCACTTTTCCTTAAATTACATTAGTTTGCCAATTGAGGCTCAAGTACAATTTAAAATCTTTTTGATCATTTAAAAAATCTTGTATGGCCTGGACCCAATTTACCTGGTGCCAATTGCACATATATTGTCTGGGGGGTGAGGTATATGCTTTGTGAAATCAAATGACACTTTGTTTTCCAACTGTTTCTAAAATTAGATAAAGAAATTTTTATCCTCTTCCATTTCATTCCATAGGGGTTAAAATTTGGAATTCTCTACCGTCTTTTTTTTTTTTTACTTTGTCTTTATTAACAGCAATACAAGACCACGCTATACAATACAGATCTAAACAGTACTTGATCTTTCGCTACATACACCGGCAGTAATAGTATATAACTTCACTATCCCCCTTTTTTTTAAAGTATGTACAGCTTCATCTTGGATCGCCTTTTTCTTTATATAACAAACTCCACACAACTTTCAAAACATTTGTAAACTATCATAACCCTCCTGAAGATCCTTGCATTTCTTCCCATTCTCTCAGTCCCTCCAATCATACTCGCGCACATTCTTTCCCCTAAACCCCCTCCCCTTCCCCTGAACGTCTGCTAGTTACTTCCCACGTGTTTTACCTCCTCAAGTAGTTTGTGCCAGTAGGATGCATACTGTCTATTGGTTAGCTTTGGGGAGCGATTATAGATTGAATACTCATAATGGGCTAGGTCTGTTATGCGCGTTACCCAACCCGAATATGGGACATCCGCTTCTGATATCCAGAATTGTAAAATGTTTTTTTTATGTGATAGAACTGATATGTACAAAAATCTCCTCTGTGGATGTGTCAACCCCTGTGTGATCAGATCTGCCTGATCTCCTAGTAGCAGTGCCGGGTATGACCACTCCACTGTCCTGTGCAACACTTTGTTGAGAATCTCGAACACCTTGTTCCACAGGGTCATTTCTTGGCATTTCAAAAATGAGTGTACAAAAGTTCCTCTCCCCGAATGACACCTCTGGCACTGATCTGTGTCCCATAAGTCCATCTCTTTCCCTTTCGTTCGTGTAATGCCAGTCTGCTGATTTAACCATATCATATAGTGTGACATAAAGGAGATCAAATTGTGTTTGAGAGTAGTGCGTACCCAGGTCTGAGTTCCATTTTGCGGCATTACCAGACAGCCCTTCCTGTGATACAGTCTTTTTCACCACTTTGTACCAGCTGGATAGTCTGTTCCCTGCAGATGGCATTCCTAACATCATTTCATCCAGACCCCCATATTTCCATGTCTCCCCATATTGTGCCTGTTTTTGTTGCCAGTAATGTCTGATTTGCATGTATTGTAACATTTGATTAGTGGGAATCTGCCATTGCTCCCTAACTTGTGAGAACAACATAAAGGTGTCTTCCCCTCCAGTAAGCATGTGGCCTATGGTGCTACATCCTTTCTTTGCCCATGTCTGAAATACTGACGGTCCCATGCCCGCCGGGAAGTCCAGCAAGCCAACCATTTTCATGAAAGGGGAAACATATGGGCTACGTGCCTGTTTGGTTCACCACCAACTCCAAGCTGTGCGTAAGGGCCTAAGAAATGTGAATTGCCAGTTTAGCTTCGTCCCTGCTCCGGGTGGCGCATGTAATAAGTTTATACATGTATAAGGGGAACACCATCCCTCCCACCAAGCTGTCGGTGTAAACTTCGACTGGCCTATAATCCCTTTATATATTATGCGCAATAGTGCTCCTACATTGTATAGTCAGATCCGGCAGGTTGAGCCCCCCCTGTTCCTTGCTTTTAATCAGTGTGTTATACGCTATGCAGGGTCTTTTATGGCGCCATATAAATGAGCTCAAGGTAGATTTGAAGAACCGCTCATCCTTTTGTTTGATCCATATGGGCATAGTTTGTAGTGGGTATAATAGCTTCGGGAGTAGTATCATCTTAGCCAGAGCCACCCTGCCAAAAAGAGACACTGGGAGATCCTTCTATCTATGGCATGTGTGCTTTATTTTTTCTATTTGATCTAGTATGTTCTTTCTATACATCACCTCCCTATTCGTGCTTAAGTAAATCCCCATATACCTCATTGGATGCATGACTGGTGGTATGGGCAGTGTTGCAAATTCTAAATGGTGCTGTTTGTCAGAGAGTGGAAGAAGCTCCGATTTAGTGCAGTTGACTCTCAATCCTGATATAGCTCCAAAGTCTTTAACTATATGCAGGGCTTTTTCTAAGTGTGCTGGTGCATTTGCCAGGTATAACAGTATGTTGTCTGCAAACAGATTTAGTCGAATCTCTTTTCCTCTTACTTGTAGCCCCTGGATCTGTTTGCTTTGGCGTATCTTGATTGCTAATGGTTCTATGGCCAGTAAGAATAATAAGGGTGACATAGGGCACCCCTGTCTTGTGCCCCTCTCAAGCGCAAATCGCTCTGTCAGGTTGTTGTTCAAAAGGAGGCGTGCTTGGGGCGCAGTGTATATTATCTGAATCCAATCGAGAAACCTACCCTGCATCCCATACTGCTCCATGGCCCAGAACAGGTATTATAAGTAAAATCAGAAACTCCAATTTTAACTCAAAATTTAAATATACAAACAATGAATAGATTAAAACATTTTTTATAATATTTTTTGTTATGTTTTTATAACATTTTTTATAATACCAGAACAGGTATTGCCATGATATACTATCGAATGCCTTTTCCATATCTAACCCTGCAATAGCCTCTTTCCCCCCTCTTCCACTATAGACATGGGTTGCAGCTATGGCTCTTGTAAGATTCATCGAGGCATATCTACCCGGTATGAAGCCCACCTGGTCTTCATGGATCACGCTCGGCAAGAAAGCGTTCATTCTCTTTGCTAAGATATTGGCTAGTAAATTTACATCCTGGTTGAGTAAAGATATGGGACGATACGACCCCACCTGCTCAGGGTCTTTTCCAGGCTTGGGGAGTAGTATTATGTGCGCTAAATTTTGATGTAGACCCCCTCTCTGCTGAGTCAAACTATTGAACATGTTAGCCAGTGGAATGGCCACTACATCTGAAAGTATTTTGTAATATTCTGGCCCATACCCATCCGGACCCGGAGCTTTTGTCAATTTGAGATTCTTTATGCCCTGCCTGACTTCGTTTACTGTGATAGGCCTATTCATACTTTTCACCTGGTCCTGAGTAAACTTGGGGAGCTCTATATCTCCAAAAAAGGCATCCCTCTGTTCGGGATCAAGTTCCCTCTCTCCATACAGTGTGCGGTAATACTGGACAAACTGCTGTTGTATATGCTTCTCCCTATTGTATTTACGCCCCTCATTATCCGTGATAGATGTTATGATCTGCCTCTTTTTGTATGGTCTCACTAAGTTTGCCATTATCTTCCCAGCCTTGCTGCCCCACCTGAATAGTTTAAATCTTTGATAGTAAATATCTCTTTCGGCTCTACTTGTAAGCAGGTGATCAATTTGTGTGCGCAACTCTCCTAGCCGGTCTTTTAATGACCTATCTCTACATGTCACATGCTGTCTTCTAAGGATCTGATACTCCTGTGATAGTTTAAGTAGGTCTGCATCCAATCGTTTCTTCCTAGTTGCTGTGTAGGCTAAGATATGCCCCCTCAATACTGCTTTCGACGCTTCCCACAAAGTGACAGCATCCACATCAGGTATCTCATTATATGTCTGGTATTCTAACCACTTCTCTCTGACATATGTGCAAAATGCTGTGTCATTGTAGAGTGCTGGAGAAAACTTCCACACCTTCTCTGCTCCCTCCGCTGTGTACATTAGGGATATAGAAATTGCCGAATGGTCCGATAATATATTATCAAGTATGAGCACCTCTTTTGCTGTGGAGAATAGGGTGTGTGATATAAGAAAGTAGTCCAGCCTTGAATATGTATTGTGTGGGTTGGAGTAAAAAGTGTAGTCGGCATCATGTGGGTGTAACAAGCGCCACAAGTCCACTGTGCTCAGTTGGTTCGATACAAAGTTTACCCCTTTGTTTTCCCATCCTCTATGTTTTGATTTAGCAGGTTTACAGTCAATAGTAGGGTCTGCGCATATGTTAGTTAAAGTCTCCTCCTATCACGAGTTGGTATTCTGACTGTGTGCTCAGCCTAGCCACTACATCTGTAAAAAATTTATGGGAATGTGTGTTGGGACCGTACACATTGCAGAGACCCAGATTTCTGCCCCACAACTCTCCTAATACTATAATGTATCTGCCTTCTTTGTCCATTATGATTCTATGTATATGAAGAGGGATCTGTTTATGGATTAGAATGGCCATTCCTCTCTGTCTACTATTAAAGGCAGAGCTCACAACTTTGCTTACCCAGTCTCTCTTCAGCTTTGCATGTTCTGCGTTGGACATGTGGGTTTCTTGTAAATATGCTATGTCCACCCTCTGCTTTTTTAGCCATGATAATATTTTGGATCGTTTAATTGTGGAATGAATGCCATCCACATTAATAGAGATAAATTTCAAATTAACCATTATCTACTCCACATAGTGGCACACACAGTTTATTCAGGTCTTGAGCTCCGTAGGCTAACCAGCTGAGCCCACCGAGCTTTTCCTCTTTCCACTTCTTGTCCCATGTTGCATTTGCACACTCCCCCAAGCTCAACAGTATCTCTTCCCTCCTGCATCTCCCGTCACGCTCCCCCCCTACTAGTCCTCCCCTCTCTTTACATATACCCATTCACTCATATCTTGCTTACCCACACATAATCCCAACATTTCCCCATTGCCCTCTCCCCCTCCCCCCTGTTATACCCTTCCCCATGTTTATTCTTCCCTCTTACCGTCCTCCACCTCCCCAACTCACACAGCAAATTAAACTTTACCGCCCCCTCCCTCTCAGCTTTGCAACCCACCCTTATTACCAAGAGTAATAGAAAAACTGTCCCTCTCTTATTTAAGTCCCACTTATCCATATCTGATTAATGTCCAGCTCATGCAATCTGCTCATTTCCCTTCACCTCTCCAAGCAGTGCTGTTTGTGCAGCGCTGCGTATGCCTTGTAGCGCTATAGAAATGCTAAATAGTAGTAGTAGTAGAAGCCGCTCTCTGTCCAGGCTCACCCTCAAGGTCTTCGAGGCGTCAGTTTCATCTCAGTGTCTATACATGATGTCTCATCAGATCCAGCATCTCTATGGTTTGTGTAGCACGTGCAAAAATCAAATCCAACTGTGTTATCTTTAAGCACCCTCTTCTTCGGTTCCTCCCGATAATCCTGTCCAGGAACGCCTGTGCCTCTGCCACCTCCAAAAACGCCATGGTTTTCCCTTCATACCAGACTCTCAACTTGGCGGGAAAGGCGAGCGAAAATCTAATGCCTTTTTTATACAGCGATGTACACGCTGGCGCCATTGCTCTGCGTTGTTGCGCTACAGCCGTGGAATAGTCATTGAAGAGCAATATTTTCTGTCCCCTATACTCCAGCGTTTCCTTCCGTGCTTGAAAGGCCTTCAGTAGCGATTCTTTTCCCAGCCAGTTAATAGCTGTGCGCGGTCTTGCCTCTCCCTCTTTCTGCACTCCGATCCGGTGCACTCTATCACACTGACAGACATCCGATCTTCCTTCTGTTCCTAGCTGCTGTGGAAGCCAGGTACTAAAAAATTGATACAGCTCTTGCTCCTGGACATCCTCTGGGAGGCCTATCACCCGCAGGTTGTTGCGGCGGTTTCTATTTTCCTGTTCATCTACACGCTCTCTGAGAGTTGCCTTCTTTCTGCAAGGCCACAATTTGGGATGCCATACCCTGCGAGGCATCTTCTTGCGCGGACACTCTCTGCTCCCCTTCATCCAATCGCTTCGCTTGCGTATCAAATTTTTCGTTGATCTCATCGACCGCCGATTGTATTTTATTTAATCGATCTTCCAGTGCTGTCGCTACCGTTCTGGATATTTCTCTGGCCCATTCTCCTGCCTCCATTGCTGTCGATGGCTGGGTTTCCCACTCTTCCGCCATATTTGGAAGTGTGGCTGGCTTCGCGGTTTTTCCTTTCAGGTTTCTCTGGCTCTTCGTGGGCATACCCTCGGTCCCGCCGCTGTTTCGTTCGCTTTGCTGGTTCCCGTCTGCTTCCCAGGCACAGCGGGATTCTACCAGCGCTATTGGGGTGAGAAAATGCTGAATTAATGCTGGTATTTAGCTGAGTCTCGGCGGAGCTCCGTCTTCCTGCTGCTGGTCAGGTTGCAGGCATCACGTGACCCCTCTCTATGGTCTACTGTAAGATTGTCACATAACTTTTAGGAAGGCAGTACAGACTTTTTTTTTTTTAAATTTCAAAAGTATTTTTCTACTAAAGATGAACTCTACAGCTTGGTTTGCTTTCTTGTGAGAATGATTTGGCTGGATTTATGTGAAATCAGATTGATTTAGTATAGTTTGAATATTGATTTATTTTATTGTAATTATGTTATTGCTGGATTTTATTTTCAACAGTTTTTATTGATGACAACTCCAAAAGTACAAATCCACCTGAACATAGCAGTCTCAAAACAGTTGTATAGAACTCAGTGGAACAGCACTTCAAACATGCAACATTACGTACAGCCATCAGATTTTGTAATATAACACTTATCCCTCCCTCCCCCCCAAACCCTATTCTGTATTTAACATTTATGTATTAACTATTGTTATGAATGAAAACGCATTACTAGCAAATCTTTATTATACAATAGAAGTCTGATAACAGATAATTCTATCTTAACCCATAAACTTCCATATTAAACTCCAATAATTGTGTCTCGTGTTTTGCTGTGTATATTATTACCTCATTTAAGTCCCAACAAAGTTTATAGACGAGACTTCTGAATATTTTTCTTCAAACGAAACTTTTCCAAGCTATTATTGCATGTAACCCTTCAATTTACATAGAATCTTACCTTTTCCAAAACTATATCCCCTTCCTCCCTCCCCCACCTCCCTCCCCTCTATCCTCTTAAATCAACTTTTAACTTCATGGCGTCCCTCTACCTCTCCCCTCAGTATAATTATCAGAGTGTAGGTTAACGTGTCCGGATTCCCCTGGCACTTTCCCTCATTTTCTGAGGCGGACTTCTCTAACTATGCATACTCCACTAACCCCTCCCATTCCTAAAATTTTTAGCCTCTCTCTCCTTCCTTCTCATGGCTCAGTCAGATTATTGAGCACTGCACTTCGTGCTTTGTTATTGCTGGATTTTATGTGATGCCTATCGATTCAATATAGTCTTAATATTGATTTACTTCCTTGGTGTTATCCAAGATTCTTAATCTTGTGGAACCTGAGGAGGGATGTTGTGGAATACAAGAACCTTATATTGTGACTGTAATGTAAATGTGACTACTCGGTGAATCATATAGAGACAGAAAAGATCTTCACATACCAAGAAATGCAGTCCGAGACCAAGAAAATGTGGCAGAAGGATGCAAAAATGTTTCCCATTGTTTTGGGTGCTACAGCCCTAATTTAACAAGAATTTCCAAGCATACTTGGATAAATTGCTTATACATTTAACATCTTATGAACTCTGAAAGGAAGCTCTTTGTCATGATGCAAATATTATGGTGAGCGTTTTCAGTAAATTGGAGAGACTGAGATCAAACTCCACATACCTTAGTTTAGGAACGAGGTTCATTACTGTCATGGTTTGTGCAAAACTATCCCATTTTGAGACATTGCCCCCGAAAGAACAAGTATCACTGGCCCTCCAAAAAAACTGGTAATCTTACCCTCCCCTCTTCCTTGCTGAGAGAAGGAGAAAGATTCTTTCTACACTTACATAATAACATAGTAAATGATGGCAGATAAAGACCTGAATGGTCCATCCAGTCTGCCCAGCAGTCACACATTATCAATTCATGATTAAATTAACAATGAATGTGATATTATATACTTGATCATAGTGTTTCCTTGTCATCAAGCAGATGAAGCCATTACGTATGGGTTGTGTCCATCAACCAACAGGGGAAGATAGAGAGCACTCAAGTTTTCACAGTGCCTCATGGCCAGCTAGCTCCACTGCCTCTTCAGTATTCTCTATCTCCCCAAGCAGGGTGGCTGCAGCTTCTTCGAGCTCCATCAAAAATCTGCCTGGGGTGGCTCCTGGCTTGCCAGTTGTTAGCCGGGGTGTTAGAGGCTATAGCAGCTTCACTTTGAAGGCACATAGGTCAGCCCTTTCCCTGCCTTACCCATGCCCCCGTGGATGTGGACATATTAGCTTGCTTTTCCCTGTCCTTTCCCACTCAGTGGATGCAGGCACATTGGTTCGCCTTTCCCTGCCTTTCCCACTTATCTGAGCCTCCAGAGTGTTTTTATTTACCTCTTTTGCCTCTGCTTTCCTCACAGCGTTAAAAAAAAAAAAAAATTAAAGTCGCGTCGCGTTTTAGCGCAGCAATCTTGGAAAAGAGGTTTTTTTCTTGAGATTCTTCTGCAAGACTGGAGCTGTGATACTCGGTCTAGTGAGGTAAGAGTGTTTTCTGACTCCTCCGGGGTGGGCCCGCGATCGGGACGTTTTTGGGGCGAACCGCCATTTTTGAATTTTACCGCTGTTTTCGGCGATGGCTGCGGAGACTGTAAAGCGCTGTTCTAAATGTGGCAAGTGCAAATCAGCAGCAGGGCGCTGTAATTCGTGCTGTACAGACGGTAGAGCCGGCCCGAGCATGGCGAGCGGCAATCTTTTGCGCTCTGAGCTGGCAGCGGACGACATTTTGGATTTTCCACATGGCGCGGCCTCCGTTGCGACGGAGAGCCCTGAATCCATGGGGGGGGGGGGGGTCCTCTGAGTGAGGCTAATACTATTATTAGCCTCACTCAGAGCTGATAGCCCTGGGCAGGATCCGGGCGGTCAGAGAGCGGTTTTCTCCCCTGATTTTGTTTTAATGCTGCATAGGGCGTACATGCTTAAAAGAGCTCTTCCACAGGGATCTTCGGACCCTCTGCCTGCCCCCCCTGGTGGATCCTGGCCTTTTGGAGTTGGCTTTGCCTGTTTCTTATCCTCCTGATAAACGCAGAAGAGCTAATTCCCCTTCTGAGTGTGGCGCCCCCCCTTCCCCCCCTCCCCCCGTGGTTGGGCTATGAGGATTCTGAGGGGTCTGGCAGAACTTCTTGGGCTGAGGAGCCAGAGTCGGGTGCAGAATTGCCACAGGAGCTTGATGATCCGTCTGCGGTGAGGATTTTCCACCGCGAGGAGCTGCCAGCCCTTATTTCAGATGTCTTACAAGCCCTCTCGATTGAAGATCCTGGGAGTGGCACAGCCAAGGATGGCTAGTACCAGAAAGCCTGCTCGAGCCTTTCCTTTGCATGACTCCATCTAAGAGCTTATTTCGGCTCAATAGGCTGACGCCGAGGGACCTTTGAAGGTTGCCAGGGCTATGGGGCAATTATACCCTCTGAGTGAGGAACATTTGGCTCGCTTTGCAATGCCTAAAGTGGATGCCCTGGTCACGGCTGTGACAAAGAGAACTACCCTCCCTGTTGAAGGAGGTGTTGCCCTGAAGGATATTCAAGACCGCAGGCTTGATTCAGCTCTGAAGCGGTCCTTTGATTTGGCAGGTCTCACTGTTCGGGTGTCTGCATGTAGTTGTTATGCTGCTAGAGCCTGCCTGGCTTGGTTACAGCAGGCAGTGGAACAGCCCGTTGATGGAGCGGAGACCTTATCTGTAGTGGCTCCGCAGATGGAGGCGGCCTTGTCCTTTTTGCTGACGCCCTTTATGATATGGTCAGAGCTTCGGCTAAACAAATGGCTGTAGCAGTGGCGGCTCGACGCACTCTTCGGCTACGACATTGGGCGGCGGACATGGCCTCTCAGCAAAGGTTGGTGAAGTTGTCCTTTCAAGGCCTTCTCCTGTTTGGTGAGGAGCTGGAAAACATTGTTAAAGGCCTGGGGGATTCCAAACCTCAGCGCTTGCCCAAAGATAGGCGGTCCGCTCCTCTTACAGACCTCGCTTCCGTGAAGCTAGAAGGTACCGCCCGGGGCGTGCTGCTGGGATCACTTCGCGTGCCCGCATTCAGCAGAGAAACTCCTTTCGCTCGGACAAACGTTCCGCAGCTGCCGGTTCAAGGCCTGGAGTTCAGGGGCGACCCTCTCAATGATGGTGCGCCGGCCCCCTCCTCGTTTCCTGTCATCGGAGGAAGACTTTCCCTGTTTTTCGAGGAGTGGGCCAAAATCTCCGCAGATCAGTGGGTCTTGGACCTGATCAGAGACAGATACCGAATAGAATTCGATGCCCTGGTGAGAGACGTGTTTGTGGAGTCCCGATGCAGTTCTGCCGCCAAACGGGCGGCGGTAGAGGAGACTTTGCACAGTCTGTGCCAGATAGGGGCTGTGACCCCGGTGCCTCCCGCCGAACAAGGTTTAGGCCGCTACTCCATTTACTTTGTGGTGCCACGAAAAGGCGGGTCTTTTCGCCCGATCCTGGACTTAAAAGAGCTAAACAAGTCCTTAAGAGTGCGGCATTTTCACATGGAAACCCTGCGCTCCGTCATTGCGGCGGTACAGCCAGGAGAGTTTCTCACATCTCTGGACCTGAAAGAAGCTTACTTGCACATATCAATTTGGCCACCGCACCAGACGTTTCTGCGGTTTGCGGTGTTGGGAAAACATTTCCAGTTTTGGGCCTTGCCTTTTGGCCTCGCCACAGCTCCCCGAACCTTCTCCAAGGTAATGGTGGTGGTAGTAGCTGCCTTTCTCAGGCGAGAGGGTATTCGGGTTCACACGTACCTAGACGACTGGCTCATCAGAGCAGACTCAGAAAAAGAGAGTCATCTAGCTACAGCCAGAGTGGTTTCAGTCCTTCAATCTCCGGGCTAGGTCGTCAATATGGCCAAAAGTTACCTGACCCCCTCGCAATCTCTAGATTATTTGGGGGCCAGGTTCGACACAGCCTCGGGCTATGTGTTTCTTCCCGAGCAAAGGCGGTGCAAGCTTCAGAATCAGGTCCGTCTGCTCCTGAGGATGCCCCGCCCGCGAGCTTGGGACGTTGTCCAGTTGTTGGAATCGATGACGGCCACCTTGGAAGTGGTGCCATGGGCGAGAGCGCAACTGAGACCTCTACAGTATTCTCTACTTCAACAATGGTCTCCAGTATCTCAGGATTATCAGTGCAGACTTTCTTGGCTCCCTGCGGCCTGCCTCAGTATGGAGTGGTGGCTCTCGGACAGCATGTTGCAGCGGGGAATGCCGCTGGCGCTCCCCGATTGGTGCCTAGTGGTGACAGATGCCAGCCTGAAGGGATGGGGCGCACATTGCCAGGGGAAGCATGCCCAGGGTCTGTGGACGCCCGACGAGTCGGAGTGGTCTATCAACCGCCTGGAGTTGAAAGCGGTGTTTCTGGCTCTTCTGGCCTTTCAAGTGACCTTGGAAGGATTGGCTGTCCGGGTGATGTCGGACAACACGACAGCAGTGGCCTACATAAATCGACAAGGTGGCACTCAGTGCAGAGCTCTAGCCATGCAGGCCGAACAAATTTGCCACTGGGCCGAGCTGCATCTTCAGTCCCTGTCAGCAGCTCACATTGCAGGTCAGAGCAACGTGCAAGCCGACTATCTAAGCAGGCATCAGATCGATCCAGCGGAGTGGGAACTAGCAGACGATGTATTCCTGCAGATATGTGCCAAATGGGGCAAGCCAGTGATCGATCTTATGGCGACCAGTTCCAATGCCAAAGTCCCGTGCTTCTTCAGCAGACGGAGGGATCCTCGCTCTGCCGGGTTGGATGCCTTGGCTCAACCCTGGCCCCTGGGCTTGCTGTATGTGTTCCCTCCGTGGCCCTTGATAGGGCGAGTGCTCCTGCGGATTCGGCTGCATCCAGGAGAAGTGGTGCTCATCGCCCCGGATTGGCCCAGGAGGCCTTGGTATGCGGACCTCCGACAGATGCTGTTGGAGGCTCCCTTTCCATTACCTCTGGTTCCGCACCTGTTGTCACAGGGTCCGGTGGCCATGGAGGACGCCTGCCGCTTTGGTCTTATGGCATGGCGATTGAGAGGGCGCAATTGAGAGATAAAAGCTACTCAAATAAGGTAATTTCCACTCTCCTGCAGGCCCGTAAGCGCTCCACTTCCATGGCTTATGCCAGGATTTGGCGCCAGTTTGAAGTCTGGTGTGTTTCAAGAGTGCTTTCTCCGTTGCAGGCTCCTGTCTCGTCGATTCTGGACTTTTTGCAGGATGGTGTACACAAAGGCTTTGGCCTATAATTCCCTGCAGGTGCAAGTGGCAAGCATTGGCCTCCCTGCGTGGCAAGGTTGAAGGCATGTCCTTAGCTGCTCATCCAGATGTGGCATGGTTTCTTAGAGGGGTGCTGATCGGCTCCCGGGGTCCATCCGTGCGGGCACCTTGTCCAGCTTGGAACTCTTGGGTTAGGTATTGAAGAGCCCTTCAGGGGGCTCCCTTTGAGACCGCTTCGGCGTGCTTCAGAGAGGTTTTGACACTGAAGGCCATCTTTTAGTGGTCATTACCAGGCTCGGCGAGACGGGTGTCAGAGCTCCAGGCGCTGTCCTGTAGAGACCCTTTTCTGCAATTCTCAGAGTCAGGGGTCACGGTTCGGGACCGTGCCTTCCTTCATGCCTAAGGTGGTTTCAGCGTTCACCTAAACCACCTGTTTTTCTTCCTCTCCTTTGTTGAGGAGTTTCCAGATTCATTTGGGCAGATCTGCCACCTTTTTGGATGTGCGCAGGACTCTGTTGCAGTATCTGCGAATTAACCAAAATTCTTTCAGGATCTCTGATCATCTTTTTGTGCTGTTTGCAGGTCCTCGCAAGGGTCTTCAGCTTCTAAAGCACTATTGCCCATTGGCTCAAAGAAGCTATCTTTCAGCATATCTGCTGTCTGGCCGGGCTCCACCTGAAGCCTTTAAAGGCACGTTCCACAAGAGCGATTTCCTCTTCCTGGGCGGAAACTGGAGCACTATCTCTTCAATGATATTGTAGTGCTGCAACTTGGGCTTCTAAGCTCTCTTTCGCCCAACATTACAGGCTGGATGTGGCTGCCAGGAGGATGCGCGTTTGGAGCACAGGGTGCTAGTGCGTGGTGTGGCTTGTTCCCACCCTATTTAGGGATTGCTTTGTTACATCCCATACGTAATGGCTTCATCTGCTTGATGACAAGGAAGGGAAAATTAGGTTCTTACCATGATAATTTTCTTTCCTTTAGTCATAGTAGATGAAGCCATGAGCCCTCCCTGTATGATTGTCTGTATTGCAGTGATTCTGATTTTAGGTGCTGTTCCTGTTTCCTGAAGTTATATTCCTTCCTTGGGGAGTCGGAAAACAGTCTTCAGGATTCTTGTTACAGTTATAGGAGGATGAGTTCATTCCCTCCAGTTCATGTTTTGGGAGGATGAGTTTATTCCCTCCAGGAGGATGCAAGTGTTCCCTCCATTTATACAAAGTGGAGGACGAGTTTATTCCCTCCAGGAGGATGAGTTTATTCCCTCCTTTTTTGAGTTTATGCCCTTGTTAAGGGGGCCATTGTTCGCTTTGAGGAAAGTTCATGTTATTCCCATTGCGGTTTGCCATACTGCTTTGGAAGCTTCAAATACTGAAGAGGCAGTGGAGCTAGCTGGCCATGAGGCACTGTGAAAAGTTGAGTGCTTTCTATTTCCCCCTGCTGGTTGATGGACACAGCCCATACGTAATGGCTTCATCTGCTATGACTAAAGGAAAGAAAATTATCATGGTAAGAACCTAATTTTCCCTTCTGGACATAAGCTGTCCACCCAATCTCTGTCCTTATCCTCCAACTACTGGAGTTGCCGTCAAAACCCACTCCAGTCTATCCAAATCTGTCTTGTCTTATAGTAACATAGTAGATGACGGCAGAAAAAGACCTGCACGGTCCATCTAGCCTGCCCACGATAACTCCTATGTGTATACCTTACCTTGATTTGTACCTGTCTTTTTCAGGGCACAGACCGTATAAGTCTGTCCACAGTATTTCCCGCCTCCCAACCACCAGTCCCGCCTCCCATCACCGGCTCTGGCACAGTCCCATATAAGTCTGCCCTCCCCTATCCTAGCCTCTCAACCACCAACCCCTCTTCCCCCCGCCACCCAATTTCAGCTAAGCTTCTGTGGATCCATTCCTTCTGCACAGGATTCCTTTATGCCTATCCCACGCATGTTTGAATTCCGTTGACCTTTTCATGTCCACCACCTCCTGCGGGAGGGCATTCCAAGCGTTCACACACCCTCTCCATGAAGAAATACTTCCTGACATCTTTCCTGAGTCTGCCCCCCTTCAATCTCATTTCATGTCTCTCGTTCTACCCCGCCTTCCCATCTGCGGAAAAGATTCGTTTGCGGATTAATACCTTTCAAATATTTGAACGTCTGTATCATATCACCCCCTGTTCCTCCTTTCCTCCAGAGTATACATGTTCAGGTCAGCAAGTCTCTCTTCATACGTCTTGGAACGCAACTCCCATACCATCCTCGTAGCTTTTCTTTGCACCGCTTCCATTTTTTTAACATCCTTCGCAAGGTACGGCCTCCAAAACTGAACACAATACTCCAGGTGGGGCCTCACCAACGTCTTATACAGGGGCATTAAAACCTCCTTTCTTCTGCTGGTCACACCTCTCTCTATACAGCCTAGCAACCTTCTCGCTACGGCCACCGCCTTGTCGCACTGTTTCATCGCCTTCAGGTCCTCAGATACTATCACCACTGCGGGTGTTCCGGAGTAGTGAGCCCTTGGGCTGCTGCCAGAGACCGGCAACAGCAGGAAAACCACCCAAACTGCTGGAACGGACTTGGCTTGGCTGGAATGGACTGGAACCAAAAGCTGCAACGGACTTGGCTTGGCTGGACTGGAACCAAATGCTGGAGCGGACTTGGCTTGGCTGGACTGGAACCAAATGCTGGAGCGAACTTGACTGGACTGGAACCAAATGCTGGAACGGGCTTGGCTTGGCTGGACTGGAACCCGGATTAGCGAGCTAGACAGATCCAAGCAGGGTAGGGCAGATGCTAGGACTTCCAGGATGGGACCAACAAGAAAGAAGCAAGAGCAGACACACAGAGCAGCTAGATAGAAACAGTAAGGAACTTCAGCTTAAAGACTCACAAAGCAGCTAGATACAAACAGTAAGGAACTTAAGCTTAAAGACTCACAAAGCAGCTAGATACAAACAGTAAGGAACTGGAACGTCAGGACCTGAATGGAACCTGGAAGATGTCTGAGAAATAGGGAAAAAACAGTCCACAGCAACCACAAAGCTCGGTCACCCTGGGGCCAGGTGAGTGTCGGCATGGAATATAGTCACAGTCGTGACATATCATTTGCAGGACACAGACTGTAAAAGTCTGCCCAGCTCTGTCCTCACATTCCAAATTACTGGAGTTTCTGTCAAAGCCCTCTCCAGCCCATCAAAAACTGGATTGCCATATTCGGGACCCAGACCGTACAAGCCTGCCACATTGACCTTAGTTTTTACAGCCAGAGTTGCCATCTAAGCACCAATTGACATGCAAACACATATGCTACCGTTTAAGTGCTGAATTGCCAAGCATAAATACAAATGTAAAATTTGATCCTCCGATGCGCCTGAACTCATACCAGCTGAATATTTGCCAAAACGCCTTAGACACAGATATGAACACCAGCAAGACACTCCTAATCATCCATTGTCTCACCTTATTCTTACGCACAAACTTAACCTACAACCTAAACAACAACAACCCCATTACCCACAAATCACACAACACTCACATACACACAATGCACACCCTAAACAATATCCATAACAACTCACTCACAATTCACCAACCCTATGCACAACCTTTGAACAACCCACCAAACCAAAGACACAACAACCAACCAAAAGGAATAAGCTCCGGATACGAACACCACCAACAAACTGAGGAAAACAACGCTAACAACAAACTCTACCACCGAAGAAATAGACAACTAATAAAAATAAACATATCAAACCCTCCCATAGAACCATATCACTCAATCCAACTAGGGTACATCAATGCAAGGTCAGCAGTAAGCAACTCGGTAGACATACTAGACTGGATCATCGCAGACAAACTCGACTTCCTATTCATCACAGAAACCTGGTTCCATAGTCCCACAGATCCCGCCATCTTAGAAACGTGCCCACCAGATTACAAAATCACCCACTGGACAAGAAAGGGAGAAAAAAGAGGAGGCGGAATAGCTATAATTCACAAACCCGAATTCACCATCACAATCAAGGGCGAATCTACCTCCCTGCAACTCGAAATTGCATCGACTAGAATTAACCATCCAAACTTAACAGGACACCTTAACACAGTCCTATTCTACAGGCCACCAGGAAAATGGCAAGACTCCCAAACACAACTCATGGATTTCATCTCCAACTCAAGGATTTCATCTCAAACTCCTGCGTATCTGCCTCAAACATCCTGATACTAGGAGATATCAACCTACACCTAGAAGATGACACCTTACTAAGCACACGAGAGTTCAAAGAATTCCTAAAACTCTGGGATCTGCAATCACCCAACATGCAACCAACTCACGAAAAAGGACACACACTAGATATCATAACGAACAAATTCGAATCGGACTCGACAATCATACTCACTGACACAAAATGGACACCTACATTATGGTCAGACCACCATGAAGCAAATGTCACTCTTTGCTGGCGAAAAACACATCTAAACACGACCAACAAACACGAGCGAACAACATACACAACAAGAGGAAAAATAGACCCCACAACATTCTGGCAACAGGTCTACCAGAACGAATGGACAACAAACGCTGACACCATTCAATTCCTCCAAGAATGGGACGATATATGCACAACAACGCTAGACAAAATTGCCCCAATCCAAACCAGAACATCACACAGGAAAAAAGCAAACCCATGGTTCACCGAAGAGCTGAAAAAACTTAAAACACAAGTCAGGCGACTAGAACGAGCTTGGAACAAAAAGAAAGACGAACAAATACTAAACGACTGGAAGTCACTTTGGAGAAAATACAAATACACCATAAAACAGACTAAAAGACTACATTACAAAACAATAATAGGACCAAACTACAAAGACACACATAAACTCTTCAACCTCGTGAACAAACTGCTAGACACCACACCAGTTACAAACAACGGCAAAGATATACCAGACGTCGAGAACCTTGCGAAATACTTCAAGGAGAAAATCACACTACTACGAAACAAAATACCTGCTAGTCCTATAGAATACGCCACTCTTCTAGACTGTCTAGATCCAGAAGAAGGAACACACCCAGCAGACAGAACCTGGACTGAATTCAAAATAATATCAGAAGACCTCATCTCTAAAACTCTCAAAAGATATGCCAAATCCAATTGCAAACTTGACGCATGCCCAAATAACCTCATGAAATCTTCTCCTCAGCAATTCATAATAGACCTAACGAACCATATAAACTACATGCTACAAAATGGACTCTTCCCAAAAGCAAAAGGAAAAATCTTACTCACCCCAATTCCTAAAGATACTAAGAAAAACACAAGCGAATTAACCAACTACAGGCCTGTAGCATCCATCCCACTAATAACCAAGATAACCGAAGGAATGGTAACTAAACAACTCACATACTATCTAAACAAACACTCAATACTGCATGATGCCCAATCAGGATTCCGATCGAACCATAGCACAGAAACAGTATTAGTCACCCTTATGACTAAATTTAAACAAATAATAGCAACTGGCAATAATATACTCCTCCTACAATTTGACATGTCAAGCGCCTTCGACATGGTCGACCACGGAATCCTATTACACATACTTGAGTACTTCGGAATTGGAGGAAATGTCCTGAACTGGTTCAAGGGGTTCCTAACCCTGCGTTCGTATCAAGTCAAATCAAATTCAACCACGTCCAAGGCATGGACACCTGAATGTGGAGTTCCACAAGGATCACCTCTCTCACCTACTATTTTCAACCTAATGATGATCCCTTTAGCAAAACGTCTAGCAAACCATAACCTCAACCATATATATACGCCGACGATGTGACAATATACATCCCTTTCAAACAAGACATCAAAGAGATCTCCAAACAAATCAATCAAAGTCTATACATCATGAACACATGGGCAGATGCATTTCATCTGAAATTAAATGCAGAAAAAACTCAATGCCTGATACTCACCTCCCAATACAACACAAATGAATTCAACGCGATAAACACACCAAACCTAAACCTTCCGATCTCAGAAACGCTCAAAATCCTTGGAGTCACTATCGACCGCCACTTGACACTCGAAACCCACGCAAATAACACAACGAAGAAGATGTTCTACTGCATGTGGAAATTGAAAAGGATAAGACCATTCTTCCCAAGATTCGTCTTTCGCAACCTAGTGCAATCCCTCGTGCTCAGCCATCTGGATTATTGCAACTCACTATACGCAGGCTGCAAAGAGCAAATACTGAGGAAACTTCAAACAGCCCAGAACACAGCAGCCAGACTGATCTTCGGAAAATCAAAATATGAAAGGGCAACACCACTACGAGAGAAACTACACTGGCTTCCACTTAGTGAACGCGTCACTTTTAAGGTATGTACATTAGTCCACAAGATCATTAACGGCGAAGTCCCAGCCTACATGTCCGAGCTGATAGACCTACCACCCAGAAATGCTAAAAGATCAACCCGAACATATCTCAACCTCCACTTCCCTAATTGCAAGGGCGTGAAATACAAGACGCTACATGCGTCAACCTTTTCCTATATAAGCACATAGCTTTGGAATACACTGCCGCGCAACCTAAGAATGATTCACAAACAAGCTTCCTTCCGCAAATCATTGAAGACCCACCTGTTTGAAACAATCTACGGAAAGAGCCAAAACATATAGAGTCCACACTCACTATTCATCAGTGTATCACCCCCCCCTTAATTCCACATCACCCATACATATACTCACAGAAATATGTACTCCCAACATATGTCTTTGTGCTTTACTACTGCCCTTAAGCTTCCCATTGTCTCCTTCCAATGTTTCAATGTTGATGTCCCATTGTAATATTCCTAACGATAGTTTGATTCTCGCATAACATGTACAATGTAAGCCATAACCAAGCTGTACAACTGTATTTCCACTATTCATATCTTATTGTAAGCCACACTGAACCCGCAAAGAGGTGAGAAAATGTGGGATACAAATGCAATAAATAAATAAATAAGTGTTGTTTTTGTACCATTTGTTTTCTAATTAGAAATTCTCTGTGTTCATCCCACACTTTTTTGAATTCCACCACTGTTTTTTCTCCACCACCTCCCTCGGGGAGGGTATTCCAGGCATCAACTACCCTCTCTGAAAAAGAATTTCCTGGCATTAAGTCTACCACCTCGCAACCTCAATTCATGTCCTCTAGTTTTTCCGTTTCCCCTTCTCTAGAAAATATTTGTTTTTATATTAGTACCTTTCAAGTATTTAGACTTCTGTATCATTTCTCCCCTGTCCCTCCTTTCCTCTAGGGTATACATATTCAGGTCTTCTAGTCACTGCTTTTTTTTTTTTTCTCCACTTGTAACTCCTCTTCTGGCCTCAATCTGATGTCAGAGTGTAAGATCCTATAATGTTGCATGACCTGCTGGTCTTGTATGTTCAGGCATTGGATTGAAGACAGCAGAATGAGGTACGTAGATTTTAAAAAAAGAATTCTGCTGCCCTTCTACTGGTGGGAGGGAGTAGAGTCACACAAAATTTGCCTTGGTGTGCCTTGAGGATTGAGTGAAGTCAAAAATGTGCCACAAAATAAGAGGTTGAGAAGTACTGGTATATCATGTTTACATTCTATGTGTATACTTCTCTTTATACAGTAGGCTATAAATTGGTGAAAAGCGAAGATACTTACCTGTAGCAGGTATTCTCTGAGGACAGCAGGCTGATTGTTCTCACCTGTGGGTCGACGTCTGCGTCGGCCCAGGAATCGGCACATTTTTGCAAGCAAAAAAGTAAAGTTTTACCAGAGTCTTCTGGCGCGAATGCACGGACGACTTCCCGCCCGTCGCGTGAGCGTTCCTCCTCAGTTTAATCAAAAAGTATAAATTCAAATAAACAACAACTCCAAAGGGGAGGTGGGCGGGTTTGTGAGAACAATCAGCCTGCTGTCCTCGGAGAATACCTGCTACAGGTAAGTATCTTTGCTTTCTCCGAGAACAAGCAGGCTGCTTGTTCTCACATGTGGGGTATCCCTAGCAACCAGGCTCACTCAAAGCAATGAACATTGGTAAATTGGGCCTCGCAATGGCGAGGACATAACATAGATTGACCTGAAACCATAAACAACTAACAGAGTGCAGCCTGGAACAGAACAAAATTGGGTCTATGGGGGTGGAGTTGGATTCTAAACCCCAATCAGATTCTGCAGCACCAAGTGCCCAAACTGACTGTCGCGTTGGGTATCCTGCTGAAGGCAGTAGTCAGATGTGAATGTGTGGAGTGATGACCATGTTGCAGCCTTACAAATCTCCTCAATGGAGGCTGACTTTGTGAGCCACTGATGCAGCCATGGCTCTAACATTATGAGCCATGACATGGCCCTCTAAAGACAGCCCAGCTTGGGCATAAGTGAAGGAAATGCAATATGCTAGCCAATTGGAGATTGTGCGTTTTCCGATGGCGACTCCCCTCCTGTTGGGATCGAAAGAAACAAATAAATGGGCGGACTGTCTGAAGGGCTTCGTCCGCTCCACATAAAAGGCCAATGCTCTCTTGCAGTCCAAGGTATGCAAACTGCTTTTGCCAGGACGGGTATGAGGATGAGGAAAGAATGTTGGCAAGACAATAGACTGGTTCAGATGGAACTCCGACACCACCTTTGGCAGGAACTTAGGGTACGTGTGGAGGACTACTCTGCTGTAATGAAATTTGATATAAGGTACATGTACTACCAAGGCCTGAAGCTCACTGACCCTATGAGCTGAAGTAACAGCCACAAAGAAAATGACCTTCCAGGTCAAGTACTTCAGATGACAGGTATTCAGTGGCTCAAAAGGAGCTTTCATCAGCTGGGTGAGAATGACGTTGAGATCCCGTGACACTGGTGGAGGTTTGACCAGGGGCTTTGACAAAAGCAAACTGCTCATGAAGCAACTGAAGTCTGTCCGGAGATAGGCTGACCCTCTACACGGCGATGGAAAGCACTAATTGCACTAAGGTGAACTCTTACGGAGTTGGTCTTAAGACCAGACTCTGACAAGTGTAGAAGGTATTCAGGCAGGGTCTACGTAGGACAAGAAAGAAGATCTAGGGCCTTACTGTTACACCAGACGGCAAACCTCCTCCATTTGAAAGAGTAACACCTCTTCGTGGAATCTCTTCTGGAAGCAAGCAAGACTCGCGAGACACCCTGTGAAAGACCCAAGGATGCAAATTCTAAGCTCTCAACATCCAGGCCGTGAGAGCCAGAGACTGGAGGTTGGGATGTAGAAGCGACCCCTCGTTCTGAGTGATGAGGGTTGGAAAACACTCCAATCTCCACTGTTCTTCGGAGGACAACTCCAGAAGAAGAGGGAACCAAATCTGACGCGGCCAGAAAGGTGCAATCAGGATCATTGTTCCGCAGTCTTGCTTGAGTTTCAGCAAAGTCTTTCCCACTAGAGGTATGGGAGGATACGCATACAGGAGGCCTGTCCCCCAATGTAGGAGAAAGGCATCTGACGCTAGTCTCTCGTGGGTCTGAAATCTGGAACAGAACTGAGGGACCTTGTGATTTATCTGAGTGGCAAAAAGATCCACCGAGGGGGTGCCCCACGCTCGGAAAATCTTGCGGACAACGCTGATGTTTAGTGACCACTCGTGACCACAAGTCGGCCAGACTTGTTTACGCCCACCAGATAAATGGCTTGGAGAAACATGCCATGACGGTGCGCCCACAGCCACATCTGGACGGCTTCCTGACACAGAGGGAGAGATCTGGTGCCCCCCTTCTTGTTGGTGTAATACTTGGCAACCTGATTGTCTGTCTGAATCAATATGATTTGGTTGGACAGCCGGTCTCTGAAAGCCTTTACAGCATTCCAGATCGCTCGCAATTCCAGGAGATTGATCTGAAGACCTTTTTCCTGAAAGGACCAGGCTTCTTGAATGTGAACCCCATCTACATGAGCTCCCCACCCCAGGAGGGATGCACTTTTTGTGGCTGAGGAATTTGGAATGGACGCCCCAAGGTCAGATTGGATCGAATCGCCCACCACTGCAGAGAATTCCGTAAGTCGGTGGACAATTGGATTACATCCTCTATTTATTATTTATTTATTTGTTACATTTGTACCCCGCGCTTTCCCACTCGAGGCAGTTTCAGTGCGGCTTACATAGTAATAGGGGTTACAAGGTATTGCAGAGAGAGTATAAACAGAATAATGATGGAGATATGCAGATAGGTGGGATGGGCAAGTAAGAAGGGGGTAGGAGTGGCCAGAGGAGGGAATAGTTTGAGGGATAGCATAGGGGGAGTTGATGGAAGATATGGTCTAAGTCTCTAGACTCCCCGCAGCTTTAAACCAATGGGAAGCTAGGGTCCATTGATCCGATCTCATGTGTAGACGTGCCATGGGAGTCACATGAACTGTGGAGGCCATGTGCCCCAGAAGTCTCAACATCTGCCGAGCTGTGATCTGTTAAGACGCTCGCACTAAGGACACCAGGGACAGGAGGTTGTCTGCCCTTGCCTCGGGGAAAATAAGCACAAGCTGCCTTTGTGTTCAAAAGAGCTCCAGTGAATTTCAATTTCTGAACTGGGGTGAGATGGGACTTGGAATAATTTATCACGAACCCCAGAAGTTGTAGCACCTGAATTGTCATTCAGGTGCTGCATTCGAGGTGCTCTTCACCAGCCAATCGTCGAGATAAGGGAACACATGTACTCCCAGTCTGCGTAGCGACGCTGCAACTACCACCAGGCACTTTGTGAACACCCTGGGCACAGATGCCAGACCAAAGGGCAGTACACAGTACTGAAAGTGCTGAGTTCCCATGCAAAATCGCAGATACTTCCTGTGAGCTGGAAGTATCAGGACATGTGTGTAAGCATCCTTTAAGTCCAGAGAGCATAGCCAATCGTTCTCTTGAATCATGGAAAGAAGGGTGCCCAGGGAAACCATCCTGAACTTTACTCGAACTAGAAATTTGTTCAGGCCCCTTAGGTCTAGGGTGGGACTCATCCCCCCTGTTTTCTTTTGCACAAGGAAGTACCTGGAATAGAATCCCAGCCCTTCTTCCCCTGGTGGAACGGGCTCGACCGCACTTGCCTTTAAAAGGGCAGAGAGTTCCTCTGCAAGTACCTGCTTGTGCTGGGAACTGTAAGAATGAGCTCCCAGTGGGCAATTTGGAGGTTTGGATTCCAGATTGAGGGTGTATCCTAACCGGACAATTTGAAGAATCCACTGATCGGAGGTTATGAGAGGCCACCTTTGGTGAAAAAACATCAACCTCCCCCCTACCGGCAAGTCATCCGGTACAGACACTTTTACTGAGGATATGCTGAATTGGAGCCAGTCAAAAGCCGTCCCTTGCTTTTGCTGGGGAGCAGAATGGGCCTTAGTCGCACACTGTTGACGAGAACGAGCGCACTAGGGCTGAGCCTGGACAAGCTGCCGAGAAGCAGGAATGTATCTACGCCTAGAATAAGTATAAGGAGCACTCCTCCTCCCGTCAAAAAACCTCCTATATGAGGAGGCAGTAGCAGAAAACGTTCGGCGGGAGAGAGAATCCATAGCATCATTATGCTTCTTGATTTGATCAACTAGATCCTCTACTTTTTCATCAGAAAGATCCCCCCACCCCTGGCAAGGAACATCCGCCATCTGCTGCTGGACAAAATGATCCAGGTCAGAGACATGCAGCCATGAGAGTCTGCTCATCAATATACCTTGAGCAGCGATCCTGGATGTCACGTCAAAAGTACCCCTGGCCAGGAACTTGCGACACGCCTTCTGCTGCCTGACCACCTGGCGAAAAGGCTCGGCCAGCTCCATAGGGAGTGCATCAACCAAGCTGGACAGTTGACGTACCGAGTCCCGCAAGTGTACGCTCGTGAAGAGCTGGTATGACTGGATCTTGGCAGCGAGCATAGTGGCCTAATATGTCTTCCTCCCAAAAGAATCAGAGTCCTAGCTTCTCTGCCTGGGGGTGCCGAAGCATAGTCTCTAGAACTCCTGGCTCTCAGAGGGCGGAGTCCACCACCATGGAATTGTGGGGTAACTGAGACCTCATCAACCCAGTTTCACTGTGGATCCGATACTGGTATTCAGCTTTTTTCGGGACCATGGGACCAGACAGAGGGACTGACCAGTTTCGCATAAGGACTTCCTTCAGTATCTTATGCAGAGGAGCTGTCATAGCCTCTTTAGGTGTAGAACAATAATCCAAGACCTCGAGCATCTCAGTCCTGGGCTCATCCTCAACCTCCACAGGGAAGGGAATAGCCGTAGCCATTTCCTGGATAAAAGAGGAAAAGGACAGACTCTCCGGTGGAGATAGTCTCCTTTCTAATTCTAACGGAGGGAAAGGATCAGAGGGAATCCCAAAGTACTCATCAGAAGAGAAGTACCTGGGATCCTCATCTGACTCCCATGAACGCTTCTGCTCAGTGTCAAATAAAACCTGAGTTAAGGTGCTTCGATGCTGGACCTGCCTCGACGCTGAGGAGCGATGCCCTCTATGGCGATGTCGAGAGGTCGATGCCCGGTCCGACTGTGACGAAGCTCCCTCCACCAACGTTGAAGGGGAGTAGACCTGGGTGGCAGGCGACGTTGATGCCGCAGGCGGCATCACGGTCGGGGACCTCACCATAGGTACAGAAGGTGCAAGCACCCTCGACACCGAAGCTGACTGTCGTAGCAGTCCCTCCAGAAGTTCTGGAAACAAGGCCCGGATGCGCTCCTCGAGAGCCGCCATCAGAGAAGGCTACGGGGTTGGTGGGACAGGCGGTGCCAGAGTCCATGGAGGCTCAGGAGCAGGTACTGGGCTGCTAGGAGACCGATGCATCGGCACCTCCTGTATCGAGGGGGAGCGATCTTCTCGGCGCTGACGCTTCTCAGGTGCCGGTACCGTGTGTCGAAGGAGAACGATGACGGTGCTTCTTCGCCTTCGCTCGACGCCTATCATTGAGACTCCTCGGTACCAATGAGGAGGACGTGGAATCCTCATGTCTCCTCGGGGCCAGGTCCGACAAAGGTCGGTCTCGGTGTGCCTGCATAACAGGAGCCTCGAGGCAAGCGGAGACCCACTCGACGCCTCACTGCTCCCAGCACGAGTTGGTCTCTCAGCAGCCATTACCTTTGTTCCTGACGTCGATGCACTTGGCGGCGGCGACGACGATGACCTCGGTACCGATGTCGACGTCGAAGGACTGGACTGAGCCCCAAAACGTTTTTTTCGTTGGGCTTCTCGAGACACTTGAGTCTGTTTCTTCATACGAAGACACAGACTACAAGCAGCTCGGCTATGGTCGGGCCCAAGGCACTGGATACACCAAGCAATGGGTATCAGTACCTGAGAGTCTGGTTGCACCGTGTACAACGCTTGAAGCCGCTGGGTGTCTTCGATGACATGTAAGGAAAAATGGCTTTGACGAAATCGAAAGCCACGATTGTGCCAGTAGAACGAAAAAAGGGGCACAAAAGAAAAGGGAAGAACCCGATCGAGCGGCCTAAACTCTGGCCGCGTCGAAAAAGAAATGAAACTTATAAAAAGGGTAAAACTAAGAAAAATACGGGAATGTAAACATTTTTTTTTTTTTAAAGAAATGTCAAAAAGAAAGATATATATAAATTTCGTAGACTAGACGCTTTCCTGGGCCAAGTGAAGAGAAACCGAAAAACGCTGTCTCTCTCGTCACGGACAAGAAAAAACTGAGGAGACACGCTCATGCGACGGGCGGGAAGTCATCCGTGCATGCGTGGTACAGACTGGTAAAACTTTACTTTTTTACTTGCAAAAATTTGCCGATTCCTGGGCCGACGCGGATGTCGACCCACATGTGAGAACAAGCAGCCTGCTTGTCCTCGGAGAAAATATAGTTTCCTACTAATTACTATGTATAGTGTCAATTTGTAGTGAAGAAGCATAGTGATAATTGCTGCCTTGAAACAGCGGCACCCTGTGGTTAAAACATAAAAAACATTCTTTGAAATCTGTTGACAGTAACATATAATAGTGTGATAGATATCATTTTATTATTCTTTCTAAAGCAACTGAATGTTTGAATACTGCTTTATTCAAGTCATGCTCTCCAAGTCTGAGACACACACAAGACAAATAGAAAAAGGAAAGGGTTGGAAAGAATTCCATGAGCCATGCAGTGCATACTTTCTCCATTTGTTACTGTGTATGTAATCAAATTTACTTGTAGTTTTATAATGTTATTATTTTTTACTACAGTGTGATTAATATAGATTTTTGTACAAATTTTATAATATTTCAGTACCTGTTAGGTTTTTTTCTTGTGATGTTGCATGAATGTTTCTTCTTAAAATCTGTTTTATTTCCACAGTATGCAGTTTTATGTCTCATGAAAAATGCCTGAAGCAAGTGAAGATTGTTTGTGCATCCATGATGCCAAGTCTAGTTAGGGTGAGTTAGTATACCGTAGTTGCTGGTATTAATAAGTAAATAACATTCTCTTGTTTGAGTAATATACTTGTGATTCAAATAAGTTTTTGTTATAGAATAAGGGACATGTTTATTAAAGTGTGGTAAGATTTTGCACGTACTGCACCTTGAATGCAAAGCCTGTATGGTAAATATCGGAGTGTGGCAAGCATCTGCCCTGCATTTATTCAGAAATTAGGTGCTCAAAATCTGTGTGCTAAGATAGTATTCTGTAATGTTATAGAATAGAGTCTAAGTTGGCATTAAGGTACCAACAGGTGCCTAACTTTAGGTGCCAACATTTACACCATATAAAAGGCAAGTGTAAATGTTAGTTTTTAAATGTTGGCGCCTAGGTGTGCAACTTGTAGCATTCTGTAAATTTTTTGCCTAAGTGTGTAACCTGCATATTCCATGCCCACATGCATGCCCTCTTTGCAGTTATGCTCTTAGACCCATGATTCCCAAACCTGGTCCTGGAGGCACCCCAGCCAGTCAGGTTTTCAGGATAGCCACAGTGTACATCCATGAGAGAGATTTGTTTGCACTGCCTCCACTGTAATCAAATCTGTCTTATGAATATTCATTGTGGATACCTTGACTGACCAGGGTGCTTCCAGGGCCAGGTTTGGGAACCACTGACTTAGACACTAGCTTAAATAATAGCGCTTAAGTTCAGTAGGCGCCCAACTGCTTTTTACCATTTCAATCTGAGTGCCTGAAGTTAGGTGCTTAAGTGGTGTCTAACTTATGGCGCATCTTGTAGAATTAGGGGGTTATTATATGGGCCTATGTTAAATTCATTGGCAGCTAGTGCTGGTGCATCTGCAGTATTTGATGATGTGTTTTAACTTAAAGCCAGGGCCCTCCCCCATTAAAAAAACACACACACAAGCTGATTGCTGACCAAGCCTCCTCATGCCTCTGATAGCATCACTGATTCACAACTAATCCCCCACCAATCATTAAGGACCATTCCTCGTCACCCCTCCCATCCCACCACCCTCGGGATTTAACTGGGGGCATTCTTTGTCATCTAGTGGTTGGGGCAGGAACAATTTTCCCTCTGCTCCTGCCCCATTGCTATCCAGGCTCAACCTGACATTTGAGGAGTGATTGCCCTTATTTATTGGGTTGACCCATAGTGGTAATATCACAAGACAACCACTAGGGATCAGACCTCCCATCTTGAATCTGTTGGCAAGATAGTGGGAGCAGAGTGGGATCACGGCCATCCTGTCCACTGAACAACCAGGGATATCCCCAGACATCCTGTTGTGTGTGTGTGTGTGTGTGGGGGGGGGGGGGTGATTTTGATGTGGGGCTTGACTCCAGGGGTTGGGTCTTGGATTGTGGGTGGTTAGAGATGCAATAGGGGAGGGGATTCTTATCTTTTTTTTTTTTTTTTTGTGCAGCAACCACACTACTTGACTGATGGTATAATGGGTACCCTTAATGCCACCTCAAAAACCATCCATACTATTGGCAGTCTTGACTGCATGCAGCAATGTACTGCATACTCTCTGCGCTGGTTATACCTTGTTTCTGCTGATAACCCAAAGGTCCTGCAAGAAACTGCTACTGTAGAGAGAAGTTCTATACATTGATATCTGATATGAATTAAAATTAGGCACTTTCAGAAAAACTGGAAATGAAAAGAAAGAAAAAGAAAAACTGTGTACAGTGAGCCAGTGCATACATGTATAAATACCAGTGTTTCCACGAGTAGATGCAATTGGATATCAGCCTGCTGGTAAGACATTTAGAACATGATTAAAAGTTAAAATTTTGACATTTTCTCTTCTTCCTGCCCATCCCCTCCCCAACATTTACCCTTCCTTTTAAATGTTCTCTGTGCTTGTATTGACAAGCCATTGCTTCTGTGACAGCCTTTAAAATGGTCATCTCCAGCCACGTTCCCCATGGTCTTTGTATTCAGCTTTCTTGGATTATTTAACATTTGCAGTGTGTTTCTGAGGACTTCTTTCATCCTTTTCCCATCCCTGCTTCTCCCCTACTCATCTCCCGTTAAACTGAAAAAAGAAAGCAGGACATTTAAAAAGCAAAAGCAATTGCTGTATCTTTTTTACAGGTGTCTTCTATGAAATATTAACTTTTATATAATTTTAAGTTGGGGTAAAAATGCACATTGCTGAACTTCACCATCACTAAAAGCAATGATGTATAGACCAGCCCATAATTTTCACAGAAAATTTAAAATATTCAGTGAAAGTGTGTTGTCTTTTATTAACAGGTTCCAGTTTCACACTGTTTTGGACATCCGGGCCATTATAAGAAGAAGTTTTGTACTGTGTGCAGAAAGCAGTTAGAAGACAGCATTGCATTCCAGTGTGAAGGTAGTCTTAACAGAATGTGGTGGCGGTGACAATATTTTTGTATTATTTCTCAGCTGTTTCCTGTTCTGCTGAACTCTGAACATGAATTTATGTTTAAATATTTTTATTGAATAGATTTTAAAACAATTGCAATATACATTGTTATATTATATATTTTGCTACAGATACATACTGAACATACAATATGTTGTAGTTACTGTGTATTTCTTAATATGGAAGCCATTTAACATAAAGATGCATTTTCAAGCTTGTAGCAAAAGTCCAAAACACAATGGGGCTCATTTTTGAAACAGAAAAATGTCCAAAAAGCAGTAGATTGATGATTTTTTTACCAAAATATCCAAATCGCTATTTTTAAAGATGTTTTTATATGCAGTTCATCTAAATCACAAGGGGGTGTGTAGGAGCAAGATTTTGGGCGTTCACAAAACTTGGACATTTTTCTGCCATATTGGAGAAATGTCCAAGGCTAAAAGTCAGACATTTTGGTCTAGACCTGTTTCAGTCATGACTAAGTCACATAAAGGTTCCCTAAATGACCAAGTGACCACTGGAAGGATTAAGGCATGACACCCCCCCCCCCCATTACTCCCCCTCCCCCCTCCAAAGATGTAAAAGTAGTAGCAGATACCAGCCTCTGTGGTAGCTTCAGATGTTATGACAAGCAAGCAGGTCCCTGGAGTAGTCTACTGGTTGGTGCAGTGCACTGTAGAGAAGGGAACCCAGGCCCATATCCCACTCTGTTACACTTGTGATGGAAAGTGTGAGCCCCCCCCCCCCCCCAAACCTACCAAAAATCTTTTGTACCCACATGTAGGTGACACCTGCAGGTATAAGGGCTATTGCAGTGGTGTACAGTTGGATACAGTAGGTTTTTGGTGGGTTTTGAAGGGCTCACTCTACAATATAAGAGGGTAATGGTGAGATGTGTACCTGGGAGCATTTTATGAAGTCCACTGCAGTGCCCCCTAGGGTGCCCGATTGCTGTCCTGGCATGTGTAAAGGGGGGGGGTCTGCTTCCTCCTCTTGGGTGCAAGCCTTCGGGGCTCCCAGGGTTCCAGGACAGATTGCTGCTGATTGTTATGATTGGGGTCTGAACCCCTCTCAAACTTACCTCTTTCCTGGGGGTCAGCTTCTTAGCTGGCTTCTGTTTCTTTTCTCTGTCCTTTCTGAGCTGGCTCTGTCTCTCTGTGCTGGCAGCTTCCAGCAGCATGGCTCTAATTGTTTCACTATACTGCACCTGTGTGTGTGTTGCCTGAGTTGCTCTACCTCTCTTTGGGTGTACTGGCTTCAAGTGCTTCACAGTGTTGCATTGGTGTGGGTTGGGCCTCTCTGGGTCAGTGTGCTTTTGCCTAGGTCTAGGGAGTGTGACATCATCAGGGAGGGCCTTGATAAGGAAGTGGTGTTGTTTCCTTCAGGGCCTTTGCAACGGTGGTGTTTGCTTTAGGTAGGGTGGTGCAGTGTGCACTTCTGACTCTGTGTCTAGTTTCCCTGCTTGCTTTTGCTAAGGTCCAGGTTAGTGTTAGTGCAGTGTGCACTGGTGGCTGTGTGTTTAGCTTTCCTGCTTTTCCCTTATGGTTCCCCTGCTTTTGGTTTTGGAAGCATTGCTGTGTGCAGGGCTTTGGAAGCTCTGTTGGTGATAGAAGTACTTCAGGGTTTGGTGTTGTTAGGAACACTGCAGAGTTTGCTGTTAGAAGTACTTCTGGGTTTGTGCTATTAGGAGCATTGCAGTCTTTGCTGTTGGTGTTTGGTGATTTAGAATCACTTTGGGCTTATGTGTTAGCTTCCCTGCTTTTCCTTGTGCCTCCCCTGTCTTCCCTTTTAGTGCTAGGAGCTCTTCTGGTTGCTTGCCAGAGTAGTGCTTAGGAAGCACCTTGTTAGTTGTATCTAGCTTGCTAGAGCAGTGCTTAGGTAGCTGGTTAGTTTTGTGTTTAGCTTATTAGTGTAAAGCTCTGCTTGTAGCTTGGTGCTTAGTAGCACCTGTGTTAGCTTTGTGTTTAGTTCCCTGCTCTGTTAGTTTAGGGCTTAGGAAGTCCCTTTCTTGAGCAGGGCTTAGGAGCTCCTGTTTAGTATAGGGCTTAGGAAGTCCTTTTGTCAGTTTACTGTTAGGAACACTCCTGCTGGTTTAGGGCTTGGGAGCACGTAGATCAGTTTAGGTTTAGGAGCACTTCTGTTTCCAGTCCTGGTCCCTGTGTCATCCGGTATCCAGTAAGTCCTGCCGGCTACTCGAACCCAGGAGCTCAACTTCTGGGGGGCTTAGTAGCTAAGCGCAGGTGAAGCTGTACGGACCAGTCCAGTGTGTTCCGGTCCGGTGTGTTCCAGTCTGGTGCGCTCCAGTCCAGTGTGTTCCGGTCCGGTGTGTGTTCCAGTCCTGTGTCCTCCAGTCCGGGGGATTCCAATCCATGTGTTCCGGTTCGCTGGGCGGTGCCTGCAGTCCCTGCCGGTGTCGTTGTGCTTGCCCAGCGTTGGTTGGTGGGTTTTGCCTGCTGCTGTCGCTCCTCGTCAGCAGCCCAAGGGCTCACGTTTGCTCCAGAGCCCGGCCCCGCGGGCTCTGAACCTGAGAACCTGACACTGATACTGGGATTCAGGGCCAAAGTATTTTATTATCAAGGCAATTTCATACCAAAAATCATAATATATTCTTCTAAACAAAAAGGTACAGCCCTCTTAATATAGTCTTTAAAAGAAAAAGGTACAGTCCTCATAAGATAATCTTCAAAAGAAAAAAGGTACAGTCCAGGTCCCAAAATCCCTCAGCAAACGCTCAGCTCCTCGAGACCTCAGGTCTTCTATTAGGGCATTAGCTTTCCCTTCCCGCTCCTTCAGAAGGATTTAGTAAGAGTTCAGCACAACAGTTCAGAACAAATCTTCATGGACAGTCTTTGCACATCAAACCAATACCACAAATCACCTACCTTTTCACAGCACAGAGGGAACCCTGTAAGGAGCAGGGTTGGCAGTTTCTCCCACCTCTCAGCACCACGCCCGGTGTGACCTCCTCCACTGCCTTCAAGTGCTGGGCAGGGCAACCTTTGAATTATCCCACTACATGGTAGCTGGCTTCTCTCCCTTAGGCATCTCTAGTGGCAGGCTACTTCCTTCCTCCACATACTCCATGGATTCTCTTTCTCCATTCGTCTCCCCTCTCTCCTGGTGACTGAGAGCCTACAGGAAATCTGCTCTCCCCTTCTCACAGCTGGGGGAAATTATATACTGATGGTGAAGCCAGGGAAACTGAGCTTCATCCTTCCCTCGCCCTCTAGTGGGGAAGGGAGTAACAGGCTCACCCTGTCTCGAAACATTGCTCCCACTGCTGGGAATCCATTCCATTTTTTAGGACTACTCTTTTCTCTCATTCTTGCAAGGACTTCTGGGACCCGTAGTTCTGGGCTCAATTGCTTCACTGGGGAATCTCTGGGGCTTGTCTTGTCACACATGTCAGGGGGACCAATCTACTAAAAATGCTGGCTCCTCCGACGTCCAGATGGCTTGACTTTGGACGTTTTAGACTTGGATGTCTTTGTGTTCGAAAATTGAAAGTTTATGATTACTTGTTCTATAGTTTTTAGGGTTTATCTGTGTTTGTGAAAAAGACACGGCTTTCAGTTGGCATTGACTGTGCAGGATTGACGATCTGTACTAGTCTGTCTGGTTTTGTTTTACAATAGGTGAATTGATGTTCTAGTGCTCACTTTAGTGTTTAAGATGCTTTCCTTTTCCTTATATGACTCGTAGAAATTACTGCTTATGGTATGGTAGAATTGCTCTAGAGATCCTGAGTGTTTTGTATTCTCGGTATGCCTAGTACTGGATTTTGGAGGGGGGGTGTTAAAAAATGACTGGCTCCGGGTGTCATCTACCCTAGCTATGCCACTGTGCACAATGGCTTTCTTTTGAAGAAGTCAGGAGCTTCTCTTCAGGCAGCCCCGTCACTTCCTTAGCAAACTTTGGTTGCTGCAGCCTCTCAGTCTTTCCTGCCAAAACGTCTTCGGGTGGAGATTTTGGATCCCAAGGAGCTATCTGGCACAGATGGCCCGGTTTTGTCTCCGGGCTGTCCCTCAGAATCTTTGGATTTGGCAGATGACTTCACCCTGCCCTCTGAGGAGGGGGATGATCTGACGGCTGCCCGCCTTTTTCGCAGGGAAGAGCTTCCCTCCCTTATTGTTAGGGCTTTTGAGGTTTTGTGTTGCGTTCTCGAAGGCCTTGGCATTCTGTCAGGCTCGGAAGCACTGGGTTTGAGAGCCCTTGGACCACTACCATGGAGCGTCAGTGGCAGGCAAGGTCACCTTGAAAGCAGAGACAAGGCAAGGCTGGACTGGAACCCCAGACTGGAGCTCTGCACAGGAATACACAGGACTGGAACGCACCGGACGGGTGCGCACTGGACTGGAACCCACTGGACTGGTACACACTGGAGTGAGGCCCACTGGACGGGAACACACTGGAGTGGAGCCCACTGGACTGGAACCCACGGGACCGGAACCCGCTGGACAGGAACACACTGGACCTAGGCTTCACCTACGCTTAGCCAATGTTCCCCGAGGGTTGAGCCCTCAGGTTCGGGCAGCCGGTAGGGCTTACAGGAAAACCGGAACTGGAGCCAGCAAGCAGGAACAACAGGAATCAGGATACAGAAGTGCCCCTAGGCACCTAGGCGAAAGCAAGGCAGACAGGCAGGGAATGTCCGGGTTCCGGCAATAGTCAGGTCTGGCCACAGGCAGAGAATATCCGGGTTCAGGCAGTAATCGGGTCAGGCAACAGGCAGCAAGTATCAGGGGTCAGGCCGTAGTCGGGTCAGGCAGCAGGCAGCAAGTATCGGGGTCAGGCAGCAGACAATGAGTATCAGGGTTCAGTCACTGGTCAGGTCAAGCAGCAAGCAGAGAATATCTGGGTGCAGGCAGTAGTCAGGTTAGACAGCGGGCAGAGAGTAGTCAGATTCAGGCAATGGTCATGTCAAGCAGCAAGCAGAGAATATCTGAGTGCAGGCAGTGGTCAGGTCAGACAGCGGGCAGAGAGTAGTCAGATTCAGGCAATGGTCAGGTCAAGCAGCAAGCAGAGAATATCTGGATACAGGCAGTAGTCAGGAACAAGGTAAGTCTGAGGGTGGTCACGACCACAGACGTGACATTTTGGCCATTCTCCACCCTGAATCGTCAGGGGGAACAGGTCCGGTGCCCTCTATTACGTCTGGCACCAAATGCCCACCTCGTTCCTTTCATGTGCATGAGGTCATGAAGATCCTTATTTCGGCGCAGTGGGATACGCCGGACAGTGGGCTTAAGGTTGCTTAGAGCTATGTCGCGTCTTTACGCGCTACCTGCTCCTGACTTAGACTTGCTGAAGGTCCCTATGGTGGATTCCTTAATCATAGCCGTCACTAAGAAAATCACTCCCTGTGGAGGGTGGCACGGCGCTCAAGGATCCTCAGGATCATAAGTTGGAGACTTGCTTGAAGCTGTCCTTTGAAGAAGCGGCCCTTTTCCTGCAGGCCTCAGTTTGTGGCTCCTATGCGGCGCAGTCATGCTTATCATGGGTACAGAAAGCCTCCTCTCTGGAAGATCTCGTGGCTGTTTTGCTGGCCTTGGAGTCCAGTTTAGCCTTCCTTGCGGATCTTCTTTATGATCTTTTGAGGGCTTTGGTGAAGGAGATTTCCCTAGCGGTCACCACGCGTCGCTGGCTGTGGTTGCAGCATTGGGCTGCAGACGTGGCCACTAAATCACGTTTAGCAAGGCTTCCTTTTAGGGGAAAGCTTTTGTTTGGGACAGACTTAGAACAGATTGTGAAGGACCTCGGTGACTCTAAGGGCCAGCGCCTCCTGGAGGACAGGTCCATGTTTGTAATACCGGCGGGACCTAGACCTAAGTTTAGGGATACACAGCGTTACCGTCCAGGTTGCAGGGCCTCTTTTCAGAGAGCAAGGTCTTCTCATAGGCCTCGGCCCTTTCTAGGTGATAGGTGGGCCTTCCTTTCCAGTAACAGGAACCAGCCCGCAGCCAGGTCCACCCAATGATGGGGCCCTTGTCCATATCCAGCCGGTTATTGGGGGTAGACTGTCCCTATTCCTGGTGGAATGGACCAGGGTAACATCCGACGAATGGGTCTTGGAGGTTATCAGAGACGGCTACAAGTTAGAATTGGCTCGTCCGATAGTAGACTCTTCTGGAATCTCCTTGCAAATGTTCCGCCAAGGTGCGGGCCGTTCAACACATCCTCCTCAACTTACAACGGAGCCCATACCCCCAGCAAAAAGAGAGTGCGGTCGATACTCCATTTATTTTGTGGTGCAAAAAAAGGGCGGTTCTTGGTGACCCATCTTAGATCTCAAGTGCATCAACAGGTCCTTACGGGTTTGGCTTTTCCACATGGAAACCCCCTGATCGGTGATGGCAGCGGTACAGCCAGGGGAGTTTTTGACCTCTCGATCTTAAAGAGGCCTATTTACACATTCCAATCTGGCCTCCCCACAGGCGCTTTCTTCACTTTGCAGTGCTCCATCGTCATTTTCAGTTCAAAGCGATGCCCTTCAGCCTAGCCACAGCGCCTCGGACCTTTTCCAAGGTCCTAGTAGTAGTGGCGGCCTATCTCGGGAAGGAAGGGATTCAGGTTCATCCCTATGTAGACGACTGGCTTGTGCGAGCGTCTTCTTTCGAGGAGAGTTGGCGGGCAGCCGACAAAGTAGTCGGATTGCTTCAGTTGCTTGGTTGGGTGATCAACTTCCCAAAGTGCAGCCTAACACCTTCCCAAACGCTGGAATACTTGAGGTTGTGCTTCGATACCTGAAAAGGGATAGTTTCTCTTCCTTCAGCTCGAAGACAACGGTTACAGGCTCAGTTTTGAGCGCTGTTTCAAACTCCGAACCTGCGGGCTTGGGACTATGTACTAGGTTCCATGGCCTCCACCTTGGACTTGGTAAAGTGGGCCAGAGCTCACATGCGCCCCTTCCAGTGGCACCTTCTGAGCCATTGGTCTCCGCTGTTGGAAGATTACGAGGTTCGGGTGCCATGTTCGGCCCATCTTCACACAATCATGCACTGGTGGTTCATTCAAAAGAATCTGGGGTAGAGCTTAGGTGTGGCAAGTGGTGGATTTTTGTTTTTCAAAAAATTTCCAATTCAGTCCCTGAGAAGCAGGAGGAGGCAGCGTTTCCCTTAGAGCCTTCCGTATCGCCCACTTTCCTCTCATCCCCTCTCCCTCCCCCATACACACACATCCACATCATCACAGGTCATTGATGGAAGAAAAAGAGATGTTGGGTCATCATTGTTAAGGTGGTAGGGGGAGAATAGGTAGATCCAATACATTAGCCATTCCCTTTTTCCAGATTGACCCACAGTACCTCTACCTATCCCTGTAGGTCCTGCAATTGTTTGGCTTTAATATTATCTTTAACATATAATTCCATTCCATCTCCCTACCCTGTCTTTCCTGAACAGATTATAGCCTGGTATAATTGTATCTCAGTCGTAGTTCTCTGTGATCGCCACTAAATCCAAATCAGCCTCTTTCATCACAGCCTCAAGATCTAAAACCTTATTTCCCATACTTTGGACATTGGTATATACTGCTTTCCAGATGTTGCCCCTTTTTCTCATTTGTATTTAATGCTTCACTTATCTGAGGGCTTGTACTTACCGGGGGGGCTTTGATCACCCTGCCCAAACAATTCTAGTTTAAAGCCCTCTTCAGTAGGTTAGCCAGTCTGCTGCTGAAAACACTTCTTCCCTTTTTTGCTAGGGCGTTTGAAAGGGTGAGAACTGTGACTAAATCTGGACTGTAAAAGGAGAATAGGGAGCTTGTGCAGAAGTGTTGAAACAGTGTAGAGACAATTTACTATCTCATATGATGTTCGACAACTCAATTCTGGGGTGGGGGTGTCATTGGTGATCAACACATGAGACAGGGTATGTCCCTTCAGTCTTCTGTTATGATTAGAACAGTCTGACTCAAGAATCCTCAAATGTGCTGGAAACAAAATAAGATCTCCCAATATTTTTCGAAGAGGGAAAAAACAATAAAAACATGTGGAGAAGTAAGTGTGGGTAAAATTCCCCTAATTTTGTTTTTTCTGGTTTACTATGTGGGAATTTTTGTCATAATTTTATTAGTACTGTACACATCCTTGATTTTCATGTGATCTAGCAGTGGTATAACATATATTGAAATAAAATAAATAAACTGGAGGAATTGGCAAAATGAGGGAATAGATGAGAGGATGGAGACTATCAGCCTTATTTTCGAAAGTGATGGGCGCCCAGATTTCGACCCAAAAGGCATATAGACGTCTCCATGGACAAAGGACACCCAAACCTAATAATCGAAACAGGACTTTAAGTGTGCTCTCAGCGCACGTACGCACATCTACGGACGCCCTAACAAGGGGCGTATTAGGGGTGGCGTTACGAGATGGCCGCCTCCAACGTATAACGGATAGCGAAATGATTTTGCATGGGCGGGAACATGGGCGTCATTGGTTAGACCTGAAATAAAAGCGACCAGAGTAAGGGGGAAATAGTCTTTAGACCCATTAGCGATTGTGTGGAGTTGGAGAGTGGCGAGATCGTTTTTGGGAGAGCTGAATTGTTGTTTGCAGAGAAATCTGAGTGTGTTGAGTACATGTTACCTTTGTGTGCCCTAGTCAGAACGTTTTCACCCTCACCTGCCTCTTTTGTGCTTTACCTGTTCACCTTTCCCTACCTCTTCTAGCCCCCAAACCCAGATACCACTACTCCTTCCTCTATCAGCCCTTCCCCTCACCATTCACTGTTCCCAAGTGTATTCCCTTACCTCAGTTTGTCTCTTTCTCCCCTGTACTGCTGCAGCTGTGTGTGTGAGCACAGTCATTTCCTGTTTGGCGAGTGAGTGGCCAGAGGGTGTGGTGGGAGTGAACTTCTGTGTGGTGCTGTTGTTTGACTACTACTACTACTACAACTACTTATCATTTCTATAGCTAAGTCGGTAGGGGGAGGGGAGCACTGGTGGGGAAATGGAGGCACTAAATTCACTGGTGGCTTGCACGTTGGAGGAAGAGGCCACACACCGCAGGAGGTACTCACGGCCCCGAGTGTTCAGGGCCCGCACCACTTTCCTAGACCTCACTGACCAGCAGTGTCTGACAAGGTACCATTTCGATAGGGCTACCATTCAGCAGCTTTGTGAGCAGCTCCAACCCCTCCTTCAGCCCAGGACCTGTAGGAATAACCCCATCCCTGTCCTCCTCAAAATCACTGCATCTCTCTCTGTTCTGGCCACTGGGAGTTTCCAGTCTGTACTAGCTGTTAACACAGGTCTCATCCAGGCTTCTATTTCAAACTGTCTCACCCAGTTCCTTGAGGCTTTCCTTACCCACACCTCTCACTACATCACTTTCCCCAGCACCCCCCAGGCCCTACAGAACAACATGGCTGCCTTCTACGCTGTAGCTCACTTCCCCTCAGTCATAGGTGTGATTGACTGCACACATGTTGCATTGAGACCCCCCTGGGCATGAGAGGCCACTTACAGAAACCGAAAAGCATTTCACTCGATGAATATGCAAGTGGTGTGTGACGCCCAGGGGGAGATCATAGATGTGTGTGTGCCCGCTACCCAGGTTTCACCCATGATGCATATGTACTGCAGCACTCGGGCATCTTCCGGAGGTTTGAGCGAGGGGAGATCACCGGTGGATGGCTACTTGGTAAGTGCAGCATGGATCTGCCCAAACTATACCTCCTGCACAACCCACTATAACCCCCACACCACCACAAGGTACCCGCGCCAAACAATACACACTCATCTTTCGCATTCTGCTTCTCCCCAAAGGTAACAGAGGCTACCCACAGAAGATTTGGCTCATGACCCCCTAGTGCACCCACAACCAGGGTAGGAAGAGACATACAACACCAGACATCGGAGCACCCGTGGGATCATTGTGCGGACCTTTGGACTACTGAAGAACCGTTTCCGCTGTCTGGACCGTTCTGGAGGGGAGCTCCTGCACAGCCCCCAAAAGGTGGCCAAGATATTCGTGGCCTGCTGCATGTTACACAAATTTGGCCCGGCGCAGAGGACAGGCCCTCTCAGAAGAGCCACAGCCACCAGAGGAGCAGGCCCCAGATGAGCAGGATGAGGAGCCCCCTCCACCTCCTGGCCACAGAGCAGAGCTCAGTGTTCACCAGCTGGGGGTCAGAGCCAGACAAAGACTCATCGAGACAAGTTTTCTGTGAGAGTAAGTTGGCATTTATTTCTATCGATCACATAAGTATTAATATACCACCACCACCCCACCCCCCTCCCACCAACCCTCACACTCCAGCATGTCCCATCACTTTCCCTATCCCCTTCCCCGTCCCCTCCTACCCCTCCCACTGTGTTCCTTTGCAGCTGGTGCTGCAGGGGAAGTCTGTTCAGACTCCTCTGATGGGCTGCTCCCACTGTCCTCCTCTGTATCTACACAGCAGCCTGCTGCCTCGGCTGCTCTGTGGAACTCCGGCCACCTTGTGGGCTGTAACCTGGGCACAGGACCCAGAAGGGGAACTGGTGTGGTGGGTGCTGCACCAGTGGCTGGGGAGGCGGACAATCTCAAGGTCCTCCTCTTAGCCGGTGGTTGCTGTGCAGTGGAGGAAGTGGACGCCAGTTCTTGGTGCTGCATCAGGGCTGGAGTAGGTGCTGTGAGGTCAGGGCGCAGGCCCTCGATGCTATGCTGCAGCTGTTGGAGTTGCTGGAGCATAGCATGTTGGGCCTGTACGGCTTCCTGGTGTGCTTCCCGCTGCGCCTGGAGCGCTTCCTGGTGTGCTTCCCGCTGCGCCTGGAGCGCTTCCTGGTGTGCTTCCCGCTGCACCTGGAGTTCTTCCTGGTGTGCTTCCTGCTGCGCCTGGAGCGCTTTCCCGCTGCAGCTGTAATTTCTGGCGCTGGTACTCCTCCATGTGCACATTGTGGCGCAGCAAATGAGTGGCCATGCGCAGTAGTTGCCTTCTCTGGCTGGATGGCCTCTGGCGAGGAGGTGCCCCCCTTTCTGCATCTTCTTCATCAGCAAACTCTGGAATTCGTTGCCGGAGAATATGGTGAAGGCAGTTAGCTTAGCACAGTTTAAAAAGGGGTTAGACGGTTTCTTAAAGAACGTCCATAAACCACTACTAAATGGACTTGGGAAAAATCCACAATTCCAGGAATAACATGTATAGAATGTGTGTACGTTTGGGAAGCTCACCAGGTGCCCTTGGCCTGGATTGGCCGCTGTCGTGGACAGGATGCTGGGCTCGATGGACCTTTGTTTTTTTTCCAGTGTGGCATTACTTATGTACTTAAAGGCTACAGGTGGTGGAGGTACAGCCTCTACTGCTGGTGCAGGTGGTGGAGGTAGAGCCTCTACTGCTGCTGCTTCTGCTGCTGCAGGTGGTGTAGGTAGAGCCTCTACTCCTGCTGCTGCAGGTGGTGGAGGTAGAGCCTCTACTGCTGCTGTACTGCTTTGCTGGGACTGGAGCCCACTAGGGCCAGCCTCATCAGAGTCATCACCTGTATAGCATAAAGGGAGGAAGTGTGTTGGTGAAAATAACCCACTTTTGTTTTTCAGCATTCATATACATTGCCCCACACTTGATGACCCAGCAAAGAGATGGTGAGGAGGAATGGGATTGGCACCAATGTGAAAGAGAGCCACACAGGCAGCTGGGTAGAGGTGGTGGACGGAGAGCCAAGAGAAGGACACCGTTCACAAATTGTGGACAAACTTTTTGTTGTATATTTGTTTAAGTGAAGGACATTTGTGCATGTCTTGTTTTACTACTGACTTGCTAGACTGCCTAGAACTGCTTTATGAACCAGGTTACTGGCTCCTTAAGTTTAATGCATGTGGCCCACAGTGACTAGAGCACATAGGTGTGGGAAGGAAATATGCAGAGTTTGGTGATGGGAAAAGAGGAGGGAGTGGGGAAGGGCCCCAAAGCTGTGAAACAGTGTTAACCTACACACACTACTACTACTACTACTAATCAAATAGAGCTTACAATCTAATAAAGACAGACAGACAAGACAAGTAAGAGGTAAGGGAATTACTAAGGTGGGGAAAGTGAGTAAGGGTACTGAGCAAGTGAGTAGTGGTTAGGAGTTAAAGGCAGCATCATAAAGATGGGCTTTTAGTCTAGATATGAAGACAGTCAGAGACACACATTGCTGAAACTCCTCCCCCGACCTCCCTCCTCCTGCTTCCCACTTGTGTAACACAGAGTGCAGTGCAGCACAACAGATACCCCAGCTTCATAGTGGTCAACCTACCTGAGCCCTCAGGCTGTGTTGAGGTGTCAAGGGACCCGATCCCGTGGATCCCCTCCTGGGGTAAGAGGCCGTGAATCATGCGCTCCACAGGGGTCAGGTTAGCGGTGTCATCTGCGGGGGGGGGGGGGGGTGTTGCCACCAGCCTTCCTCCTCACATCATGCCTCAGCTTGCGCCACTTGCGTTTGTAGTCTTCAATGTCTCTCCCACATTGGAAGACTGCATTCAGCCGGTCCCTTACCGCCTCCCATTCGCGCTGCTTTGTAGTTGCAGCCAGCCTCTGGCCTGTGGGAGCGAAGAGATTGCTGTGTCTTCCTTTGATCTCCTGCACCAGTAGCTTGACTTCACCATCACTGTTATTACCCTTCCGGGTCAGGGGCTGCCGTGGCGGCATTGTACTAATGGGGTTTCGAAAATACGGAGAGGGGCATCTAAATAGTCGCCGGGAACGCCCATGTAGGAACGGGATAGGTGGGCCTTAGATGGGCGGACTAATTTCGATTATGCACAAAATTCCTAAACGTCTCCAGCTGCTCTAGCGATTTGGGCCGCATGATTTCGATTATGGGTAGAGAACTATGGGCGTCCCCAGCTGCATTCCCTTTATTGATGGCCCTTTAAAACGACATTCTCTGTGCTTGCACCTTTGCGGTTTTTCTTTACATTATGGGGTGGTATTTCAAAGTGTTTTAGCTTCACTTATAGTAACCTTTGTTTTTGGCACTGTATGCTTTTGTACACCTGTTTATTTTGGGGGGTTGTTATTTGTGGTTGGCCTCAGCCAGCACCACTTCTGTTTCCAGTCTTCCACATCCCTTGAGCCTTACTGTCTCCCATTCTCTCTGCCTGGTTGTAGCAGCCAGTCTGTGGGAGCGAAGAGATTGGTACAATGGCACCAAAGCAAGCACCCACCGGTAACTGAGCCGCAAATCAAGCTACTGGTCCAGGAGATAGAAAGAAGACACATCAATCATGTACATAATCTTGAAACACAAGTTCAAGGTAAGCTCATTCTTCTCAGCCACCTCTTCTCTTTCTGCTCATGATCAAGGACTCTCCATTCACTGTATGTACTCTGCATTCAACTCTGACCTCTATTTTCACCAGGATGTTGGTTGCTATGCAGTGGGTGGAGCAGTGATGGTTGGAGACCATCAGGGCTGTATTGTGTGGTTTTGCTGTAGGTCCTCAATGCTGTGCTGCAGGCGTTGGAGCTGCTGTACCGCTTCCCGGTAGGTTCCATCCTTCTTTATGTGGTGAACCCCAGTCCCCATTTATGACGTGCCCACCCATTCTCAAGGTTGCTGGGAGGGGCAGGGGGGAAAAATATGCAATGAATGTCTTTACCACATTATTGAACATAGTCCTACAATCCTCCATAGCTGTGGAACATCAACATTTCTAAAATGTAGCCTGCAAACTATTTTCAAGGTGGTCACAGGTACAGCCTACTGAGCCCTTAAGTCATGGTGAGGGAGAGGGTTTGTGGTTACAGTTCCTAACCCAAATTACCTGCAGGTGGCTACAACCTGGTGGCTGCAGTGGCCTAGTGGTTAGAGCACTGGTCTTGCAATCCAAAGGTTGCGGGTTCAAATCCCACTGCTGCTCGTTGGGATCTTAGTCACTTACCCCCAAAAGCCTCAGGTGCAAATTTAGAGCCCTCCTGGGACTGAGAAATATCCAGAATAGCTGAATGTTACTCACCTTGAGAAAAAGCTGTAATCCAAATAAATACAAACATATATATTTATGTCCCCTAGCCTGTGCCCTTCTGTACCTGTTGTATTATATTGCAATTGTGATGAAGTAAACATCCATCTAATGCTTTTACCATTGTTTTCCCTTTTCTCCTCACCACTATATACCATTGCTCAATGTGAAAAGATGACCCAGCTGTTTGTAGCTCCATCATGGCCCCAACTAATGTGGTGTGGTTGTGGGTAAGGGTGTCTGGTGATCAGAGAGCAAACATCATCTATGCGCTACCTAGGGTTATCTGCAAGTTTCTACTTGGCAGATCACTAGTGCTAGACAACAAATCTATTATTTACACAACTCTGTGCTGTGGGGCTCTATGGTAAGGGGGGAGAGGGGCTGGATGGCCATTTCTGTTCCTCAACAGAAATGGGCACCCAGCCTCCCCCCCCCCCCCCCTTGCACATACAGCCATGCAGGTTGGAATGAACAGGTGGGCTTCTGTATGGCCACACTTACAACCAATATGTACCAAATTTCCTCTTTCATAGTTCACATGTCATGCAATCCATATTGCTGCCTCCTCTCACATCAACACCAGCATTTGATAATATGTAGTGCACAAGGTAGAGACGCACACACCCTGTTATATGAAATATATAAAATGCATATTTTACAAAACTGTCTACAACTTTCCCCCAACCCAAGTCTTTCAAGGTTGGCCACGCCCTCTTTGCAACACCCTTTGTAGCAGGGTAATGAGCAGCACCACAAGCACCCTCAGTGGCCTGTGGAGCTGCTCATTATCCTGCCTTATGGCTGCGACCTCCTGCAGCAACTGGTTCTGCCCATCTACCAGCTGCTGCAGGAGGCGCAGGGCTGGAGCAGGGGATGGAGCTGGGGTAGTGGCTGGGGCTGGGGAAGGGGATGGAGCTGGGGAAGGGGATGGGGGTGGGGATGAGGATGAAGGGGGATGAGGCTGCAGGTGGTGGGGCCTCCTCTATCATGGCCTCCTCCTCGGCCTCCTCCTGGTCCTCCTCGGCCACCTCCTCTTCCTGCTGCTGCTGACGCCCTGTATATAAAAGGATTGTGTTTGAGATCAGCACATCCAACATGGCTTGCATAGTGCAGGAGCTGGGTGGCCTGAGGCGGGGGATGGGGAAAGGTGTGGGGACCCCTGGGCTATACCCGTGGGGTATGAGATGACATGACAGGGAACTCTGGAAGCTGGTCTGACACAGAACACACAGGATAGGATATGTTGGCAGACCACACTCATTGGTCACCAGCATGTTTGCATTATGATTTGTGACTAGGGTTGGCTGACCTGTTTTTGTTCTTTGTATTGTTTTGGGGGGGGTGGGAGGGGGGTTAGCACCTAACTTTAATATGAGGCAATGACATCCACTAAGAGTAGGACCTCAGGCAGGACTACCAGGAAACAGTATCCACCCACCCCAGAAAGGGGGATACAGAAGTGAGGCATGTCATCTCATTCATCTCAGAGGAGGTTAGTTGGAAGGTGCAGCCACACTCATGGGAGGGCAGCTGCAACCTCAGGCCTTGATCTGGGACAGAGGTGTTATGGCTTACTAGTTGCCTATTAGCCTTATGGGAACTGATATTGTACAGGACGTTTGCATTGTTAAATAACGAAATTTACACATGAGTACAGGTGTCCTGTTTTTAATATGTACGTCGAGCCGTCATGCGCCGTCGCATTGCCCTGATTATTTCAGGGCTCTCCCGCCACACACGCCGGAACCTCCTCCGGAGGGACTCCAGGTCCCTGTGAATACCGAATCTTCTACAAGATAAAAGTTTGTACAGCAGGAGTCAGGGGATGGCCCTTCTTGCCTTCAGCACACAAATTCATTTGGCAATCAAATAGCACAGACGCACAACACTGATTTGGGGGGGGGGGGGGGGGGGGGCATTCCATTGGTACAGGTGATGTCATTGAGGTGGCCATGAGGCCAGAGAGTACCTTTTGTATGCATTATTGTAGGGATGTGGGAATGGTTTTCCTTTCTAGTACAAACATTTTATTAATGATTGTGCATGTACACATATTACTCATTATCCTTGAATGCAGACTCAAGTTAGTGCTTACATTGATAACGGAGCTCTTATATGTGTAACTACAGGAGGGAGACCTGATAGCCATGGGGGGGGGGGGGGGGGGGAAGCAAACACTTACCTTTCCAGCCTGTCCCTGATGTGGGACCAGGCTCTAATAGAGTCAATCCTAGGGGGCAGGTGATGGTGGTGGAGGAAGAGCCTGTGGCGTTGCCTGAGGCACAGCTGCACGAGCAGCAGGCTCTCTGCCTCACTATAATTCGGCTCTCTGCGGAGCTCCATGTTTCTCAGTGAATAACCGATAGAAAACATGGCATCGCCTTATATGGACGGCCATGCATGAGGGACGTGCTTTCGTGCAGGGGTCTATAAATGGATCAGCATCCCATATATGGACGAGTGAGCACGTGGACGCTGTAAGCATAGACGTCCGTGACGTGCATGAATGGTTGTCATGCGTGCGGGCCCTTATTTGAATGATTGCCGCGGAGCTTTCCTTATATAGATCAGTATGAAGAATGCAAACCTCTTCAGATATACCCAATATGCATATAGCTGCATTGGTCCGCAAGTACAGTGCATGCAGTTCCGGACATCCAGATACGGGAAATATGAGGAACATTCAGTGGGCCTGCATGATCCTTCGGCAGTTCTGTGAGGAACACGTCCTTGATTCTTGTATTTGACGCGTCTCATATTTCCCGTACCTGGATGTCCAGAACTGCATGCACTGTACTTGCGGAACAACTAGGTACATTCTTTTTTCTATACTTTGTGCGGACCAGATTTGGTCGTTTCCAACTGCGATAATCAAATGTCTAAAGGCGTCCTTTTTACTAACCTTTGTCCGGCCGTTATTTAGCCGTTTTGAACTGCGATAATCGAATGTCTAAGGACGTCCATATTAGTTTTTGATTATACCTACCTGATTTTGCCCGACTTCGCGAGGGCGTCCTAATTCGTACTTGGACGACCTTTCGATTATGCCCCTCAATTTGAATAAGAGGAAGGAAGGAAAGAATGAGGAAAGCATTAGTGATTGAGAGGGAAGGAATGACAGTATGAGGGGAGTGAATGGGATAGATAGGGTAAAGGAGCCAATAGGGGAAATGGAAGGAAGGGGTAGACGTTTACTGGGGGTGACACGTAGCTAGAACTTAACTGAAGTCATAAAGATCTATTAGGATAGTTACTGTGCATTTTTATTTTTATGTATTACCTGCAAAGGCATAATGTAAAAAAGAAAGTGGCAAAAGTGATATGAATAAAATAAATATAGTGTCTGAAAGAAACAGCTTCTGATTTATTTTTTTCTAGTTTGTGAACTGTATGTGCACAGAGACTGTACACCTTTTGCATGCAGTGACTGTCGAAAATGTCATCTTGATGGGCATTTGGATCAAGTAAGTTAAGCTCTAAGAGTAAATTTTGGGTAGAATCTAAAATATTTCTGATTTATTTATTGTAATTGTCATTTACTGTGTTTCTGATTATTGCAGTTCATGGTGTTTTCATTCCTCACAATTGAGCTTTACTAACAAGCAATCAAATAAACTTTTATTTGAAATGTCCTTTATCCTTAAATTTTTTTATACTTTTCTTTTTATAGAATTGTTCATTGAACTGAAGTGCTACTTAACTGTTTATCATTTAAAGAGTGCTACAGGTACTGCTGAAAACCTGAAAATAGTCTAATATCATATTTTTGTGTATGATACCAAAATCTGCACTAGGGTAGACACCCTGAAAAGCATAGATAACAAAAAGAAGGATCTGGTGAAGCTTGAAGAATGGTCTATAATTTGGTCGTTAAGAATTAATGCTAAAAAATGTAAGGCCATGCATTTGGGCTACAAAAATCTAAGGACCAATACAGTATAGGGGTGAAATACTTCTGTGCATGGAAGAAGAATGGGATCTGGGGGTGATCATATCTGATGATCCTATAGTGGTCAAAACAGGTAAAAAGGTGATGGCAAAAGCTAGAAGGATAAGAATATAAGAACAGCCATATTGTGCCAGACCAATGGTCCATCTAGCCCAGTATCCTGTTTCCAACAGTGTCCAATCCAGGTCACAAGTACCTGGTAGAAACCCAAACAGTGGCAACATCCATGCTACCAATCCCAGGGCAAGCAGTGACTTCCCTATGCATATTTCAATAGCAGACTATGGACTTTTCCTTCAGGAACTTGGCCAAACCTTTTTTAAACCCAGATATGCTAACTGCCGTTACCATATCCTCTGGCAATGAGTTCCAGAGTTTCTATTCGTTGAGTGAAAAAAAATGTCCTCCTATTTGTTTTAAAAATATTTCTATGTAACTTCATTGATTGTCCCCTAGTCTCTTGTACTTTTTGAAGAGAGTAAAAAAAAATCAATTTACTTTTACCTGTTCTACACCACTCACGATGCTTGAGTGTAAAGAAAGAAATGGCCAGAAAGAAAAATGAGGTGATAATGCCTCTGTATAAGTCTCTGGTGAGGCCTAATTTGGAGTACTCCATGCACATCTGGAGACTACCACTTTAAAAAGATATAAACCAGATAGTGTTAGTTCAGAGGATGGCTACTGAAATGGTTAGTGGTCTTTGTCATAAAGCATATGGTGACAGACTTAAAGATGTTAATATGTATATGTATCGTAGAGACCTTTAATCAGTGGTGTGTTGGAGCAGGCTCTCACAGGCTCGCAAGAGCCGGTTGTTAAGTTTTTAAGAATTTTGGGAGCCGGTTGTAAAGTAGAGCCCTCCATGGCTACTTTAACAACTGGCTCCCAAAATGTGGGCCTGGGCCCCCTGCTGAATTCTCTTTTACTTTGCTGGTGGGGATGCTGAGCCCTGCCAGCCAAGTAAATAGACTGCTGCTGCTCCCCGCTCCTTGTTTTCAGCTCTGAGCAGCAGGCTGGGACTTCTCCAGCATGTGTGAGAAGTTTCAGCATGCTGCTCAGAGCAAGACGTTGGGAGTGGTGGCAGTCCATTTATTGGTTGCCAGCAAAGGTATGCCTAGCGTGCCGCACGAAGGGAGGGAGGAGAGAGAGGCAAGTGTTGCTCCCCCCCCCCCCCCCCCGGCCCTTCCAACTGCAGAGCTGGCTACGTCTGGAGAAAGAGCCTGTTGTTAAAAATTTACCAGCACACCCCTGCCTTTAATGTTCTTCACTGTGAGGCAGTAGAGACTTATACTGGCTCTAATATACCACTAGACTTTGACTTGTAAATTTATTTATTTATTTGTTACATTTGTATCCCACATTTTCCCACCTATTTGCGGGCTCAATGTGGCTTACATAGTACCATAGTGGCATTCGCCAGTTCCGGAATAACAAATACAGGTGTTGTTGTAGTAGAATAGGCTCCTGTAAGGTAGGTAAATTAGGGAACTTAGGGAGGAAGAGGGGAGTTGGGGTGTGTCTGTTACGATTTTTGGTTTTGTTGTGTTGCAGGTGCTCAGGTTTTTTTATTTTATTTTATTTGTTACATTTGTATCCTACATTTTCCCACACATTTGCAGGCTCAATGTGGCTTACATAATACCGTAAAGGCATTCGCCAAGTTCGGTATGGGAATAGTACAAAATGTTTTAGTGGGATAGGGAAGATAAGTTTCAATCAAGTTGGGTTTGAGGTAAAAGGGTTTGTCAATGTTCAATACGATCTTTGATAGTGAAGCATTGCAGGGTTGAGTCACCTAAATTGGGTCATTCGGATATGCCTTTCCGAATAGGTAAGTCTAATAATTTTCTGAATTTTAGGTGATCATAAGTTGTTTTCACCACTTGTGGCAGTGCGTTCCACAGGCGCATGCTTATGTATGAGAAGTTGGACGCATGGGTTGTCTTGTATTTTAGTCCTTTGCAATTAGGGTAGTGGAGATTCAGATAAGACCGTGATGAACTGGTACTATTTCTGATTGGGAGATTGATTAGGTCAATCATGTAACCTGGGGCTGCACCGTAGATAATCTTATGGACTAAGGTGCAGATTTTAAAAGAGATACGTTCCTTGATAGGAAGCCAGTGCAGTTTCTCACGGAGTGGTGTGGCGCTTTGGAATCGTGTCTTACCAAATACCAATCTGGCTGTTAGGTCGGTGGAATATGCCTTTCTGAACAGGTTTGTTTTCAGTTCTTTCCAGAAATTTAGGTGGTCGTACGTTGTTTTTACTATTTTTGGCAGTGCGTTCCATAGTTGTGCGCTTAAATAGGAAAAGCTGGATGCATACTTTGATTTGTATTTGAGTCCTTTGCTGTTTGGGTAGTGAAGATTTAGATATGTTCGTGCTGATCTTTTTTGCGTTTCTGATTGGCAGGTCTATGAGGTCTGTCATGTATCTTGGGGATTCGCCATAGATAATTTTATGAACCAGGGTGCAGATTTTGAACGTTATTTGATTGGGAGCCAGTGCAGTTTTTCTCAGAAGGGTTTGGCGCTTTCAAGACGTGTTTTTCCAAATATAAGCCTGGCTGCTGTGTTTTGAGTGGTCTGAAGTTTCTTTATGATTTGTTCTTTGCAGCCCGCATAGATTCCGTTGCAGTAGTCTACGTGGCTCTGTACCATTGATTGTATCAAGTTGCGGAATATTTTCCTCGGGAAGAATGATTTCACATATTTAAGTTTCCACATTGAGTGAAACATTTTCTTTATGGTAGATTTCATTTGGCTCTCTAGTGAGAGGTTCCGGTCGATTATTGCTCCGAGAATTTTCAGGCTGTCTGTGATAGGAAGGGTGTATCCTGGGGTGTTTATGTTAGTGGGTTGTATTGGGATGAGATAATGAGACAGTGTGTTTTTTCTGTATTGAGTTTTAATTGGAATGCATTTGCCCATGAGTCCTTGGTGTTCAGACTGAACTTGATTTCATTGGTGATTTCTGCCAGATCGTGTTTGTAGGGGATATATATTGTGACGTCATCAGCATATATGAATGGGTTAAGGCCTTGAGTGGATAAGGACTTGGCTAGAGGGGTCATCATGAGGTTGAAAAGGATCGGTGATAGTGGAGATCCTTGCTGTACTCCGCAGTCAGATTTCCAAGGTGATGATATGTTTGTGTTAGCTTTCACTTGATATGTTCTTGTGGATAGGAAGCCCTTGATCCATTTGAGTGTATTCCGCTGATTCCGAAGTAATCTAGGAGTCTTAGTAATATATTATGATTGACCATGTCGAATGCACTGGACATGTCAAATTGTAGGAGAAGTATGCTTTTACCTCTTGCTATTTCCTGCTTGAATTTAGTTGAGAGTAACTCTGCCATTTCCAGAACAAAGGATGTGCTCTCCTGATCAGTGAAGTAATGGTAGGAGGAGACCCATTTTGGTGGAAACTGTGATTGGTATAAAACCCTAGTGCTGTTTGAGTTCTTTGTCTTTGGCTCCCACTTCCCCAGCATTGTGCCAGGAGGAGAAGAATAGTGGTGAGCAGTGACATGGTTGCTGAGTCTTCTGCACTTGCTTGAAAGTGTAAGCTTGAATGGGGATCCAACCCACCACCACTTCTAAGGACAAGAATAAAGTAGTGGAGCAGTAGGAAAAACTGGAGAAACAGCAGAGAAACTTGGCCTTCAGAAACAGGAAAGGACACAGAGGCTGTCCTATGGGATCTACAATGATAGATCGACAGTAGTGCTCTGATTTGGGGTAAACCAACTTGGGGTACAGCTATAAAAGACATAAAGAGGAGTCTCACAGAAGTTGAGAGTCCTGATGAAAGAAATAAGAGTCTGTTGCACGGGGACAGAAATCCAACCCGTCTCCGCCCGTCCCCACTTGTATCCAACCTGTCCCCATTTGTACCTGTAGGGAATCTAACCCATCCCCGCCTGTCCCCACAGGGAATCTTATCCGTCCCCGCCCGTCCCCACAAGAATTTAATGGTACATTTTAAAAAATTCCTGTCGGCTCTCTCAGTCTCTGGGTTTGAGCCGCAGCACTGCAGGCAAGGAAGGAACGGAAGTTGGAACACTCTGGTGCGCACATATAAGACTTCTCTGATTCACTGGCACTGTGTGCTAAGAGATCACCACATGCACGCGCAAGTAGGTCAGGTGACATCTGATGCTCATGCTTATGTCAGAGCTGAGGTCTACGCATCAGCCCGGAAGCAGAGAGGATTAATAATAATAGTAAATGACAGCAGATAAAAACCAGATCAGTCCATCCTGTCTGCCCAATAGTCACAATCATTATCAATTCATGATTATATCAACAATGAATGTGATATTATATACTTGATTATGGTCTTCTGTGGCATTTCTGGGACACAGACCATAGAAGTCCGCCTGGCCCTATCCTTATGTTCCAACTGCTGGAGTCGCCCTCATAGCGCACTCCAACCTATTCATCTTCCCATTTGCAGGACACAGACCGTAAAAGTCTGTCCAGCACTGTCCTCATGTTCCAACCACTAGAGTTGCTGTCTAAACCCTTTCCAGCCCATCCAAAACCAGATTGCCATATATGAGACACAGACCGTACAGGTCTCCCGGTATCGGCCCTAGTTCATCACAGCCAGAGTCACCATGTAAGTGTCACACGACACATCCACACACATGCAGCCATTTAAGTTTAGGTTTTTTATAACTTCCATTTTCTAAATAGAGATCCTCTGTATTCATCCTATGCCTTTTTGAATTTCGTCACCATTGGTATCTCTACCACCTCCTTAATGGAGGCTTTCCACATCTGTGCTGTTAAAGCAAGGAGGAGGAGGAGACAGCACTCAAAGAACTTGGTACTCGGTTGGTGAGAAGCTGGCGCAAGTGCAGCATACACTTCCACGGGAACCCCACAGGAACTGCTTCCGTCTCCATGGGAACCCCACAGGAACTGTTTCCGTCCCCACGGGAACCCCACAGGAACTGCTTACGTCCCGCGGGATTCCCGCAAACCCCGTTCCCGTGCAAGTCTCTAGTCTGTAAACACATGATACTATTTTTGTTTTCTGCCTCTGCCTGTAGCTTTGCTGCTGTTGTGAATATTTATCCCTTTTGCTTAAAGTGTGTATTTTAAATAATCCCTTTTGGTTCAGAACCCCAATTTTCACCTGGAGTGACTTATTGTGTGCTAGTGGAATGAAGAGGGTGTGGATTGTTTTTGCTAGTGGTCCCCACTGTGAATAATGGTTTTGAAATTGGACCCACTAACAAAACATATATATTTTAAGTAAGTGCCTTGCCTGATACTGATCCAGGCAGGAGGGATAATATACTTTTATATTTCAGCTTTATTTATTAAACTGAAAATAATTAAAAGTATCTAAGTGGTTTACAGTAAATTTAAAATATGAAGGATTAAAAATACTGTATAGGAACTCTAGGTTACAATTCAGTTTTAATAAAGGTAGGTAATCAAGGAAGGATAATGACTATTAAAATACCAATTGGAAGGCAGAAAGTGAAATGAGACAAAGAATGTGCACGAAGGCTTGTATGAACAGGAGCGAGAGATCCCGTACACAGAATTGTGCCAGGTGCATGGGCTATCTCCTCTGGAAGCTTATCGCTATCTACAAGTGAAAGATTTCATTAAACATAAAGCAGAGGAGGAGCTAAGCCTCACAGAAACACGACTAGAACAGGGGATGATGGGCAGCGGGGGTCGAGGGGGAATATCTAGGTTGTACAAAGCACTGATATATCAGGACGACCCAGTAACATACTATATACACAAATGGGAAGCGGTTATGGGAGTGACCTATGAATCTAATCAATGGGGCAAGGTTCTTAGGTCACTGTTACAAGTATCCACCTCGAGTGCACTGATGGAAAATGGGCATAAAATTCTTTACAGTTGGTATTATACGCCTAGCCACCTGCTGCATATATATAAGACGGGGACAGGGCTATGCTGGAGAAATTGTGGTTTACAAGGGGATATGGCTCACATATGGTGGGAGTGTGATGGTGTAAAGCAATATTGGAAAGATATAGTAACAATGCTGAACAAAATCATGAAGGTGACTTACCCTGTTAAGATGGATGTATGTTTACTGCACTTTAAGCCGCAAGGCATTAAGCCTGCCACACATCGATTTGCCACTCAGTTGTTTGTGGCGAGCAAATTGCTCATCACAGCAGCTTGGAAAAAACCGACACTCCCAGGCACACAGAGAGTGCTGCAGAGACTGGACAATATAAGACTGATGTCAAAGCTGACAGCTATTCGAAAAGGCACACTGGTTCAGTACCATAAAGTCTGGGACCAATTTGAAAAAGAAAGATCATCCCAATAGTGCATTATCTCCTATATTTATTGATAATCATAAGCGGGATAGGGGGGGGAGGGGATTAGGACTTTTAAGTTGATTATAGAAAACTGTTATGCTGCGTGTCAGATTAAGCACGATGTAATAAGATGTACAAGACTAACCAAGCACAGATGTATATAGGGAAAGTATTGTGAGCTTTTATTGTTCTGCTATTGTATGGAAAAAAGTCTTAAAATAAAAAGTTAAAAAAAAAAAAGAGTGTGCACGAAGGCTGAACAAGGGTAGTGCTGAACACAGCACTAAAATTTTGATTCAAGGGGAATGCCTTAGGAAAATAGGAAACCTTTAAAATCTTAGGATTTATTAATGGAGTGCTTGGAGCAAAGCTCTAAGAGAAGAGAGTTCCATAGGAGGTCTTTTACTAAAGCTTAGCTTGAGTAATCTGCAACAGGGCCTATTTTATTCCTATGGGCCCTGCTGCAGATAACTTGAGCTAATCTTTAGTAAAAGACCCCCATGACACTACATAAGAACATAACATAAGAGTAGCCATACTGGATCAGACCAGTGGTCCATGTAGCCCAGTATCTTGTTTTCCAAACAGTGGCCAAGCCAGTTCACAAGTACCCGGCAGAACCCCAAATTGTGGCAAAACTCCATAACACAAATCCCAGGGCAAGCAGTTGCTTCCCATGTCTGTCTCAATAGCAGACTGTGGACTTTTCCTCCAGGAATGTGTCCAAACCTTTTCTAAACCCAGATACGCTAACCGCTGTTACCACATCCTCTGGCAAAGTTCCAGAGCTTAACTATTCATTGAGTAAAAAAATATTTCCTCCTATTTGTTTTAAAAGTATTTCCATGTAACTTCCTCAACTGTCCCCCTAGTCTTTGAAGCAAGTAAAAAATCAATGTACTTCTACTCGTTCTACACCACTCAGGATTTTGTAGACCTCAATCATATCTCCCGTCAACGTCTCTTTTCCAAGCTGAAGAGCCCTAACCTCTTTAGCCGTTCCTCATATGAGAGGAGTTCCATCCACTTTATCATTTTGATTACTCTTCTTTGAACCTTTTCTAATTCCGCTATATTTTTTTTGAGATACGGAGACCAGAACTGAACGCAATATTCAAGATGCGGACACACCGTGGAGCGGTACAAAGGCATTATAGTATTTTTGGTCTTATTCACCATCCCTTTCCTAATAATTCCTAGCATCCTGTTTGCTTTTTTGGCTGCCGCTGCACACTGAGCAGAAGATTTCAGCGTAATCTACAATCCAGCTCATTTTCGAAGGAGATCGCTGGCCATCTTCCGACACAAATCGGGAGATGGCTGGCGATCTCCTGAACCCGGCCAAATCGATATAATCGAAAGCCGATTTAGGCCGGCGCCAACTGCTTTCCGTCACTGAGCCGGCCAAACTTCAAGGGGGCGTGTCGGTAGGGTAGAGAAGGTGGGACGGGGGCGTTGTTTGAGATGGCCGAGTTCGCCCGATAATGGAAAAAAGAAAGCCGGCCTTGACGAGCATTTCGTCAGCTTCACTTGGTCCTTTTTTTTTTTTTTTTTTTTTTTAAGGACTAAGCTTCAAAAAGGTGCCCCAAATGACCACCGGTGGGAATCGGGGATGACCTCCCCTTACTCCCCCACTGGTCACCCACCCCCTCCCACCCAAATATTTTTTTTTTTTTGCCAGCCTTTGGCAGTATGCAGGTCCCTGGAGCAGTATTTAGTGGATGCAGTGCACTTCAGGCAGGTGGACCCAGGCCCGCCCACCCTATCTGTTACACTTGTGGTGGTAAATGTTAAGCCCTCCAAAACACCCAAAACCCACTGTACCCACATGTAGGTGCCCCCCCATCATCCCTGAGGGCTATGGTAGTGGTATACAGTTGTAGGGAGTGGGTTTTGTGGGGGATTTGGGGGGCTCAGCACCCAGAGCTATGCATCTGGGAGCTATTTTTGAAGTCCACTGCAGTGCCCCCTAGGGTGCCCAGTTGGTGTCCTGGCATGTGAGGGGGACAAGTGCACTACAAATGCTGGCTCCTCCCACGACCAAATGCCTTGGATTTGGCCGGGGTTGAGATCGCCGGCATTAGTTTCCATTATTGGCGAAAACTGATGCTGCCCATCTGAAACCCGGCCATTTCTAACATTTGGCCAGCCCAAACCGTATTATCGAAACGAAAAATGGCCGGCTATCTTTTTCGATAATACGGTTCGGGATTGCTCTTTGGCCGGCACCGTTCGATTATGCCCCTCTATGACACCCAGATCTTTTTCTTTAGCGCTGACCCCCAAGGTGGACCCTAGCATCAGGTAACTATGATTCGGATTATTCTTTATGTATCACCTTGCATTTGTCCACATTAAATTTCATCTGTCATTTGGATTCCCGGTCTTCCAATTTCCTAAGGTCTTTCTGTAATATTTCACAGTCTGCATGTGATTTAACAACCTTGAATAGTTTTGTAAATTTAATCACCTCACTCGTTCCGAATTTCATATCATTTATAAATATGTTATAGTACCAGTCCCGGTACAGATCCCTGCGTCACTCCACCCTCCTTCAGAAGAACCTAGCACAGTAAGGGAAGACCTGTAAAATGGTAGGGATTACCAATAAATGTTGTTAGGCAGAAGAAAGGGCATAGCCTGAAACATATAGTAACATAGTAGATGACGGCAGAAAAAGACCTGCACGGTCCATCCAGTCTGCCCAACAAGACAACTCATGTGTGCTACTTTTTGTGTATACCCTTCTTTGATTTGTACCTATGCTCTTTAGGGCACAGACCGTATAAGTCTGCCCAGCACTATCCCTGCCTCCCAACCACCGGCTCTGGCACAGACCGTATAAGTCTGCCCAGCACTATCCCCGCCACCCACCACCGGCTTTGGCACAGATCGTATAAGTCTGCCCAGCACTATCCCTGCCTCCCAACCTCCAGTCCCGCCTCCCACCACTGGCTCTGGCACAGACCGTATAAGTCTGCCCCGCACTATCCCCGCCTCCCAACCTCCAGCCCCGCCTCCCACTAGCGGCTCTGCTATCCAATCTCGGTTAAGCTTCTGAGGATCCATTCCTTCTGAACAGGATTCCTTTATGTTTATCCCACCCATGTTTGAATTCCGTTACCGTTTTCATCTCCACCACCTCCCGCGGGAGGGCATTCCAAGCATCCACCACTCTCTCCGTGAAGAAATACTTCCTGACATTTTTCTTGAGTCTGCCCCCCTTCAATCTCATTTCATGTCCTCTCGTTCTACCACTTTCGTATCTCCGGAAAAGGTTCGTTTGCGGATTAATACCTTTCAAATATTTGAACGTCTGTATCATATCACCCCTGTTTCTCCTTTCCTCCAGGGTATACATGTTCAGGTCAGCAAGTCTCTCATACGTCTTGTTACGCAAATCCCATACCATTCTCGTAGCTTTTCTTTGCACCGCTTCGATTCTTTTTACATCCTTAGCAAGATACGGCCTCCAAAACTGAACACAATACTCCAGGTGGGGCCTCACCAACAACTTATACAGGGGCATCAACACTCCCTTTCTTCTGCTGGTCACACCTCTCTCTATACAGCCCAACAACCTTCTAGATACAGCCACCGCCTTGTCACACTGTTTCGTCGCCTTCAAATCCTCAGATACTATCACCCCAAGATCCCTCTCCCCGTTCGTACCTATCAGACTCTTGCCACCTAACACATACGTCTCCCGTGGATTTCTATTCCCTAAGTGCATCAATTTGCATTTCTTGGCATTGAATTTTAATTGCCAGACCTTAGACCATTGTTCTAGCTTCTTCAGATCCTTTTTCATGTTTTCCACTCCCTTCAGGGTGTCCACTCTGTTACAGATCTTAGTATCATCCGCAAATAGGCAAACTTTACCTTCTAACCCTTTGGCAAGGTCACTCACAAATATATTGAACAGAATCGGCCCCAGCACCGATCCTTGAGGCACTCCACTACTCACCTTTCCCTCCTCCAAGCTAACTCCATTCACCACCACCCTCTGGCGTCTGTCCGTCAACCAGTTCCTAATCCAGTTCACAACTTTAGGTCCTATCTTCAGCCCATCCAGTTTATTTAAAAGCCTCCTGTGGGGAACCGTGTCAAAAGCTTTACTGAAAACTAAGTAGATTACGTCCATAGCTCGTCCCTGATTCAATTCTCCTGTCACCCAATCAAAAAACTCAGTGAGATTCGTTTGGCACGATTTCCCTTTGGTAAAACCATGTTGTCTGGGATCTTGCAACTTATTGGCTTCCAGGAAATTCACTATCCTTTCCTTCAGCATCGCTTCCATTACTTTTCCAATAATCGAAGTGAGGCTTACCGGCCTGTAGTTTCCAGCTACTTCCCTATCACCACTTTTGTGAAGAGGGACCACCTCCGCCATTCTCCAATCCCTCGGAACCTCTCCCGTCTCCAAGGATTTATTAAACAAATCTTTAAGAGGACCCGCCAGAACCTCTCTGAGCTCCCTTAATATCCTGGGGTGGATCCTGTCCGGTCCCATGGCTTTGTCCACCTTTAGCTTTCCAAGTTGTTGATACACACTCTCTTCCGTGAACGGTGCTATATCCACTCCACTCTCATTAGTACTTTTGCAAGTCAATCGCCAGTCAATCAACAAATTCCACCAATTGATGTAAGATAAGCTTCTCTAATATCTTCAAAACTGTGGGTACTACAGAAATCGGCCTGCAGTTTCCCAAAACTGTACCATTCAAGGTCTCATTTTTTAAGAGTTTTTAACACCGAGACTTTACAATTTTCAGGCGCACAGCCCAGACTCAGAGTCTTATTCACAATCAAAGTTAACTCAGGTGTTACTGCTGTGGTCAAATCCCTTAACACAACAGTAGAAGAAGGATCCACTAATGACCTGTCGGGGTAAAGAGCGAACAGTACCAACAACTTCTTCTTCAGTAACTGCCCTAAAGAGTACAAACCTCAACAACATTCATAGTAGACACTACACTGTTTACTTTGTCTCATTAATCCATGCTTTTGAATATGGTCTGTAATTTTGTTCTTAATAATAGTCTCTACCATTTTGCCTGACACTGACGTCAGACTCACCGGTCTGTAATTTCCCGGATCTCCTCTGGAACCTTTTAAAAAAATCATCGTTACATTGGCCACCCTCCAATCTTCTGGTACCACACTCGATTTTAAGGATAAATTACATATTACTAACAATAGCTCTGTAAGCTCATTTTTCAGTTCTATCAGTACTCTGGGATGAATACCATCCGGTCCGGAAGATTTGCTACTTTTCAGTTTGTAGAACTGCCCCATTATATCCTCCAGGTTTACAGAGAATTCATTAAGTTTCTCTGACTCGTCAGCTTCGAATACCATTTCCGGCACCTCCAGTATCTTGTGTGAAATTGCGAGGAACGTTATGCACTGCAAGACACAAATGAGGTAACACTTGTTGTGGAGGAGTAGCCTAGTGGTTAGTGCAGCGGACACTGGTCCTGGGGAACTGGGTTCTATTCCCACTACAACTCCTTGTGACTCTGGGCAAGTCACTTAACCCTCCATTGCCCCAGGTACAAATAAGTACCTGTATATACTATGTAAACCGCTTTGAATGTAGTTACAAAAAAAAAAAAAATCCACAGAAAGGCTGTATATCAAGCCCCATTCCCTTTACCTCAGTGGTGAAACTACTCTTGATAAGGTGGTCTTTTTGGAAGTCCTAAGTCCCTTCATTGTGATGACTGTATATAACCTGCTGGACAGAGGTATACGGTTCTTCATTGGTCCCTGATTTGACACCTGGGGACCCAGAGGGCAGTGCCACCCCTGGACTTGAAAGAGAGAGAGAGAGAGAGAGAGAAAAAAACAAAGGATGAGAGGGAGATCTGATGGTTTATGCATCTCTCTGAGGAGAAAGACTGAATTGCCAGAACACCTGTGAACTACATCTTTGTGCTAAGAGCAGCATAAGGCCAAATTCAGGAGCTGTTGCGGCTTCCACCAGGCTGAGTATCCCGCTGCTTTGCAGTGCAAGGACACATCGGAGGGGCTCTCAGGGAATTCTGCTAGAGCCCTGAAGAGGAGCCAGTTCACCAATTCATCACTCCATCTGGATACTGAAGCTGCGGACTGTAAGGGTTAGAGAAAGGGTCATGATTCAGGGTTTATCCTGTTTCTGATCTTTGCCAGTGAAGGACAGATTTTGCTCAGGCACGTGATCATTATCCTAGCCTGCCAAGTGGGTAATTTCTTTTTCTGCTCAGTATATATTTTTGTATCTTTCTTGTCATAATTACTTATTACACACACACACACACACACACGTGTGTGTGTGTGTGTGTATATATTTCCACATTGGCATCTTTCCTTCTTTGGAGACAGCCTAGCTAGGACCTCACAGCCACTTTTTAGGTATTCTTATATCCCTTGCCAAACGTGTCCACTATAATTGCTATCTGAGTGATTACCTGTCTCTAGTAGTGCCTACAGTGGCTGTGGGAGGTGTATGAGCATGTCATGGGCATTCCCAAAAGATGCATGCTCAAATTGTGCATCAGGATTTACACTTGGTTTCAGCAGGCGTAAGTCCGAGCGCCTCGTGAGAATTGGTGCTATGCTTTATTCTATAAATAGTGCTCATCCCAGAGTGTTTTTTTTTTTTAACTTGAAATTTTTTTAATTGCATTTTATCATAAATGTACATACATTACCATGTAACTTTGAATAAATATCAATTATTGTAACTATCTTCCATGTGTGCCTCATTATACATCTTAATCAAATGCATGTCATATTACAGTTTATCGTCTATTTACCAACATAACCATAGAACTTGGAGTAGGCAGCAACTGTGCTGGCCGTCTCTCCACTGTATCTCCTTGCGCGCTCTGGTCAACTATATTGGGTTACTTCGTTTCCCGTCAGTTACATGTACATTCTAGAAACCACAACTGACTTCCCTCTCCATATCTGGTAGGTTTAACTTTATGACAGCGGGGAGATCATCTCTTAATTATGACATGACCTCCCGTGTTCAGCTCTATATTCCCCCACCCGCTCCCTATATCTTCTTCCCGTCATTAATGCCCCCACATATTCCCCCATTACTTATGCCTATATACAGTGGGGGAAATAAGTATTTGATCCCTTGCTGATTTTGTAAGTTTGCCCACTGACAAAGACATGAGCAGCCCATAATTGAAGGGTAGGTTATTGGTAACAGTGAGAGATAGCACATCACAAATTAAATCCGGAAAATCACATTGTGGAAAGTATATGAATTTATTTGCATTCTGCAGAGGGAAATAAGTATTTGATCCCCCACCAACCAGTAAGAGATCTGGCCCCTACAGACCAGGTAGATGCTCCAAATCAACTCGTTACCTGCATGACAGACAGCTGTCGGCAATGGTCACCTGTATGAAAGACACCTGTCCACAGACTCAGTGAATCAGTCAGACTCTAACCTCTACAAAATGGCCAAGAGCAAGGAGCTGTCTAAGGATGTCAGGGACAAGATCATACACCTGCACAAGGCTGGAATGGGCTACAAAACCATCAGTAAGACGCTGGGCGAGAAGGAGACAACTGTTGGTGCCATAGTAAGAAAATGGAAGAAGTACAAAATGACTGTCAATCGACAAAGATCTGGGGCTCCACGCAAAATCTCACCTCGTGGGGTATCCTTGATCATGAGGAAGGTTAGAAATCAGCCTACAACTACAAGGGGGGAACTTGTCAATGATCTCAAGGCAGCTGGGACCACTGTCACCACGAAAACCATTGGTAACACATTACGACATAACGGATTGCAATCCTGCAGTGCCCGCAAGGTCCCCCTGCTCCGGAAGGCACATGTGACGGCCCGTCTGAAGTTTGCCAGTGAACACCTGGATGATGCCAAGAGTGATTGGGAGAAGGTGCTGTGGTCAGATGAGACAAAAATTGAGCTCTTTGGCATGAACTCAACTCGCCGTGTTTGGAGGAAGAGAAATGCTGCCTATGACCCAAAGAACACCGTCCCCACTGTCAAGCATGGAGGTGGAAATGTTATGTTTTGGGGGTGTTTCTCTGCTAAGGGCACAGGACTACTTCACCGCATCAATGGGAGAATGGATGGGGCCATGTACCGTACAATTCTGAGTGACAACCTCCTTCCCTCCGCCAGGGCCTTAAAAATGGGTCGTGGCTGGGTCTTCCAGCACGACAATGACCCAAAACATACAGCCAAGGCAACAAAGGAGTGGCTCAGGAAGAAGCACATTAGGGTCATGGAGTGGCCTAGCCAGTCACCAGACCTTAATCCCATTGAAAACTTATGGAGGGAGCTGAAGCTGCGAGTTGCCAAGCGACAGCCCAGAACTCTTAATGATTTAGAGATGATCTGCAAAGAGGAGTGGACCAAAATTCCTCCTGACATGTGTGCAAACCTCATCATCAACTACAGAAGACGTCTGACCGCTGTGCTTGCCAACAAGGGTTTTGCCACCAAGTATTAGGTCTTGTTTGCCAGAGGGATTAAATACTTATTTCCCTCTGCAGAATGCAAATAAATTCATATACTTTCCACAATGTGATTTTCCGGATTTAATTTGTGATGTGCTATCTCTCACTGTTACCAATAACCTACCCTTCAATTATGGGCTGCTCATGTCTTTGTCAGTGGGCAAACTTACAAAATCAGCAAGGGATCAAATACTTATTTCCCCCACTGTATAGGATTCCCCCCCTCCCTCCCTCCCTCTAAGTGTTACCCCCTATTCCCCCCATCCCTTCTCTGGAATGTCTATCAGCCTTTTTAAAGGTGCTCAATCATGTGTTGTACCCTTTCCCAACCCTTCCTGCGTTTGAGTTCACCCTCCCTTCTATAGACCGTTAATCTCTCCATGTACCACAATTGCCTTACTTGGACTTTCCATTCCCCTATATCGGGTGTGTCCACTGACTTCCAGCCTCGCGCAATGAGACACTTTGCTGCAGCCAATCCCCAGCGCATCATTTTACTCTCTTCCCACACCTCCCGTTCATTGTACAATCCCAATAAGCAGGCCTTTGGATTACACACCAAGGATACCCCCATAGTCTTGACCAGCATTTTCATCACTGCCTGCCAGAATGGCACCACCCCCGGGCAGGTCCACCATACATGGAGAAATGTGCCTATCTGTGACCTGCATCTCCAACACTCTGCTGAGGTCCCGGGGTACATTTTTTTCAACCTTTCTGGTGTGTAGTACCACCTCGTAAGGACTTTATAGGCATTCTCTTGTATCAGTACACAAACTGATGCCTTCTGAACTTCCCCACATATGTGTTCCCATTCCTCCTCTGTGAAGTGACAGTGTAAGTCCCTTTCCCAGGCTCCCTGGAATAAGTATGCCCGCTCTTCCTCCCCCTGGAGGTAGCGGTACACCACTGAGATGGACCTTGGAACTTTTCTCAACAGACTCCACAAGTTCTCTAACCATTCTCCCTCCCATGGTGTCCTCCCCCCCCTCCATCCCAGTTTCCCCATGAAGTGTATTAATTGTGTATGTGCAAATCTGTCTCCCTCAGGGATCCCATACCTATCTCTCATCTCCTCAAAGGTCCACAAGCCACTCCCATGCATCCCATCTCTAAATCTCTCCACTCCCCTCCTCTCCCATCTCGCAAACATAGCATTCTCCCTACCCGCTATAAATTTCGGCTCCCACCTAAGGTGAGCCAGTGAGGACACCGCTACCGGGCGCCCCCTTCTTCTCCTCCACATTCCCCGTACTTCCAATAAATGGCCCAGAAAAGGGTTGCCTCCCCCCCCTCCGCCCTCTCCCCAATCCCTCGGAAGTCCACAATAATGACCTCAACGGCCTCTGTGGCCAATAGGCTTGTTCCACTTGAATAGCAGGCTTCTCCATACCCCGTTCCCAATCCAAGATCATCTTCAATTGAGAGCCCCAATAGTACCACTCCAGATTGGGGACCGCTCTCCCTCCCCTCTCCTTACCCCCCCCCCCCCCCCACAAGACCGTTCGTGCCAGCCTCGGTCTCTTGTTTCCCCATATAAATTTCAATATGGTACTCTGTAGTTTTGTAAGAAATGCTTTCAACACCGCAATTGGCAGTGTCTGGAAGAGGAACAATATACGTGGTAGCACATTCATTTTAATCACAGCCATCCTCCCGCACCATGATAGCCATTTAGTTTTCCATCTCAACAGGTCATTTTGTATCTGCTCTTGCAAGCATCCGTAGTTAAGCGCAAATAACCTCTCCAGGTCCCCCAGCAATTGGATCCCTAGGTATCTAATTCTGTGTCTCGCCCACTTAAACTCAAACCGGCTTCTTAACTCTGCCTCTTCCTCCTCCCTTAAGGTGACTCCCAAAATCTCGCTTTTATCCCTATTTATTTTGAGCCCTGCATATTTCTCATACTCTTCAAATATCCCCAAGATAATCGGCAGAGTGTCCCCCGGGTCCTTTACATATAGTAGCATGTCATCAGCAAACATCGCTATATGGTGTTCCCGGTCTCAAATCCTCATCCCTCTTACCTCCGGGTGATCTCTGATCGCCACAGCCAATGGTTCCACATACAGGGCAAAAAGCAGTGGGGACAGCGGGCACCCCTGCCTGGTGCCTCTACCAATCGAGAAGAAGGGTGAGTAACCCCCATTGATATTTAGGCACGCCCTTGGGCTCTTATATAGTGCCTCCACCCAGCGGCTAAAATTTCCTCCCAGCCCCATTCTCTGAAGCACCGCCCTCAAGAAGCCCCAATTCACCCTGTCGAAGGCCTTTTCGGCATCTGTCGACAATATAGCTATCCCTGTTCATGTGAGCTGTGCTTCCCACATCAGGTGTAGCGTTCTTCTGATATTATCTCCTACTTGCCTCCCTGGTATAAAACCAGCTTGGTCCGGATCTATTAGTGCAGGCAGCAGTCTGCCCAATCTGTTGGCCAATACCTTAGCTATGATTTTGGCATCCACATTGAGCAAAGAGATGGGTCTGTAGGATCCACACTCCGTCGGGTCTTTCCCTGGTTTAGGTATGACCGTCACTCCCGCCTCCATCATTGATCTCGGGAGCTCCCCTCCCTTCAGTACCCCGTTACCCACCCTCAACAACAACGGGCTGACCAGACTCTCGAATTGTTTATAGAATCTTGCTGTAAAGCCATCTAATCCGGGCGCCTTTCCATTGGGTAATTTTAAAATGACCCCCATGATCTCCCCTTGACGCATTGGTTCCTCCATCCTATGGCGCTCCTCCGCATTCAAGCTTTGGAGGGGAAGCGAGTCCAGATATCTCGCAACCGTCTCCGGGCATTCTCCTTCTGGAGCTCTATACAGGCCTTTATAATAGCTAAGGAATCCCTTCTCTATGTCGGGGTCCGTATACAGCCACCCTCCCGTACCATCTTTAATTTTTTGTATCTTAGATTTTACCCGTTTCGCTCGCAAACACCTGGCTAGCATGGCACCCGATTTGTTAGCAAACTCGAAAAACTGCTGCCGGAGTCTCGTCCTCATATATTCCACCTCCTCCATCTGCCCCTGCTCTATCTCCCCCCTAATTTTCCGGAGCTCCTCCCACACCCGGGGGGGGACGGGTTTCTCTGATGCGTTCGTTCTAGTTTGCATAGTCTTTGTCTCAATTCCATCATCTTCTGTCCCCTCGCCCTCTTTTTCCTTGCTCCCCATTTAATCAGAATACCCCTCACCACCGCCTTCATTGCATCCCACAGTACCCCATCTCCTACCTCCCCTGTATCATTTGTTCTCCAGTACTCCTGTAAACCGGTCTTCACTTTATCTCTCACTTGCTCGTCTCCCAGGAGTGACTCGTTGAGTTTCCACCTGGTGTTCTGCCTCCTGGGGCCCCATCCCTGCAGTCTAAACCATATCATAGCATGATCTGAGATGTGGATTGGTTCTATTTCAGTCTCCCCTATCATTGGCGCCCAGTTGCGGTGTACCCATAACCCATCTATCCTAGTATAGGAGTTAGCTGCATGGGAGTAGAACGTGTACCCTCTCTGTGTGCCCCTTACTATTCTCCAGCTGTCTACCAACTCCATATTGGCCAAGAATTTCCGTAATGCTTTTCTCCCCGGTCCAGACTGGTACCTCCCTCCTCCCGAGTGGTCTAATCTTGCATCTGGGGCAACGTTGAAGTCTCCTCCTACTATTACCTGCCCCCCTATAAACCCTTGAATCTCCTCCCACAGTGTGCGAAAAAAGTCCCCTTGTCCTGTATTTGGGGCGTACATATTGACCAGCGTCACTTCTCTTCCCTTTAACAGCCCCCGGATGGCCACACACCTCCCCGTTGTGTCTTTGAATTCCTTCATGTTAGTCAGTCCACAGTTCTGTCTTAGCAGTATAGCCACGCCCCCGACCTTCCTCCCCCCTGTCCCCTGGTGAACAATCACCTCAGTGTACATTTTAGAACATAGCAAATGCCCATATCTGGGTCTCAAATGTGTCTCTTGCAAGAACAAAACATCACATCGCATCCTATTAATCTCTTTCATTACCCTTGGTCTCTTTCCTGAGTTATTGAGGCCATTCACATTCTAGGAACCCACCTTCAAATCTCCCCCTTCCCCCCCCCCTCCCCCTGATCTCCCCTTCCCTCCCTGTCCCTCCCTCCCTCTCCCCTTCCGCTGTATCCCTCCCCTACCCGACATGCCTACTGTAGTCAGGCAGTAAGGGGGCTCCGCTGTCCCCCCCAGGCCCCCAGATCTCCCACCCCCCCTCTTTTACCCCGTTACATACCTTGGGATCCACCCCCCACTCATACCTCCCTCTATTGCCCTTCCTTCCCCTTCTTCCCACATATTCATTACGGGCATATTTAATCAAGTTTGGCATCGGGTCCTCTTCCCGCTATCTTATTCCTCTTGTGTCCCCACTTCCCAAGCCAAACAGCAACCTAACATCCCCTCCCCAGGCAGTCCAATTCCTAATCATGTCTTTCATACTCATCCAAGTACTGTCTCTCTTGGGCTTCAGGAAGCAGTTCTATCGCCCTTTTTTCCTCTCCTCACTGCCACCTGCCATGCCGAGTCCGGTCGAGGATCTCCTGCCCTCTGGGGCTCTTGGGCTGGATCGTCCTCGCACCCCAGTGCTCTAAGTGCTGCCCAGGCTTCTTCCGGTGTTTTCACTTTCTTTGATTTCCCCTTCACCGTAAGCCAGACCGCAAAAGGGAACAGCCACCGGTACCGAATTCCTTTGTTTCGCATGAACCCTGTCACTTCTCGCATTGTCCTTCGTTTTTGCAAGGTTACACCAGCCAGGTCTTGGTAGACTCCTATCTTGTATGTTTTCCATGTTATTTTACCTTCTGCTGCCTGGCCTTAGCCAAAATCCGTTCTTTAGTGGGAAAGTCTAAAAAGCAGGCGATAATATTTCTGGGTGCAAGATCTCTCTGTGGCCCCGCGCTTCGATGTGCTCTTTGTAGGCGGATTTCCTGCTGCGCACCCTCCTCTTCTGGATTCAGAATAAACTGACACAGTTCCTTTATCATGGTCTCCGAGTTCACAAAAATGTCCAGCTCTGGAATTCCTTTGAACCGCAGGTTATTGCGGCGGGATCTATTTTCCAGATCTTCCACCTGGTCTTTTAGTTGTTGGAGCTCCACTGTGTCGACAGGCGTCTCCATCGTTTTGTTCTTTACTTCCGCCTGTACACGTTCAAGTTGTTCCTCCACCACCTCTACTCTTGTTCCCAAGTCTCGGATCTCCGCCTGCATCTCCCGGAGTGTGTTCTGAACATCTGTTCGGTAGCCCGCCAACTCCGACTTCAGTTCTTTGAACCAGCCCACCACCTCAGCTTTCGAAATCTCTTCAGTGTTTTCTCCCTCCTCTCTGTGACTCTCTTCTTCCGAGTCCGATGGGATATCACTCAGCTTTTCCGCTCCTTGGCTATTACCCGCTGACTCTGGTTTCCCCTTACCAGCGGGATCTGCCGTGAATCTGAATTTTTCAAGGCTCTTTCTTGGTGGCATCTTGGGGCGCTGCTCTCTTTGTTCCCCCTCCTCCTCTGTCCCGTCTTCTCTGGGTCACAACTGTTTGTAGTACGCTTGTCCCTCCTGTACCCCGTCTGAGCCCGCTGCTGCGACTCCAGGGCTACGCTCTGACTGCCAAGCTGTCCAAGCTGCTCGCCTGCCAGTCGCTCCTGAGGCTGCTGCTTTCCTGTCCCCGCTGGTCCCAGAGTTCTGCTCCTCTCACTAGCGTATTCCCCTTCTCCTCTCTACTTTCCTCACTCCCCCTCGCTTCTTCAATTGCTCTTGTCTCTCCCTTCAGTCACACCACGAGTCGGGGGGGGGGGGAGGGGAAGAAGGAACACAGTGCAAGCTTCAATGCCGTGTGATTCCACCAGATTTTACTCTTCAGCATTCCCTCTCTCTAGTGCCTCTACTGTTGGCTATCCACTGAGGTAAGGAGGGCAGGCACAAACCGGCTCTTCTGTACTGTTACCTCCGTCTCCACCGCTCTTTCTCTCTGACCGCCATCTTGCCCGACATTAGTTACTCTTTAGGAGGGTTCCCCGGGTCTCCTGATATTTCTTTGCCGCTGTCGCGCCTCTCCCCCGTCGTTCCCCTTCGTCTCCCAAAGCTGTATTTTTGCTTGGGGGGGGGGGGGGGTCCAGCGATATCGTACCTGGGGGGCCTCGTCAGGGTTTTTTGCGGAGCTCACTCCTTGATGGCCATCTTGGATCGCGGCTCCACCGGAAGTCCATCCCAGAGTGCTTTTTATAGAATAAAACTGAGTGCTGATTTTTCCTGGTGCCCAAATTTGCACACCATTTACTGAATGTAGCCCTATGTGCTTGTTGAAATAGTAATCATCCTCAACTGGCAACCTATGGAAAGCTGTCCAGAAGTATTTGAAAGCTGATGCTATCTACCTTGGTCATTGTTGCGTTTATGCTGCCCTGTCTGAGTAATTCTATGCCTTCAAATGAGGCACATTGCAGGGTTCATATCTCATTGGAAATTAAATCATTCACCAGTGACCTTTTTGGGTAAGAAACCTTATTGGGTAAAGCATCCTAAATTTTACCAGGCTTCTTCTTTGGAACCACCATGAGGGCAGAAAAAAAATCATCTGGTGCACAAGCATCATAAGAAAAGGTTCTCTATACCTATCTCAGCAAATAGCTTAGCCTGCATTATATGAGCAAAACACTTGGGTTGCTAGTGTGTGGGATGGCCCTTCATAAGGTATTTCAAAACCATCCCTGAATCTGGAGAGCAACATAGCTGCCACATGAGTATTTGGTAAATGGCCAAACGACTTGCTATCCAGGCCCAAAAGAGTGGTGTTGGGGCCCTGGTTCTGGTAACTTCTTTATTTGATCTTGATCCCAGATCCTCTTGGGATTGCCCTACTGGAGCATTTTCTAACTGGGTGATTGGGTGCACAGGAGGTGTAAGTATGCTTATATTTGCATTCTTATGAAATAGGTCAGTTCATTTAACTATCAGCATGCCTTTGAAATAGCCCGGTTGTTTCATGGAGCAAGAAAAAAGACGATTCCACACTCAACGACTGGAAACAACTACAAAGAAAATATAAATACACCATCAGACAAACCAAAAGATCATACTATAAAGCTAAAATCAGACCAGACTACAAAGACACACATAAACTCTTCCAACTTTTAAACAAACTTCTAAATACCACCCCAGTTACTTCTAACAATATAGAAATCCCATCAGCAAACAATCTTGCGAACTACTTCAAAGAGAAAATTATAAAGCTACGACTCTTGATACCTAACAACACAACTGACTATGTAAACCTCTTTGAATGTCTATATCCAATACCGGGAGAACATCCAGCAGACCGATCATGGACCAACTTTGATGCACTCTTGATTGATAACATCTCCCAATCGCTAAGAAGATACGTCAAGTCGCAAAGCAAATTAGACATCTGCCCTAATAGCCTTATAAGATCAGCCCCTCAGCAGCTCATAACAGACCTCATGAACCACCTGAAATACATGCTACAAAATGGTCTCTTCCCAAAGGATAAAGGAAACATTTTACTCACCCCCCTACCCAAAGACGCAAAGAAAAGTACAAATGACTTAACCAATTATCGCCCAGTAGCATCTGTCCCGCTGATAACCAAACTTATGGAGGGCGTAGTGACGAAACAGTTCACTAACTACCTAAATAAATACTCAATTCTTCCCGAATCTCAATCAGGATTTCGGTCGAACCACAGTACTGAAACAGTACTAGTGACTTAATGAACAAATTTAAACAAGCAATTGCACCCGGCAACAACATACTTCTCTTACAATTCGACATGTCCAGTGCCTTCGATATGGTCAACCATGGAATATTACTACATATCCTAGAATATTTTGGAATTGGAGTTAACGTTCTTAACTGGTTTAGAGGATTCCTGACCTCAAGGTCATACCAAAGTAACAACTAACGAGGCTATATCAGCCCCATGGTCACCTGAATGCGGAGTTCCCCAGGGATCCCCCCTCTCGCCTACCCTCTTCAACCTAATGATGATACCCTTAGCCAAGCTACTAGCCAACCAAAACCTCGATCCATACATATATGCAGATGATGTCACGATATACATCCCGTTTAAATATGACCCAAAGGAAATCTCCAACGAGATCAACCAAAGCTTCCGAATAATGCACTCCTGGGCGGATGCATTTCAGTTAAAACTTAATGCAGAAAAAACACAATGCCTTCTACTCACTTCACAACATAACACAAATAAATTCACTACCATAACCATACCAAATGTATCCCTTCCCGTCTCAAATACACTGAAAATTCTTGGAGTCACCCTTGATCGAAATCTCACACTCGATAACCACGTGAAGAAAACAACTAAGAAGATGTTCCACTCCATGTGGAAACTAAAAAGAGTAAAATCTTTCTTCCCAAGATATATCTTTCGCGACCTGGTACAGTCAATGGTACAAACCACCTGGACTATTGCAACGCACTCTACACCGGCTGTAAAGAACAAAACATCAAGAAACTTCAAACAGCCCAGAACACCGCAGCCAGACTCATATTTGGAAAAAAAAAATATGAAAGTGCAAAACCCTTAAGAGAGAAACTACACAGGCTCCCACTTAAAGAATGAACCACATTCAAGATCTGCACGATTGTTCATAAAATCCTCTACGGAGATGCCCCGACTTACATGCTAGACCTCGTTGACCTACCTCCCAGAAATGCTAAAAGATCTGCCCGCACATTTCTTAATTTACACTTCTCCAGCTGCAAAGGATTAAAATACAGAGTAGCACATGCTACCAGCTTTTCCTACATGAGCACACAGCTGTAGAATACACTACCAATAAATTTGAAAACAATCAACGAAATCACGGACTTTTGTAAATCTCTGAAAACCTATCTCTTCAACAAAGCCTACCACGAGAATCCATAGCTTAACTATAACACTTCACCACTCCACTCCTACTCTGAATGACGCCTTCTATAATTCTGCTCAGTTCTTCTCTGGTACCCTTGATCTCTTTGTAATACCAACTGTATCTTTTACCCTGGAATGGCAATGCCATAACAGGTCTTTGTAAACCACATTGAGCCTGCAAATAGGTGGAAAAATGTGGGATACAAGCAGTGGTGTGCTGGTAAATTTTTAACAACAGACTCTCTCCCCGGTGCACCTCGGCACCCCCCCATCCACCTCTGTGCCCCCCCCCCCCCAAATTGCAGAGCTGGCTATAGCGGGGGGGGGGGGGGGGGGAGGCAATGCATTACTCTCTCCAGGAAAAAATAATTAAATGATCCCAGGTTCCAATCTTTCATGTTTAATATGTGATAAAATGCCATAAATAAGTAAATAAATATAAACTTTTAACGTTCAGCACCTGATTCTCAAAGTCGACATATTCCAAACACTATAATGAAAATAAAATTATTTTTTTCTACCTTTGTTGTCTGGTGGCTTTGTTTCTCTGATCATGCTGGCCCAGTATCTGATTCTGCTGCTCTCTATCTGTTCCCTTGACTCCGTTTCCAGGGCTTCCTTTCCATTTATTTCTTTTCTTTCCTCCTTTCTTCTTCATTTCTGGTCCTCTGCAGACTTGACTGTACAGTGGATCCAGCTTCTGCCTATTTTCTCCATCCATGTGCAGTTTCTCTCCTCACTTCCTTTCCCCTCATCTAATCTCCTTCCTCTATCTTCCCTCCATGTCCAGCATTTCTTCTCTCTCCCTTCCCTCCCCTCCATCCATGTCCAAAATTTCTCTTGCCCTCCCCTCCATCCATGTCCTGAAACTCTCCTCTCTCCCCTGCCCCTCTCTAATCCATACCCAGCAATTCTCTTCTCTCCCCTGCCCCCCTCTACCCATCCATGCCCAGCAATTCTCTCCCCTGCCCCCCTCTACCCATGCATGCCCAGCAGTTCTTTCCCCTGCCCCCTTTACCCATGCATGCCCAGCAGTTCTCTCCCCTCTACCCATGCATGCCCAGCAATTCTCTCCCCTGCCCCCCTCTACCCATCCATGCCCAGCAATTCTCTTCCCTGCCCTCCTCTACCCATGCATGCCCAGCAATTCTCTCCCCTGCCCCCCTCTACCCATGCATGCCCAGCAATTCTCTCCCCTGCCCCCCTCTACCCATCCATGCCCAGCAATTCTCCTCCCTCCCCTGCCCTCCCGCTCCTATCCATGTCCAGCGATTCTCCGTCGCCCCCACCCTCCCCTCCCTCTCCCCATCCATCTTTTTGTATTACCTCCGTCGAAGCGCCACATTATTTATTTATTTGTTACATTTGTACCCCATATTTTCCCACCTATTTGCAGGCTCTGTCTCCAGCCTTCCCCTGCTCCCTGCTTGCTTCGTGATGATGTTCGAGCATTGTTCGTTCCCTCAGTCCCGCCTTCGCGGAAAAGGAAATGACGTCAGAATGATGTCAGAAGGTGGAACTAAGGGCACGAACTCGTCAGAAGCAAGCAGGGAAGGCTGGAGACGGGCAGCAGGGCTTTAAATAACGCGGCGCTTCACGGGGGTAATACAAACTGACGGATGGGAGCGGGAGGGGAGGGTGGGTGCGAAGGACATCGTTGGACATGTTTGGGAGCGGGAGGGGAGGTAAGCATGGCCTGTGATGGCGCCCTCCTGCCGTGCTTACCTCCTGTAATGGAGCCGGCTCGCAAGAGCTGTCAAAATTTAACAAGCGGCTCTTGCGAGCTGGAGCGAGCCGGCTCCAGCACGCCACTGGATACAAGTGCAATAAATAAATAAATGCCTGGAGGTTGGGGCTAATGGACAGATATTGGCTCAATGCTACCACAGATATTGTAGGCTCAAAATCCCCAACTCTTTTCCCCATCCATGAAGTGACTCTTCTCCCTCCTCTGGTGCAACAGTGTGTCTAGGGCAGTGAGTGCACTGCTGTGTGTGGGTCACATGACCTGAAGCTGTCATTGACCATTTTCTGCTTCCCCATCATACAGCTTTGCCTACATGGGAGCGGGGAGCCTTTGCTATTGGCAGCTTGTATGCAGGGCCGCACATGCCACCAATGTAATTAATACAATCAGAGTTGTCACTTCTTCTTCACAAGCACATAGATGGGCTCAATTTTTTACTACATATATTATTCTGTGCCAACAGCATATTGTGATACTGTTTATTGGTAATAAAATTTAAATTATACAAACATTGTTTATATCATCTTTCAAGACACCCAGATTTCTTTAGTTGTGTTCAAATTTTTTCTAGGATATATGCTATCACCACTGGCGAGAGGGAAATTTTTCTACAAGTGCTCGCTGTGAAGTTTGTAAGAAAGCCTGTGGCTCATCTGAAGTGCTATCGGGCATGAGATGTGAGTGGTGTGGTATTGTGGTATGTAAATTTTATCAACTATGTTTGATGTGAAAATGCAAACTTAAGTAAACACTACTTGTAATGAGTCTGTTATGTTTATATGATAAAATTATAAAAATTTGATTTATCTGACATTATTTCCCTTTTATTTAACAATTCTTTAGCTGAGGCAGTCATCCCAAATTGTTTCAAAAGAGCATCTGTATATCCCTTTCTTTAAAATGGTGCTCTAGATCCAAACTATCCTGAAAATTATTTCGCTATTTCCTCATTAGGGTTCCTTTCTAAAATTCTGAAAAAGTGGTTCTATTGCAATTACAAGATTTTCTTGAAACAGTCTGTTAGATACGTTTCTTTGGCTTTATACCTAAACATTCTACAGAAACCCTTTTAATTTTAGTATTTGATTGTCTTTAAGTGAGATTTGACAGAGGCACTGAATATCTCATGGTGATATTAGACATTTCTGCAACATTGACGTTGTTCACCATGGTATACGGACAAGCAGGCTGATAATTCTCACTATTGGGTTGTCGACCGCGATGGCCCAGGAGACCGGAAAAAAAAGAGAAAAAAACCGAAGAAGTCTCTGGAATGGTCCGTCGCACGGACTGAGTGCACTGCGCATGCGCGAACGGCTTCCCGTCCGTGACACGAGTGTGATTCCCTTAGTTCTTTTTGATCCGTGTCTTGAGCGACACGTCTTTTGTTAGACTGCGCTCTATTTCAGCTCAGGAGACTGCAATTCAAGGTTTACCGCTCCCCTTGTTTTTCTTTTTCTTCTTCGTAGTACTTTTTGACAAATTCTTTAAAAAAAGTAGTTTTTCCCCTTATTTTTAGTTTTTCTTCACCTTTTTAAGTTTCCTTCATTTTTCGTCGCAGCCGCCCTTTAGGCTGCTCAGCTGGATCAATATTTTTCACTTTTTGTGCCTTTTTCTTTGACACCATCGATTCTTTTAATTTCGCAGCCGCTGTTTTTCCGTCCATGTCATCGAGGACTCCCAGCGGCTTCAAGCGTTGTACTCGCTGCAACCACCTGGAGTATTGTGTTCAGTTCTGGAGGCCGTACCTTGCTAAGGATGTAAAAAAAATGGAAGTGGTGCAAAGAAAAGCTACGAGAATGGTATGGGGTTTGCGTTACAAGAGGTATGAGGAGAGACTTGCGGACCTGAACATGTATACCCTGGAGGAAAGGAGAAACAGGGGTGATATGATACAGACGTTCAAATATTTGAAAGGTATTAATCCGCAAACGAACCTTTTCCGGAGATGGGAGGGCGGTAGAACTAGAGGACATGATATGAGAGTGAAGGGGGGCAGACTCAAGAAAAATGTCAGGAAGTATTTTTTCACGGAGAGAATGGTAGATACTTGGAGTGCCCTCCCGCGGGAGGTGGTGGAGATGAAAACGGTAGCGGAATTCAAGCATGCGTGGGATAAACATAAAGGAATCCTGTGCAGAAGGAATGGATCCTCAGAAGCTTAGCTGAGATTGGGAGGCGGGGCTGGTGTTTGGGTGTTGGGGCTAGTTCTGGGCAAGACTTATACGGTCTGTGTCCTGAAAATGGGGCTAGTTCTGGGCAAGACTTCTATGGTCTGTGTCCTGAAAATGGCAGATACAAATCAAGGTAAGGTAAGGTATACACAAGAAGTAGCACATATGAGTTTATCTTGTTGGGCAGACTAAATATGTAGAGAAAAATTGAACTGAACCCCAAGAAGCCAGATTCTGCATACAGTGCAACAACACAGAAACAGTGATGCATGTCCCCTAGTACTGTGCAAAATATAAAGATAGGAGATGTAAATTTGAAAAAAAAAACTGTCAAATATCAATCACCACTTTATAAATTAACAAACAGAAATAAAACAAAAAATGGAAAATAAGATAACACCATTTTATTGGATTAATACATTTTTCGATTACCTTTCATAGGCCAAAACCTCCTTCCTCAGGTCAGTACAGTATACTGCTGTTTCGGTATCCTATCTTGACCTGAGGATGGGGGTTTTGGTTTCTAAAAGTTAGTCAAAAATGTATTAAAATTAATCCAATAAAAAGATCACTTTATTTTCATTTTCTATTACCACAGCTAGAATACTACGTTATCCTAAAGCAAATATATATATTTTTTCTACCTTTGTTGTCTCTGGTTTCTGCTTTCCTCATCTTTTCTTCTCTCTCTCTCCCTTCCATCCAGCATCTTCCTGCTTTCTCTGCGCCTTCCATCCACTGTCTGCCCTCTCTCTCTTTTCTATCTTGTGTCTGTCTGCTTTCCCTTCCTATTTCCATCCACTGCCTGCCCCTCCTTTCCCTTCCATTTAGTCTGTGCCCCCTCTCTCCTTTTTACATGATGCATTTCAGCATCTCCCCCGCTCTCCATCTTTTATCTCTTCTCTGTTCCCCATCCATATCTACATCCATCATCTGCTTTCCAGTATCTCCTGTCTCTGTTCCCCCACTGTGTCATCACCCCTTCCCCCCTTTGTTGCTGGCCCTGGGGTGGGAGTGCAGGAGAGAGGAAGAAAGAAGGGGGAGCATCTCTCCCTCTTCTCTCCCCTCCCTAGTCTCCCCTCTCTTATGCATCCCACCTTTCTCTCTCCCCTCCCCCCCCCCCCCCCCCCCCCCCCGGTGAGTCCAGCTTCCACCCCCCAGCTCTTCATCCTTGCTTTTGCTTCCTCCTTTCTCTTTGGTCCGACATTGCTTTCCCTCCTCTCTCCACCCTTTTACCCTTGCCCTGTGGACTGACATATTGCTCTCCCTCCTCTCCTCCACCCCCCTTTCTCCTTCCCCTGTGGTCTGGCATTGCTTTCTCCATCCTCTCCACCCCCTTCGGTCTGGTATCACATTGTCCACCCCTCTTTCCCTTTCCTTGTGATCTGAGATCGCGGTCCCTCCTCTCTTCACCTCCCTTTCCCCTTCTCCTTCCTCTGTGGTCTGCCATCGCTTTCCCTCCTCTCTCCACCCCTCTTCCCCTTCCGTCTGGCACTGCATCATCTTCTCGCCACCCCTGTTTCCCTTTCCATGTGGTCTGACACCGCTTTCCCTTCTCTCTCCACGCTCCACGCTCTGCAGGCTTCCAAGGTTCCAGGCCTGCCAGCAGCATCAGCAATGTAAGCGGTGCCTTTGGCCTTCCCCTTGAGTGGCAGTCATTCCAGCACTGTTCTTGAGTTGTACTCTGAGGCTTTGGGTGAAATAGATTCAGTCTCTGGGGGGACACTTTCTCCAATTGGGTTAGTTTTGCGCAAAGTATGTCAGGAATGAACCTCACTCTTAAGTCAGAGCATGTGGACTATGATCTCAGTTTCTCAAATTTACTGCTAATGCTCACTGTAGTACTTGCATTATGCCAAAGAGAGCTTCTTTCTGGAGTTCATATATTGTTATGCTTGTAAACTCTTTTTAATAAGCCCTATGTTACCCAAAACCTTGTGAAATATTCCCATATCCTCCTCCCACATATTCTTGGGCTCAGACTGTATTTCTTGATACTTGATCTTTTCTCTCTCTATACGATTCATCGAATAGTTGCTCTGGACTGACACCTTTATAATCAGTGCTGTTTTGGTGTTTCTTTCTTTCACCACTATGACCAATTTTCTGACACTCAATATTTTGTGTGTCAGAAGGGGAGATGTCCCAGGTGATCATAATCTCTTTATGTACATAAGTATTGCCATACTGGGACAGACTTGAAGGTCCATGAAGCCCAGCATCCTGTTTCCAACAGTGGCCAATCCAGGTTACAAGTATGGCAAGATCCCCCAAAAATAGAATACATTTTATGCTGCTTCTTCTAAAAATAAGCAGTGGATTTTCTCCAAGTCCATTTTAATAATGGTTTATGGACTTTGAATAACTTTCTGTTGTCAGCAAATTTAATTACCTCACTAGTTACTCCCATCTCTAGATTATTTATAAATATGTTAAAAAGCAGCGATCCCAGCACAGATCCAAGGAGAACCCTACTATCTACTCTTCTTCATTGGGAATACTAACCAATTAACCCTGTTTTCTATCTTTTAACCAGTTTTTAATCCACAATAGGACACTACCTCCTATCCCATGACTCTCCAATTTCCGCTGGAGTCTTTCATGAGGTCCTTTGTCAAGCGCATTTTCAGAATCTAGATACACAACATCGACTGACTCACCTTTATCCACATGTTTGTTCACCCCTTCAAAGAAATGTAATAGATAGGTGAGGCAAGATTTCCCTTCACTAAATCCATGCTGGCTTTGTCTCATTAATCCATGCTTTTGAATATGCTCTGTAATTTTGTTCTTTATAATAGTCTCTACCATTTTGCCCGGCACTGAAGTCAAGCTCAGTGGTCTATAATTTCCCGGATTTCCTCTGGAACCTTTTCAAAAAATCGGCATTACATTGGCCACCCTCCAATCTTCCAGTACCATGCTTGATTTTAAAGATAAATTACACATTACTAACAATAGTACTGCAAGTTCATTTTTGAATTCTATCAGTACTCTGGGATGAATACCATCCGGTCTAGGAGATTTGCTACTTTTTAATTTGTCAAATTGCGTCATTACATCCTCCGGGTTTATAAAGGTTTCATTCACCGGTATCTCTCCCAAATCTTCCTCGGTGAAGAAACCTACCCAGGCCTCCTTCTCCTCTTTTCCTGCTATCACCGAAGAGGAAACCGCCCATCTCCTCTCCATCTCGAAATCCACCACCTGTTCCTCAGACCCCATCCCCACCAACTTACTTTTCACCATCACTCCTACTATCACCCCCACCATCTGTCATATCCTCAACCTCTCTCTCTCCACTGCAACTGTCCCGGACACCTTCAAGCATGCTATGGTCACACCACTCCTCAAAAAACCATCACTTGACCCTACCTGTCCCTCCAACTACCGCCCCATTTCCCTCCTACCCTTCCTCTCCAAGATACTTGAACGCGCCATTCACAGCCGCTGCATTGATTTTCTCTCCACTCATGCCATCCTCGATCCGCTCCAATCCGGCTTTCGCCCCCTACACTCGACAGAAACGGCACTATCTAAGGTCTGCAATGACCTGTTCCTCGCCAAATCCAAAGATCACTACTCCATCCTCATCCTCCTCGACCTATCCGCCGCTTTCGACACTGTCAATCACAACCTACTTCTTGACACACTGTCCTCCTTTGGGTTCCAGGGCTCTGTCCTCTCCTGGTTCTCCTCCTATCTCTCCCACCGTACCTTCAGAGTACACTCTCATGGTTCGTCCTCCTCCCCTATCCCGCTCTCTGTTGGAGTTCCTCAAGGCTCTGTCCTTGGGCCCCTTCTTTTCTCAATCTACACCTCTTCCTTAGGCTCCCTGATCTCTTCTCATGGTTTCCACTATCATCTTTATGCTGACGACACCCAGCTTTATCTCTCCACACCAGAAATCACTGCGGAAACCCAGGCCAAGGTATCGGCCTGCTTATCCGACATTGCTGCCTGGATGTCCAACCGCCACCTGAAACTGAACATGGCCAAGACGGAACTTATTGTTTTCCCACCCAAACCCACTTCTCCTCTCCCTTCACTCTCTATCTCAGTTGATAACACCCTCATCTGCCCGCAACCTCGGTGTCATCTTCGACTCCTCCCTCTCCTTCTCTGCGCATATCCAGCAGATAGCCAAGACCTGTCGCTTCTTCCTCTATAACATTAGCAAAATTCGCCCCTTCCTCTCCGAGCACACCACCCGAACTCTCATCCACTCTCTCATTACCTCTTGCCTTGACTACTGCAACCTACTCCTCACCGGCCTCCCACTTAGCCATCTATCCCCCCTTCAGTCCATTCAGAACTCTGCCGCACGTCTTATCTTCCGCCTTAACCGATATAATCATATCACCCCTCTCCTCAAGTCACTTCACTGGCTTCCGATCAGATACCGAATACAGTTCAAGCTTCTCCTACTCACCTACAAATGCACTCGATCTGCAGCCCCTCCTTACCTCTCTACCCTCATCTCCCCTTACGTCCCTACCCGTAACCTCCACTCTCAAGACAAATCCCTCCTTTCAGTACCCTTCTCCACCACCGCCAACTCTAGGCTTCGCCCTTTCTGCCTCGCCTCACCCCATGCTTGGAACAAACTCCCTGAGCCCATACGCCGGGCCCCCTCCCTACCCATCTTCAAATCATTGCTCAAAGCCCACCTCTTCAATGTCGCCTTCGGCACCTAATCACTTCATCTCTTCTCAGGAAATCTCATCTACCCCAACTTGACATTTCGTATTTTAGAATGTAAGCTCTTCTGAGCAGGGGCCGTCCTTATTCGTTAATTTGTACAGCGCTGCGTAACCCTTGTAGCGCTCTAGAAATGTTAAGTAGTAGTAGTAGTAGACCGAAGCAAAGGATTCATTTAATCTCTCTGCTATGGCTTTGTCTTCCCTGAGTGCCCATTTTACCTCTCCATCATGTGGAGGGGCATAATCGAACGTCGCCAGCCAAAAGATTGCCGGCGATCTATGTTGGTGGCGGTGCTACAGCTGGCCGGAACCGTATTATCGAAAAAGATGGCCGGCCATCTTTTTTTTTGATAATACGGTTTAGCCCGGCCAAATGCCTTGGAGTTCGCTGGGTTTGAGATGGCCGGGTTTGTTTTTCAGCGATAATGGAAAAAAATGCCGGCCATCTCCAACCCGGCAAAATCCAAGGCATTTGGTCGTGGGAGGAGCCAGCATTTGTAGCGCACTGGTCCCCCTGACATGCCAGGACACCAGCTGGGCACCCTAGGGGTCAGTGCGGTGGACTTCAGAAAAACCTCCCACATGCATAGCTCCCTTACTTTGGGTGCTGAGCCCCCCAACCCCCCTCCCTCCAAAACCCACTACCCACAAATGTACAACACTACCAAAGCTCTTAGGGGTGAAGGGGGCAACTACATGTGGGTACAGTGGGTTTTGGAAGGCTTCCATTACCAGCACAAGTGTTACAGGTAGGGGGGGGGGGCCTGGGTCCACCTGCCTTAAGTGCACTGCAGTACCCACTAAAAGTGCTCCAGGGACCTGCATACACGCAGACCTCTAGGACTTGTTGCTGCTGTATAACCTTGGCACACCAGTTGACACCTGAAGACTAATCTCTTTGAAAAAGTCCTTTATTTGAATAAGCAAGTTTACTCACAGTTAAGTGCAGATCAGAGGTTGTGCCCCACTGGCAAAGGGTCTCCCTGGTAATGAGATTAGCAGTAGGTCAGAGCTGGCAGAATGGTGTACAATGCCCTCTTTCAGCCACATTCAAGGTAATAAAGTTCTCTAACGTGGCTAACACATGAAAGGGATCTAAAACTGACTTACAAAAATGGCCACTACCTCATGGACTACCGGAAACAAAACAGGACACACTCTGACCCAGTTAACAGGGGGGAAAAGCACCATGGGAGTAGAGCCCAGTACCCTACACCCACCACAATGCATTGCTGATGTGACTCTGCAGGGCACCTAACAGAAAAGGTGTCACACTCACCCGAGAGCCACATCGCAACCAGGGAAAGACTGTCGGAGAATACAACACATTCTGCTGTCATGGAGGTGGGTACGGCATTTGAGGCTGGCATACAGGCTTGCAAAAAAGGTTTTTATTTTTATTTTTATAGTATGGGAGGGGGTTGGTGACCACTGGGGGAGTATGGGGAGGTCATCCCCCGTTCCCTCCAGTGGTCATCTGGTCATTTGGGGCACCTTTTTGAGGCTTGGTCGTGAAAATAAAAGGACCAAGTAAACCCGGTGATATACTGCTTTTCGCCGTTTTTTTTCCATTATCGCTGAAAGCCGGCCATCTGGTAGCCATGCCCATGTCCGCCCTTGTCCCGCCTTCGCTTCGCCGCCGACACGCCCCTTTGCACTTTAGCCGGCGACGCGACGGGAAAGCGGCGATGTTGCCAAAAAAGCGGCTTTCGATTATACTGATTTGGCCGCTTTTCCGAGATCGCCGGCCATCTCCCGATTTATGTCGGAAAATGGCCGGCGATCACTTTTGAAAATGAGCTGGCTAGTAGCCCAACCAATTCTTTTGCTGGCTTCTTGCTTTTAATATGCCTAAAAAAAACGTTTTACTATATGTTTTTGCCTCTAGTGCAATCTTTTTTTCAAAGTCATTCTTTGCCTTCCTTATCAGCACTTTGCATTTGACTTGACATTCCTTATGCTGTTTCTTATTATTTTCAGTTGGTTCCTTCCATTTTCTAAAGGATTTTCTTTTAGCTCTAATAGCTTCTTTCACCTCACTTTTAACCATGCTGGCTGTCATTTGGTCTGTCTTCCTCCTTTTTAAATACTCGGAATATATTTGGCCTGGGCTTCCAGGATGGTATTTTTGAACAGCATCTATGCCTCTACCTCTCTGATCCAACCTATGGATCAAGGCATAATAGCCAATTTCAAACAACATTATCGGGCTCTTATGCTACGTCGTCTTATGAGTGTTATGGATGACCAGACTGGCAAGGATAAATGTGCTGTTGAACTTGCTCGTAATCTATCACTGTTGGATTCCCTACATATGCAGAAAGAAGCCTGGAATCATGTTACACAGGCAACCATTGTGAACTGCTACAAGCGGGCAAGCTTTGTTAAGGATGTGGAGAGGGACGAAACAGATGCAGCTGTTGCAAACGTGTCAGATGAATAGGCTATTGACATCCCAGCCGGTGTTACTGAAGAGGAGTTTCATCATCAGCCATTGCCTGCGTGTAGGCGCATATCTGGACATCAATGCTGTCGTCAGCTGTTTGTAGATCGTAATCAACAGCTACGTAGTGATGAAACTCCTCTTCAGTAACACCGGCTGGGATGTCAATAGCCTGTTCATCTGACGCGTTTGCAACAGCTGCATCTGTTTCGTCCCTCTCCACATCCTTAACAAAGCTTGCCCGATAATGTTGTTTGAAATTGGCTATTATGCCTTGATCCATAGGTTGGATCAGAGAGGTAGTGTTTGGTGGCAGCCTGACATCATCACTGTGTGCAGCACAATTATCCCAAAGCTACAAAATCTGATGCTTTTGTGCCCACATTCTAGTGTCTAACTTCTTTAGCCACTGCTTCCAAATTTCCCCAGTCATCCATAATTTGCTTTAGCCTTGTATGACACAGGAAGTCGCTTAACATTCTTGAAGCAACGGGGCTGTTTGCTCTTTCCAATGACAAGTGGTTCCAACTTCTCACTCCCATCCATATTGCAGCAAAGGAGGATCGTCAGACGTTTTACTTCCTGTAGTTTCGGCTTGTTTGAATGCAAGTGTTCCATTGGGAATTGCTCGCCAGTAGAGACCATTTTCGTCAGCATTGAAAACGTCACGCGGTGCAAACTCGTTCAAGATGGTAGGAAGAACTGAAAGAACCCAATTTTCAGCACCAAAGTCATCAGCGTCTTGTTTTTCACCATGCTGTTTCTTGAATTTTATGTTATTCCTCTCCTTCCATCTTTCCAACCATCCAACAGTGGCTTTGAATTCAGTTAGTCCAAGACTTTCAGCTAGCTGATTAGCTTTCTCCATAAGCAGTGGACCACTGACAGGAAACTATCTGCTCCTGACTCGAGAAAACCACCAAAGAAGAGCATCTTCTACCTCCTCAGCTTTTCCCGCCCGTTTTCGTTTCCTGTGTGGATTTGTATTGTTTTGCCAGTCTTCCAGAAGCTGGTCTTTATGCTTCAAGACACGTGAAATTTGACTGGGATTGACACCATATACTTTAGTAATAGATGCTTGACTTTGTTTGTTTTCTAATTTTTTAAGAACTTCTACTCGTTCAGCCAGTGTTAAAGTCTTTCAGTTGCGCGACGATGACGACTCCAGTTTACACTCTAACAACATTCTTTCGCTTATTCTGCCTGTGGCAGTTAACCAACAAGATTTCAAATTTACCGCCCCTTTGTCACTTGCCAATCGGCTTCCATATTCCGAGCGTGTGCTTATGCAGAGTCTTTCCTGCAGAGGAGCCGTCTTAAACCATGCATATAAGTGAATCTTGCACTTATCAGTGGTGCGCTAAACCGAAGTTTGTCCCCATAGAAATTGATGGTGCCAAAAACGGGACCGAAGTACGGCATGCAGTTAAACAGAGCAAGTGCTTATCTGATGTAACATAACATAGTAACATAGTAGATGACGGCAGAAAAAGACCTGCATGGTCCATCCAGTCTGCCCAACAAGATAAATTCATATGTGTATACCCTACCTTGATTTGTACCTGTCTTTTCAGGGCACAGACCGTATAAGTCTGCCCAGCAGGATTCCCCGCCTCCCAACCACCAGTCCCGCCTCCCATCACCGGCTCTAGCACAGACCGTATAAGTCTGCCCTCCACTGTCCTCGCCTCCCAACCACCAACCCCTCTTCCCCCCCACCTGCTTCGCCACCCAATTTCGGCTAAGCTTCTGAGGAACCATTCCTTCTGCACAGGATTCCTTTATGTATATCCCACGCATATTTGAATTCCATTACCGTTTTCATCTCCACCACCTCCCGCGGGAGGGCTTTCCAAGCATCCAGCACCCTCTCTGTGAAAAAATACTTCCTGACATCTCTCCTGAGTCTGCCCTCCTTCAATCTCATTTCATGTCCTCTCGTTCTACCGCCTTCCCATCTCCGGAAAAGATTTGTTTGCGGATTAATATCTTTCAAATATTTGAACGTCTGTATCATATCACCCCTGTTCCTCCTTTCCTCTAGGGTTTACATGTTCAGGTCAGCAAGTCTCTCTTCATACGTCTTGGAACGCAATTCCCATACCATTCTCGTAGCTTTTCTTTGCACCGCCTCCATTTTTTTAACATCCTTCGCAAGGTACGGCCTCCAAAACTGAACACAATTCTCCAGGTGGGGCCTCACCAACGACTTGTACAGGGGCATCAACACTTCCTTTCTTCTGCTGATCACACCTCTCTCTATACAGCCTAGCAACCTTCTCGCTATGGCCAGCGCCTTGTCACATTGTTTCGTCGCCTTCAGATCCTCGGATACTATCACCCCAAGATCCCTCTCCCCCTCAGTACCTATCAGACTCTCACCACCTAACACATAAGTCTCTCATGGGTTTCTACTCTCTAAGTGCATCACTTTGCATTTCTTCGCATTGAATTTTAATTGCCAAACCATAGACTATTCTTCTAGCTTCCTCAGATCCTTTTTCATGCTTTCCACTCCCTCTCGGGTGTCCACTCTGTTGCAAATCTTAGTATCATCCGCAAATAGACAAACTTTACCTTCTAACCCTTCGGCAATGTCACAAATATATTGAACAGAATCGGCCCCAGCACCGATCCCTGAGGCACTCCACTGCTCACCTTTCCCTCCTCCGAGCGAACTCCATTTACCACCACCCTCTGTCGTCTGTCCGTCAACCAGTTCCTAATCCAGTTCACCACTTCGGGACCTATCTTCAGCCCATCGAGTTTATTTAAGAGCCTCCTGTGGAGAACCGTGTCAAAAGCTTTGCTAAAATCTAAGTAGATTACGTCAATAGCACGTCGATGATTCAGTTCTCCAGTTACCCAATCAAAGAATTCAATGAGATTCGTTTGGCACGATTTCCCTCAGGTAAAACCATGTTGTCTCGGATCTTGCAACTTATTGGCTTCCAGGAAATTCACTATCCTTTCCTTCAGCATCACTTCCATTACTTTTCCAATAACTGAAGTGAGGCTTACCGGCCTGTAGTTTCCAGCTTCTTCCCTATCACCACTTTTGTGAAGAGGGACCACATCCGCCGTTCTCCAATCCCTCAGAACCTCTCCCATCTCCCATCTCCAAGGATTTATTAAACAAATCTTTAAGAGGACCCGCCAGAACCTCTCTGAGCTCCCTCAATATTCTGGGGTAGATCCCGTCCGGTCCCGTGGCTTTGTCCACCTTTAGCTTTCCTAGTTGTTGATACACACTCTCTTCCGTGAATGGTGCTCTATCCACTCCATTCTCAGGTGTACTTTTGCCAGTCCCTTGTGGTCCTTCTCCAGGATTTTCTTCAGTGACAACAGAACAAAAATATCTATTTAGCAAATTGGCTTTTTCTTCATCACTATCTACATAGCATTTCGCTGTATCTTTTAGTCTCACAATTCCCTTTTTAGTCATTCTCCTTTCACTAATATACCTGAAGAAATTTTTGTTGCTCCTCCTTACATTTCTAGCCATTTGTTCTTCCGCTTGCGCCTTCGCCAGACATACCTCTCTCTTGGCTTCTTTCAGTTTCATCCGGTATTCCTCCCTGTGTTCCTCTTCTTGAGATTTTCTATATTTCTGGAACGCCAACTCTTAAGCCTTTATTTTCTCAGCCACTTGCTTGGCGAACCATATCGGTTTCCTTTTTTTCTTGCTTTTATTTACTGTCCTTACATAAAGATCTGTGGCCCTATTTATTACTTCTTTCAGCCTGGACCACTGTCCTTCCACTTCTTATACGTCCTCCCAGCCCATCAGCTCCTTCCTCAGGTATTCCCCCATTTTACTAAAGTCAGCACGCTTGAAATCCAGGACTTTGAATTTAGAGTGGCTGCCCTCCACTTCAGCTGTCATATCAAACCAAACTGTTTGATGGTCGCTGCTTCCCAGGTGTGCACCCACTCGGACATTTGACACACTATCCCCATTTGTGAGAACCAGATCCAGCGTCGCTCCCTCCCTCGTGGGTTCCGTTACAATTTGTCTGAGCAGAGCACTTTGGAAAGCATCCACGATCTCTCTACTTCTTTCCGATTTCGCAGACGGAACCTTCCAATCTACATCCGGCAGATTGAAATCTCCCATTAACAGAACCTCTTTTTTGTTTCCTAATTTTTGAATATCTGTGATCAGATCTTTATCTAGTAACTCTAATTGTGTTGGAGGTCTGTAGACAACACCCACGTGTACAGAGGTTCTATCCTCTCTCTTTTTAAGGTGATCCATATCGCTTCTTCCTTTCCCCAGGTCCCTGTCATTTCATTCGCCATGATATCATTCTTCACATACAGAGCTACTCCTCCACCTTTACGACCCTCTCTATCCTTCCTAAATAGATTATAGCCTGGTATGTTTGCATCCCATTCATGGGAACCATTGAGCCACGTCTCCGTGATTGCAACAACGTCTAAGTCTGCCTCCAACATCAGGGCTTGAAGGTCATGAACTTTATTGCTTAGACTACGAGCATTTGTGGCCATTGGTTTCCATCTATATTTCCTGGTATGTGTTTCAACATTAGTGATTTGGGGGTGTCTTTTCACTTTGGGTACCTTCATATCTTTTTGTTCCAACTTTATTGCTTTTTCCTCTGCCTCAGTTCTATTTTCAGGAGCATCACAGTGCTGTAATGGAGCAAATCAATTCTTTAGTGGCAACACTTGTGCACATGACGAAGTCTGCCTGAGCCTACTGTGAACCATCTGTTCTTATGTGGTTTTATTCTTTGAGGCAGTGGTGAGAAGTTATTATTCTGTGCAGTCTTAGAAGCTGTTTTAATTGCATCCAATTCTTGTATTACTTTACTGAGCTCTTGTTTTAAACTAGATAGCTGAAGACAGATAGGACAAGCTTCAAGTCTCCAGATGATTGGCCTTGAAACTAAAGCACCACAATTATTGCAGAGAATAAAAGTCATCCTGATTGGTTGAAATGGGTATGAACAGGTGTACTATGTTGGGGCTAACAGTCTGCAACACTGCCTGTGTATGATTGAGGAGTAAAGTTAATGAGGTTTGGTTTGTCTATAAATGAGTGGAAAACCCTGGGGTGGGTGGGATTATAAGTCCCAGTGTGTCAGCTAAATTCTGTTATCAAGGAAATTCTCTAGATGGGACCAGAAATGGTACAGTCTGATCAAAGAATTTTCAATTGATTTAACTTTCAAAATTGCCCTAGAATATAACTTTCCTTTTGTAAATAAATCTAAAAATTCCCAATAATTATAGCAGTTTCAGCAATGTAAAATTCAACTTTAGAGCCACAGTGCAATGTAGTGCAGTTTGAACAGCCTGTCCTCTCTATCAGAGAGGAAAAGAAAGAGGTTTCACAGGGCAAATTAATTAATTAAGCAATAAGCATTAAATTAAAGAGAATATCAGGTATCTCACCTATAGCCAGAAAGTTGAGAAGTTTGGAATTTAAAAGGTCAGAATTTATTTTACTTTGCAGGAGTTTGGTTCAGGTCCAGCACCTGGAAAGTTACAAACAAGTCTTAAATGGAGTGCACTGTGTTTTTATTGAAATCAGAATGAAGAAGTACAAAACACATGTTCCAAATTTGCAGCATTCCATTAATAACAATGAAAATACCATACGAAGGAACCAAATACACAATATTTTCTGTCTTATAAAATACTAACTAAAATCCCAATAGTTAACCATTGAAGGGTGGGAGATGGACAGACTCTTTCATCCCTTCGTTAAACAAATCAGAAAAATTAAATCACTCCCAAGTACCTTTCCTTGCCTCCCCAAACCCCCTCCTCCTCCTCATCTTGCTGCAACCATAAATACACTAGTATATCAATAGCTTCAGGAGTTTCAAAATGGGACCATATCTTCTGATATTTTTTCTATTCTGCTTGTTTCCCTTGCCACGCATGTATTCTTTCTATTTTCAGTAAATCAAAAGCACTGTTTTTCCATTGTGTAAACTTAGGAGCATCTGGGGATCTTGTCAGAATACACTTTCATGCCAGCAGAAATAGTTTCCAGAGCAAAATGACTTTGCTGCTTTTAAATGTTTCTAGCACCTGATTTTCAAGAAATAAAGATAGTCATGGATATAAAGGTAACTATTTAACAAGTCGTGTTAGAAATGTGACTATAGACTCCCAAAATGTTCTAATACTATCACATTTCCCAAATAAATGTGCTAGAGTTGCATTGTATTCCCTGTTATGGAACGTATATATTTCAAAGTCCACATGGTGATTCATAAAATTATCTACGAAGAATCCCCAGCCCACATGTACAATCTGATCGACCTTCCAACCAGGAATCACTTTAGATCTTCTCGAACTTATCTAAACTTACATTTTCCCAACTGTAAAGGAACCAAGTACAAAACATATTATGCATCCAATTTCTCCATTTTGGGCAGCAAGCTCTGGAATGCCCTTACCAAGATCGATTTGAATAGTCAATAACCATTTACCCTTCCGGAAGCTTCTAAAAACTCACCTTTTCAAGCAAGCCTACACAAATGACTTAAATTAGGAATCCTTCTGAATTATCCAGATATGATTATATGACAGAACTTGTAATATGCTTCCTCATTTATCCTTTTGAATTCATCCCTCTCCCAACCATCAAGTTTTCATTCTTCTTTAATTTACAACACACTAATCCCAATTTACACACTCTTCCCACTTCCTCTACCACCTTCCTCTCTTACCCTTCTTATACCCACTTTTATTGTTCACCTCTTTATTTACTATATTTAGCTGTTCTATCCTTTTTGTGTTTTCTTGTAAACCTATTATATATTATGTAAGCAGCATCGAGCCTGCTAATAAGTGGGAAAGCGTGGGGTATAAATGTTACAATATAATACAATACATTTCTTTTTCTTTTTTTGTAATTTTTTATTGAAAGCAAGAGAACAAGTCAAATTCACTTACACCATATCATAACCTGCCACTACATTCCAGAAAGAATTGACATGCATATTACGAACCCCTCCCTGGACCCCGTCCCTCCCCTTCCTCCCTATCCCGGTGGTAGTTGTTCTTGATCATGCATCTGTTCATATAACTGCCAGATTTTAGTGAAAGTCATCATGGAGCCTCTCCGTATCGCTGTTAATTTCGACATTTGGTGTAGGCAGTCAATTTTCTGTGTCACCATACGCATTTCTGGCGGTTCTAATTGCTTCTACGCGCGTGCAAGTGCTAATTTCATCGCAACAAAGTACTGGGTTGCCAGCCTGTGGCGCCAGCTTGGTATTGAAGCAGGCCGGAAATGGAGAAGACAGTGCTCTGCCCCAGTCTGCTGCAATACTGTATTAACCAAGTCCACAACTTTAGTCCAGTATATTTTCACTTTGGGACACTCCCACCAGATATGGAAAAACGTCCCCCTGTGGCCACACTCCCGCCAACATTGCCCAGAAATTCCCAGGTACATCTTTTGCAACCTTTCAGGGGTGTAATCTTTCAGGGGTGTAATACCACCAGTATAACATTTTATACCCATTTTCATTTACAGTTTGCACTAGAGAAGGTTTAAGCAAGTATTTGTAATTCCTAGACCATATCGTTCTAGTATATGTAGTCTGTAGTACCTCCTCCCACTTTGCATGATATATTGCCTGAGGGTCAGTGCGTCCCACTAATGCCAAGTAAATACGAGATATTCTTCCTTTCCCTCCCCCTCCAGCCAGTGCTACCTCCAGGGCCGTTTCCGCTAACTCTAATTCATCCCACGCCCGCCGCTTAAGAAAGCTGCATAGGCAACAATAGAACACCAAGTCCCTTGCCCTCAGTCCATATTCCTCCTGCAGATCTTCAAAGCTGATCATCTCCCCGTTATTCCATACTTGTCCTAGTGTACGTAGTCCCACCCTCGCCCTCGCATTATATACCCTTTCTGACCTACCCAGAGGAAAACCCTCCACCCCAGTTATTGCCGTTTTGCGGAAATATCTCCTCTCAGGAAACATACGTCTCCGTATTTGATACCACGTGGAGAGAGGCTGTTTTAGCCCAATGGGCACCCTCTTAATTATAGGCAACAGCTCCTCACCCGTAACCCACAATATATCCTCTATCTCTCGCCTCCCCGGCCATGCCCTCGCCCAGTGCAGCCATTTTTTAGACGCTCCTGGTACCCACTCTGCTAAGACCCTAAGCTGTGCTGCTTGATAGTAAAGAGAGAAATTGGGGACTCCCATACCACCCCGTTCCCATGGTTGATACATCATTGCACGCCGAACTCGGGGCGTACGTTTCCTCCATATGTATGCAAATACAATGCATTTCAAACAATTCTCCATCCAATCTATTAACACCACTTTATGTTTCAACAAATTTTTATTGATGATGTAACAAAAGAATCAGTTGTCTTCTTCAATATACAAAACAACGAACTTTGTAAATACAACCATCTGAGAGTATACAAGAGAATATTATACCATCAAATTTATATAATCAAGCACCCCTTCTCCCCTCCCAACCCCCTATCTGATCCCTCCGACATATAGTCTGATTATACAGGATTTTAAGATAATACTCTTACTACATAACATTTGTCACATATAACTTTTCTTACATATCAAACTGCTTCTGCAGTCATCCAAGGGACTCCGGGTAACCATTTTAAACACTGCTTATCAATCATTGACCATTTTTTATATACCTTCTTACATCCTTTCCCTCCCTCCCTCTCCCCTCCCCCTATTCCATCTATTCATGAGGCAGCATCTCACATCATACACAAAAAAATAAATAAATAAAAATTAATTAATTAATTTAAAAAAGAAAAAATAGGGGGGGGGGGGGGGAGAGAACACGGAGAGGAGGGCCTCCCTCAACCAGTACCTATACATGTATGTTATATATTCTGAATGCCTTTTTTCTTACTGCCATAGAGCATCCCCACCCTGTCTCTCTGATCCTTACATGGAGTTTAAAAGCAGACTCCTAGCACTGTGCGGGAGAGATTCAATATATGCATCCCACACTGCGTGGAATAATTTTAATCGTTTGGGCATGTGCTTGGCATATTGACACTCTAGTAGCATCAAAGCATGCAATTTATTTTTCCAGGTCCAAAAAGATGGTGCCTCATCCCCTACCCAAACCCCTAAGATCACTTTTTTCCCCCAAATCCCCGCTTTCCTAAAACAAAGTATGTGCTCTATTACGTATATGAAGTGCTTCATACTTATCCAGCAACACTGCTTCCAGGGTAAGTGAGACCACCCTCCCCAACAATTTCCCTACATAACCAATCACTGCCTTCCAGAACAACTGAGTCTTTGGGCATTCCCAAAAGGAGTGGAAAAAAGGTATTGTGTCCCTGCTTGCATTTCTGACATACTGGGGTCTCTACCGCTCCTATTTTAAATAATCGATCCTGCGTAAAGTATGCCCTATGTAAGATTCGGAATTGGCATTCTCTCAAGACTGCGTTTACCAAGATTTCGGGAATTCTCTTTATTAGTGTTAGTGGCTCTATATCCCTCCCTACATTCCCTATATCTTGTCCCCATTTCATACAAACTCCCTCAAATGTCCTATCTTGGGAGTTCAGCTGTATTGCTTTATGCAACCCTGATATTGAAATCCCCCCTTCCCGGAATCTCTCAAAGAACGCCTGAACCTTCTTACCCAAGGATGGAGTCAACACACTCCTCTCCAGTGAGGCTACATAATGCCTCAATTGTATATATGCCATTCGATCTCTCTGTTCTACTTTCCCGGCCACTGAGAGGGCCTCCCAGGATTGCAACCTACCCTCTGCATCTAACACATGCTGTAACAACAATATCCCTTTTGCGGCCCATCTAGTGAAACTAGCATTATCGTTCCCTGGTAGGAAGTGCATATTGCCCCTAATCGGAAGCTGTTCCGAAACCTCACCCCAACTTCCCAGCAGCGAGGTCAAGAATCTCCAAGTTTGGCAAAACAATCTCAGCACCACACTCTTCCGCAATCCCTCTGGGAGCATTTTTTGTGTACAATGTAGTAAAGAATTTACATGCCAAGGGGAATAATATGCCGCCTCATACCTTCTGGGAGTATAGTTATGTTCCTCCAGGACCCAGTCTCCCAGATGTTTAAGTAAACACGCATAATTATATAGCGAGAGGTCTGGGACTCCAATCCCTCCATACTTTCATTACCCTAATAGATGTTTAAACTGCATTCTCGGTTTCCTACCCCCCCCCCCCCCCCCCCAGCAGAAGAAGGATATCATCCTCTGCAAACTCTTGAGGTCTCGTTTCAATAATTGGTAACAATTGTATAATGTATAGCCATTTCGGAAATAATACCATATTAAATAACTGGATCCTACCATAAGTCGAGAGAGGAAAATTTTGCCATGCTGTCAAAAGAGCTTTACAGTGATCCAACAACATTGTTACATTTACCTTGTAAATCATCTCGGTACTCCGAGGTAATAATACTCCAAGAAACCGGAACGATGTAGATTCCCACCTCACCGGGAAAGAACCCACCCAATCTGCCTTCACTGCTGTTTCCGTGGGCATTGCTATGGACTTATCTAGATTCAACTGAAAACCTGAATAGTCCCAATATTCTCCGAAGCATTCCATTAGCGCTGGGAATGATATTTGAGGGTCTACCATATGCACTAACAGATCATCAGTGAACGCTGAGATTTTAAATGTGTGTGGGCCTATCTGAACCCCTTTGATGTCTGGATTACTCATGATATCTCTGATCAAGGGGTCCATAGTTAAAATAAAAAGCATAGGCGACAATGGGTACCCCTGCCGTGTACCATGGTGTATCTCAAATTCCGCCGACAAGACACCATTTACCAGAATCCTAGCTCTAGGGCCTCTGTATAACGCCTGCAGAACCTTTAAAAAAAAAACTCGAAAACCCATATTTCCGTAAAACTATAAACAGAAATTCCCAATACACTCTATTGAATGCTTTCTCAGCATTGAAACTCACCAATAAAGAGGGTGCCTTTACCTTTTCCACATACTCCATAGAGAGCAACAGGCGTCGTACATTATGTGCTACTGTACGCCCTGATACAAACCCCACCTGTTGGTCTGCGATCAGCCTTGGGAGCACTTTAGCTAATCTATTGGCCAGAAGTTTTGCAAAAAATTTGGTTTCCACGTTCAGTAGAGAAATTGGCCTGTATGAAGATAGCTTTTCTGGCTTCCTTCCCGGTTTCAACAACAGCACTATTTAAGCTAACTGAAGGGACTGAGGAAGTGTGCCGTCCTCTATGAACCGCAAAAAATATGATTGCAACGTAGGCAGGGTTGAGGGAGCCAACAACTTATAAAATTTGGCCCTATAGCCACCTGGCCCTGGTGCTTTGAACAAGGCACTCCGTTGGACCACAAGCTCTACCTCCTCTATCGTTATAGGTCTATTAAGTTTAGTGGCCTCTCTTTCCCTTAACCTTGGCAGTGTCAGGTTTTCTAAATATAATTTCCCATCCATAGGCTATTCCTGCAGGCTACTGTATATCTTCTGGGAGTACTGGTGAAAGACTGAAGCTATCTCATGATCTGATCGCACCGTGCCTCCCCCCTCTTTTTCACTTGTGCTATAATACGGGGTCCCCCTGCTTGCTTCACCAAATGCAATAGAAGTTTCCCCGCTTTGTTGCCATGTAGGAATAACTGATATTGGTAATACTTCGCTGACTTCCTTGCCCTATCATGGCGCATCTCATTTAATGTCGTCTGAAGCGCAAGTAGGAGACTACACCTCTGGTTTGTAGGTTCCCTCCCATACTGAATTCTTACTTGGGCCACCTGTCTCTCTAAACGCAGAATTTCCCTATCTCTGGCCTTCTTTTTAAAAGAGGAATATGCTATAATGTCACCGCGCAGTACAGCTTTGGCAGCCTCCCAGAACAGAACCGGTTGTTGTCGTCGAAATTCTTCATTGTGACTTTGATATTCTTCCCATTTCTTCAACAAATGTTCCCGAAACAAAGGGTCTCTATTCAGTTTCTGAGGGAAGCGCCACACAAATTGCTGCCCCTCCCCCCCCCCCCCCCCCCCCCCCCCCCCCCCCCGAGCTCCACAGTCCAGAGAGCACCACACAAACGCATGATCTAATATACTGTATGGACCTATTCCCGTCTCTATGACCTGGGAGAGCAGCCGCGTGGAGAGAAGCCAATAATCCAATCTAGATTGAGTGCTATGGGCTCTGGACAGATGGGTGTAGTCCCTTTCTGAGGGGTGCAGAGTTCTCCAAACATCTAACAACTCTAGCCCAGAACATAGCGCTGCAATGCCCTTGCCAGAAGTACTGCCTCCCCTTGCCTCTTCCCTAGAGCTATCTTGTGAGGGATCATGTACCATATTAAAGTCTCCCCCCATGACAGTAGGTGCCTCCATCATACTAGTTAGCCTGCCAGTCAATCCTCGTACCCACTTCTGATCATATACATTCGGCCCATAGACATTACAGAGCAGCACTGGTTTCTTGTTCAAAAGCGCTTTGATTATCATAAATCTACCCTGGGGGTCTTTCCACGTGTGCTGCATAGTTAAATCAGTCCCCTCCGCACCAGAACCAAGAGCCCCACCTTCCGCCCCATGGCTGGCACTTCCACTATCTGTCCCACCCACCATCGTTTAAACTTTAAATGTTCGGAGGTCGGGAGATGAGTTTCTTGCAAAAATGCGATATCTGCCCCATGCCTATTTAATTCCTGCATAATTTTTTGTCTCTTAACAGGTGAGGATACTCCATTGACATTCCACGATATTAATTTAACTGTTTTCATCTCTGGCTGTCCATAGTAACCTGTACCAGATCCATAATTCATCGAAAGCCAGCGAGCTGTCCCAGCGAGCAGCCCCCCGGCCCATCTTTTGTATATCTAATGACCGGCCAAACCGGCCCCCCCCCCGGGGATCTCCCCCCCCCCCCCCCCCCATCTCAACACAACAAACGAAATAAAAAAACCGGAAAACTAAAGAACAGAGAAGGAAACAAACCAAAAAACAGAAAAAAGCCTCAGGTCCTCGTAAAACAACTGTGATTTGCACTTTAAACACTTCCCCCTGTCCCTGTTCCTTAATACATGTAGAGCCCGATTCAGTTACCCCATTGTCCCCCTGCCCCCTCCCCTTTCTAGATATTCCTCCCTCGACCCCCGAGTTCTAATTCTGTCCATTCGTCTTAATGGACTGAGCTCCTGTGAGATGACTCCCGACTTCAGTCACCTCCCCCTCCCTCCTGTACTATACCCACCTTATGCCCACGAACTACTGTAAACATCCTAATACTCATTTCCCGCCCAAAACAGCAGAGCAGAAAAAAAAAGAGATTCCCTCCAGTGCTGCAACAAACTAATAGCATAATCTTCCCACAACAACTAATTATAACATTAATCCTTAATTGTCTCCCCTTATGTCAAGCTTACAGATTTCTTACAGTTTAAACTCCTTCTCAGCCATTCTCATTCACTCAAACATATCCCCCTCCCAGACCTCCCCTCCTATCATGCTCTCTGTCAACTCGCACTCACACATTCTCACTTCCATGCCCAAGTTCCTACCCCAATTAACCCCATACAGCCAATATGTTGAAATCAGTCATGGATTGCAGTTTCTTTTCAGATGTGCCCTCTTAAAGATAAGGTGTACCTCCCTTTCTCTAACCCGAACTCGCCAGCCACCATTCTGCCATTCACTCCCCAACTTCTCCCTTCCATCCCCTTTCCCTTCTCACTCACATGCAAACATACCCACAGATTTTCATCACCTGCCCCAGCGAGTTTAAAGACAACTTCAAAAGTCTCATGTGTGGAGTCTGCCGGTCTCTGTCTCTTCCCCACACCTCAACACGGGGTTTCGGATCAAACATTAGCAGCATATGTCCTGCTCTCGGCTTTGCTCACCATCTTCTTCCTGTCGACTCTCGTTTTATTCTCCTTTATCAGGTCCTCACGCCAAAGTTCTGTTACCAGACCACAATCTCCATAACCGTCTCTCTCATCATCTTCAGGTTCTAGCTGATTCTGGCGACTCAAAAAATTTAGCCTTGCCTTCTTTGAAAACTTTAAGGCGCGCTGGATAAAGAAGTGCAAACTGTATGTGTCGTTGATGCAATTCTGTGCAGACAGGCGCATATGCTTTCTGCAGGCTAGACACGCGCGCTGAAAAAGCTTGGAAGCACAAAATTGTTTTGTTATTGTGTTTTAGAGGTCCTTTTGCACGTATGGCTCTTAAAATTTCCAGCTTGTGTGCGTAGTTCAGAATTTTGCAGATAACCACTTGCGGCCGCTCCTCTGGTGATCTTTTCGTGCTCAAGCGGTGTGCCCGCTCAATTCGTAGTGGCCCTGTTGTCAGTTGCAACTTTAATGTTGAAGTCAGCCACTCCTCTAGGAACCTCCGTAACTCAACCTCGGGGATTGATTCAGGCAGACTGACCAGTCGCAAATTTTCCCTTCTGGACCGGTTTTCCATATCGTCCGATTTATCTTCAAAACTTTTCACTTTGTCTTGTAGGGCAGCCGTCAGCTGCTGTGCACGGTCCTCCAAGTCTGATACACGTTGAGAACAAGCTGAAAATTCTCCTTTCAAAGCCTCTAAATTCCCATCCACGTTATCCAATTTTGCTGAGACCAGTTGCAGTCTCTTATCCAAGGACGCGTCGATTGCTTGGGTCACCTCGGACACAATTTTGGCCACCCATGCGGAGCTAACCGTTGAAGGGCTGCCCTTGCTGCATGCCACCATTTTGGGTTCGTTCTTTGCTGGCGTCTCCTTTTCTCTCCGAGATGTTTTTGTAGTCATCTGAGCTAGCTTGTACTACCGTCAGACCCGCAGTGCTCTCGGCTACTATTCCCCCGTTTGTTTCACAATTTGGGCTTTTCAGTTATTGCGGAAAAAGGTAGATTTGGCGATCTGATTCGGGAGCCTCTCTCACCGACGTCTGCTTCTTCAGCACGACATCACGTGACCTATTAACACCACTTTATTTGGGGATATATGCAGATGAAATAAAAACTAATATTGCTGTTCCTGCTAGCGCATATTAGACGTTGGTCTTTCCAAATATTTAAGAGGTGTCTACAGGAGCTGGTTTCCCCCAAATCTCCCTCCCATCTACCTACTAATATAGACAGATCTGTATCAGGAATATAGTAACATAGTATCATAGTAAATGACAGCAGATAAAAGACCTGAACGGTCCATCCAGTCTGCCCAACAAGGTAAACTCATTTTACATGATATGTGATACTTTATATGTATACCCGAGTTTGATTTGTCCTTGCCATTCTCAGGGCACAGACCGTAGAAGTCTTCCCAGCACTGTTCTTGTACTAAAAGTTCTGAAGCTAACATCAAAGCCCCATAAAATTTACACTCCAGCCTATCCATATCTATTCAGTTACGATCAGGGCGTAGACCGAAGAGTCTGCCCAGCACTGGTGTTGCAACCCAATTACTGGTGTTACCACCCAATCTCCGCTAAGATTCCGTAGATCCATTCCATCTAAACAGGATTCCTTTGTGTTTATTCCACACATGTTTGAATTCCATTACTGTTTTCATCTCTACTACCAGTAGATAGAGGTGGCAGGAGGGCATTCCATGTATCTACCACCCTATCTGTGAAAAAATACTTCTGACATTACTCCTGAGTCTGCCCCCTTCAACCTCAATTCATGTCCTCTAGTTCTACTGCCTTCCCGTCTCTGGAAAAGGTTCATGTGCGGATTAATACCTTTCAAATATTTGAACATCTGTATCACGTCACCCCTATTTCTCCTTTCCTCCAGGGTATACATGTTCAGGTCACCAAGTCTCTCCTCCTGATAGTGAGGTTGCAAAAGAGACCATAGTAGATCAGGTGTCCTTAAATAAAAATAAAAATCAGACAAAAGATTGCAAATTAATACTGTCAAGTACTAAGCATGATGTAAATAGGAACAACAAACATACTTTGAAATGTCTATATGCGAATGCCAGGAGCCTAAGAAATAAGATGGGAGAGTTAGAATATATTGCACTAAATGAAAAAAATAGATATAATAGGCATCTCTGAGACCTGGTGGAAGGAGGATAACCAGTGGGACACTGTCATACCGGGGTACAAATTATATCGTAATGATAGGGTGGATCGAATTGGTGGAGGAGTATCATTTTATATTAACGAGAGCCTTGAATCAAATAGATTGAAAATTCTGCAGGAAGCAAAACACTTCTTGGAATCACTGTGGATTGAAATTCCATCTGTAAAGGGGAAAAGGATAATGATAGGAGTGTACTACCGTCCGCCTGGCCAGGATGAACAGACGGATGCAGAAATGTTAAAGGAAATTAGGGACGCAAACAAACTGGGCAACACAATAATAATGGGTGATTTCAGTTACCCCGATATTGGCTGGGTAAATGTAACATCGGGGCATGCTAGGGAGGTGAAATTCCTTGATGAAATCAAGGACAGCTTTATGGAGCAGCTGGTACAGGAGCCGACGAGAGAAGAAAAAATTCTAGACCTAGTCCTTAGTAGATCGCATGATCTGGTGGGGGAGGTAATGGTGCTGGGGCCGGTATATTTTAAATCCCGCAAATCACCTGTACTAACCCAAATGAAGCTGCCTTACGGAGGAGACATAGCCAGAGCATTGAAACATAAGGAACAAAAAATGATCTTTCAGTGGGATACGGTAATGCCACGGGGCCTGGCTACAAGAATAGATGAGTGGGAGGAGCAACGTAGAAGTCATCTATAAAAGAATAGCGCATGCGCTGGCGTTTTTTCGTTTGGTTAGTCTTGAGTAGAAACAACGATCCATACCAGGTATGCTAAGACTTATATGATAAGGAAAGTCTATATAACATGGATAAGAAATAGTAATTGAGCTAATTATTGCGATACTGCATATGAATATGAAAAACGGAGGCTCAACAAATAGGGGACCATATCATGAGAATATTTATTTACATTTCAGATATCATAAGTTCTCCTAACGATGCAACCAATTTGCGAAACACAGCTTCTGTTGAGAACAGATGGAGAGAATGTATAGAGGAAATTTTAAAGTCTTCACGAACACGATATCGCGCACATTAGTTACTCCGGAAATTTCAGCATACCACCACTAGCACGGAGGAAAACCGGCCCGAAGATCTACCCCAAGATAAGTGCACACGCTAACCAATTGGTGTACATGATAAGAAATTTGGGCAATTACATTCAAAAAGAGAAAAACAAACAAAAAGGATATAAGGAGGTAGGGAGGGCCACAGTGCAGTGATGTGGGTTTGAACATATTACTAATAGTTATTCAGTCAGAGTAATATGTAAATACTGAGCACTGTCACATTAATAGATAGCACTAATTAACACAGTTTACATAGAATTTCACAAAAGAGTATAAAAGGAAAAAAAAATGATATAAAACGGTTTCTTTCAGAATAAGTACGAAAGTAAATACGTGAAACCAGGACAGATAGCTACCCCAGACAAAAAGAAGAGTATTAAATTTTAACTGCCAGACCATCAACCATTCTTCTAACTTTTGGAGATCCCTTCTCATTGTTTCTACTCCCTCCAAGGTATCCACTCTATTGGCTATCTTCGTGTCATCCGCAAAAAGGCAAACCTTTCCTTCCAACCCTTAATCAATATCTCTCACAAATATATTAAACAGAATAGGCCCCAGCACTGACCCCTGAGGAACTCCACTGCTCGCCTTCCTTTTCTTTGAGCGGATTCCGTTTACTAACACCCTCTGCCATCTGTCGGTCAACCAGTTTTCTATCCAGTTCACCACTTTTGGTCCTAAGTTCAGCCCATTCAGCTTATTCATGAGTCTTCTGTGGGGGACCGTATCAAAGGCTTTGCTGAAATCCAAGTAGATTATATCTAGGTCACGTCCTTCTTCCAGTTCTTTGGTCATCCAGTCAAAGAAATCAATAAGATTTGTTTGACAGGGTTTTCCTTTGGTAAAGCCATGTTGCCTCGGGTCCTGTAACCCGTTGGCTTCTAGAAAGTTAACTATCCTTTCTCTCAGCAGAGACTCCATTATTTTTCCTATCACTGACGTGAGACTTACCGGTCTATAGTTTCCCACTTCTTCCCTGTCTCCACTTTTGTGAAGAGGGACCACACAATCTCGTAGAACCTCTCCAGTCTCTAAAGAGCTATTAAATAAATCTTTAAGAGGTTCCGCCAGGACTCTCTGAGTTCCCTCAGTATCCTGGGATGTATCTCATCTGGCCCCATTACTTTGTCCACCTTCAGATTCTCCAGGTGTTTATAAACTCTTTCTTCCATAAACAGCATAGTATCCACTCCATTCCCAGATATTCCCTTGGCAGCCAACCGCGGTCCTTCACCAGGATTTTCCTCCATGAACACTGAAGAGAAGTAATTGTTTGGCACGTTTGCTTTATCCTCCTCACTCGCCACATAAGTACATAAGTATTGCCATACTGGGAAAGACCAAAGGTCCATCAAGTCCAGCATCCTGTTTCCAACAGTGGCCAATCCAGGTCACAATATACCTGGCAAGATCCCAAAAAAGTACAAAACATTTTATACTGCTTATCCTAGAAATAGTGGATGTTCCCCAAGTCCATTCAATAATGGTCTATGGACCTTTCCTTTAGGAAGCCGTCTAAACCTTTTTTAAACTCTGCTAAGCTAACCGCCTTTACCACATTCTCTGGCAACGAATTCCAGAGTTTAATTACACATTAAGTGAAGAAAAGGTTTCTCCAATTCGTTTTACATTTACTACATTGTGGCTTCATCGCATTCCCCCTAGTCCTAGTATTTTTGGAAAGCATAAACAGACACTTCACATCTGCCCATTCAACTGAACTCATTATTTTATAGATCTCTATCATATCTCCCCTCAGCCGCCTTTTCTCCAAGCTGAAGAGCCCTAGCCGCTTTAGCCTTCCCTCATAGGGAAGTCGTCCCATCCCCTTTATCATTTTCGTCGCCCTTCTCTGCACCTTTTCTAATTCCACTATATCTTTTTTGAGATACGGCGACCAGAATTGAACACAGTATTTGAGGTGCAGTCACACCATGGAGCAATACAAAGGCATTATAACATCCTCATTTTTGTTTTCCATTCCTTTCCTAATAATACTTAACATTCTATTTGCTTTCTTAGCCGCAGCAGCACTCTGAGCAGAAGGTTTCAACGTATCATCAACGACGACACCTAGATCCCTTTCTTGGTCCGTGACTCCTAACATGGAACCTTGCATGACATAGCTATAATTCGGGTTCCTCTTTCCCACATGCATCACTTTGCACTTGCTCACATTAAACGTCATCTGCCATTTAGACACCCAGTCTCGTACGGTCCTCTTGTAATTTTTCACAATCCTCCCGCGATTTAACGACTTTGAATAACTTTGTGTCATCAGCAAATTTAATTACCTCACTAGTTACTCCCATCTCTAGGTCATTTATAAATGTGTTAAAAAGCAGCGGTCCCAACACAGACCCCTGGGGAACCTCACTAACTAACCTTCTCCATTGAGAATACTGACCATTTAACCCTACTCTTTGTTTTCTATCTTTTAACCAGTTTTTAATCCACAATAAAACACTACCTCCTATCCCATGACTCTCCAATTTCCTATGGAGTCTTTCATGAGGTACTTTGTCAGACACCTTCTGAAAATCCAGGTACACAATATCAACCGACTCCCCTTTATCCACATGTTTGTTCACCCCTTCAAAGAAATGTAGTGAGGCAAGGTTTCCCTTCACTAAATCCATGTTGACTTTGTCTCATTAATCAATGCTTTTGAATATGCTCTGTAATTTTTTTCTTAATAATAGTCTCTACCATTTTGTCCGGCATCGACATCAGACTCACCTTTCTATAATTTCTCGAATCTCCTCTGGAGCCTTTTTTAAAAATCGGCGTTACATTGGCCACTCTCCAATCTTCTGGTACCACGCTCAATTTTAAAGATAAATTACATATTTCTAATAATAGCTCTGCAAGCTGATTTTTCAGTTCTATCAGTACTCTGGGATGAATACCATCCGGTCTAGGAGATTTGCTACTCTTCAGTTTGTAGAACTGCCCCATTACATCCTCCAGGTTTACAGAGAATTCATTAAGTTTCTCTGACTCGTCAGCTTCGAATACCATTTCTGGCACTGGTATCCCACCCAAATCTTCCTCGGTGAAGACCGAAGCAAAGAATTCATTTTTTTTGTTACATTTGTACCCCACGCTTTCCCACTCATGGCAGGCTCAATGCGGCTTACAATGGAGGGTTAAGTGACTTGTCCAAAGTCACAAGGAGCTGCCTTTCTCCGCTACAGCTTTGTCTTCCCTGATCACCCCTTTTACTCCTCGGTCATCTAGTGGTCCAACCGATTCTTTTGCCAGCTTCCAGCGACAATGGAAACTGAAGGCGCCCAGCTCAAAAACGAACAAATCCAAGGCATTTGGTCATGGGAGGAGCCAGGATTCGTAGTGCACTGGTCCCCCTCACATGCCAGGACACCAACCGGGCACCCTAGGGGGCACTTGTAACAATTAAAAAAATTAAATACCTCCCAAGTCCATAGCTCCCACCCCTTGGGTGCTGAGCCCCTCAAATCCCCCCCAAAATCCACTGCCCACAACTCTACACCATTACCATAGCCCTTATGGCTGAAGGGGGGCACCTACATGTGGGTACAGTGGGTTTTGTGGGCGGTTTGGAGGGCTCCCATTTACCAGCACAAGTGTAACAGGTAGGGGGGATGGGCCTGGGTCCACCTGCCTGAAGTGCGCTGCACCCACTAACAACTGCTCCAGGGACCTGCATACTGCTGTGATGGAACTGGGTTGAGGCTGGCATACAGGCTGGCAAAAAAAGTTTTTAAAGTTCTTTTTTTTTTTGGTGGGAAGGGGTTAGTGACCACTGGGGGAGTCAGGGGAGGTTTTCCCCGATTCCCTCCGGTGGTCATCTGGGCAGTTGGGGCACTTTTTGGGGACTTGTTCGTGAAAAAAAAGGGGTCCATAAAAAATGATCCAAATTCTCGCTTCTGGTGCCCTGCTTTTTTCCATTATCGGCCGAGCGCGCCCATCTCTCCTCAGCCGATAAACACGCCCCAGTCCCACCTTCACCACGCCTCCGACATGCCCCCGTCAACTTTGTTCGTTCCCATGACAGACTGCAGTTGGAGGCGCCCAAAATCAGCTTTCGATTATACCGATTTGGGCGCCCATGAGAGAAAGGTGCCCATCTCCCGATTTGGGTTGTAATATGGGCGTCTTTCTCTTTCGAAAATAAGCTGGATAGTAAAAAATTTTTAGGTATATTAAAAGCAGGAAGCCGGCAAAAGAATTAGTTGGACTGCTAGGTGACCGAGGAGTAAAAGGGGCGATCAGGGAAGACAAAGCCGTAGCGGAGAGATTAAATGAATTCTTTGCTTCGGTCTTCACCGAGGAAGATTTGGGTGGGATACCAGTGCCGGAAATGGTATTCGAAGCTGACGAGTCGGAGAAACTTAATGAATTCTCTCTAAACCTGGAGGATGTAATGGGGCAGTTCTACAAACTGAAGAATAGCAAATCTCCTGGACCGAATGATATTCATCCCAGAGTACTGATAGAACTGAAAAATGAGCTTGCGGAGCTATTGTTAGAAATATGTAATTTATTCTTAAAATCAAGCGTGGTACCAGAAGATTGGAGGGTAGCCAACGTAACGCCGATTTTTAAAAAAGGTTCCAGAGGAGATCCGGGAAATTATAGACCGGTGAGTCTGATGTCGGTGCCAGGCAAAATGGTAGAGACTATTATTAAGAACAAAATTACAGAGCATATTCAAAAGCATGGATTAATGAGACAAAGTCAACATGGATTTAGTGAAGGGAAATCTTGCCTCACCAATCTACTACATTTCTTTGAAGGGGTGAACAAACATGTGGATAAAGGGGAGCCGGTTGATATTGTGTATCTGGATTTTCAGAAGGTGTTTGAGAAAGTACCTCATGAAAGACTCCAGAGGAAATTGGAGAGTCATAAGATAGGAGGTAGTGTTCTATTGTGGATTAAAAAGTGGTTAAAAGATAGAAAACAGAGAGTAGGGTTAAATGGTCAGTATTCTCAATGGAGAAGGGTAGTTAGTGGGGTTGCCCAGGGCTCTGTGCAGAGACCGCTGCTTTTTAACATATTTATAAATGACCTAGAGATGGGAGTCACTAGTGAAGTAATTAAATTTGCTGATGACACAAAGTTATTCAAAGTTGTTAAATCGCAGGAGTATTGTGAAAAATTACAAGAGGACCTTATGAGACTGGGAGACGGGCGCCCTAAATGGCAGATGACGTTTAATGTGAGCAAGTGTAAAGTGATGCATGTGGGAAAGAGGAACCCGAGTTATAGCGACATCATGCAAGGTTCCACGTTAGGAGTCACGGACCAAGAATGGGATCTAGGTGTCATCGTTGATGATACGTTGAAACCTTCTGCTCAGTGTGCTGCTGCAGAAAATAGAATGTTAGGTATTATTAGGAATGGAAAACAAAAATGAGGATGTTATAATGCCTTTGTCTCGCTCCATGGTGCGACCGCACCTCATATATTGTGTTCAATTCTGGTCGGCGCATCTCAAAAAAGATATAGTGGAATTAGAAAAGGTGCAGAGAAGGGCGATGAAAATGATTAAAGGGGATGGGACAACTTCCCTATGAGGAAAGGCTAAAGCGGCTAGGGCTCTTCAGCTTGGAGAAAAGGCGGCTGAGGGGAGGTATGATAGAGGTCTATAAAATAATGAGTTGAGTTGAACGGGTAGATGTGAAGCATCTGTTCACGCTTTCCAAAATACTAGGACTAGGTGGCATGCGATGAAGCTACAATGTAGTAAATTTAAACGAATCGGAGAAAATCTTTCTTCACTCAACATGTAATTAAACTCTGGAATTCGTTGCCAGAGAATGTGGTAAAGGCGGTAGCTTAGCGGAGTTTTAAAAAGGTTTGGACGGTTTCCTAAAGGAAAAATCCATAGACCATTATTAAATGAACTTGGGAAATCCACTATTTCTGGGATAAGCAGTATAAAATGTTTTGTACTTTTTGGGGATCTTGCCAGGTATTTGTGACCTGGATTGGCCACTGTTGGAAACAGGATGCTGTGCTCGATGGACCTTTGGTCTTTTCCCAGTATGGCAATACTTATCTACTTATGTACTGAAAATTTACCAGTTGCCCTTGATAAATCCCCTTTTCTTTTTGGGGCTTTGGTCTTTAGGTTGCAAATTACACCACTCGTCATTGGTCTTCAGTATGCAATCTGCTTTCTCCATCTGCACAGGCAGTTCTGTTGTAGGCATGATGCCCTGGTCAGCCATCCTAAACTTCCTGCCTTCCCTGACCTTGGTCTGAGCAATTATATAGATCTGCTTTTTGGTTGGCCTGGCTTCAGTGTAAGTTCTTTGTGTTTCAGCTCTTGGAAGGTGCCTTGTGTCCTTCTTTTTGGCCTTGTTTCTCTTCTCCTCAGAAATGTCCCACTCCCAGGGATGGTGGTCAGCCCTTGTTGACAGGGTGCTGCTACAAGGTTATACGGCTCTCTGCCATTCCTGCTCCCTATTCCCATGTGTATTGATTCAATCTTCTATGTACTCACCACCGGTTTACTCACCGGTATGAGGGGTTCTGGCTTACACAGCCTTACTTGATTCCAGAGTTTTCAGCGTAGCTTAAAATGGCAGAGTCCTTATGTTTGGCCAACAGCTGGGGTTTCTTTGGCCTTTTATATCCAGAGCTAGGTTTCCAACTAGATAAACAGTGGCTGTGGCACCACATCTGGACCAGAATTTCCTACTGTTCCTGATTTGTACTCTTTTGTTTGACCTATTATTTTATTTGTTTATTATTTGGATTTAGTTTACATCTTCCAGTGGTAAGTTGAAGATGAGTTACATTCAAGTACACTAGCTATATTACTGTCCCCAAATGGCTAACAATCTAATTTTGTACCTGATTCAATGGAAGGTTATGTGACTAGCCCAAGATCACAAGTAGCAAAAACTGGGATTTGAGCTGGGATTTGCTGGTGCTTAACCACTAGGTTAGGTTACTTCACTGAGATTTCAATTTCTCTGAATCATCACCACCAGGGGTATCTCCCCTACATACTCATCAGTAAAGACAAGCAAAGAATTAATTTCTTTCCACTATAGTCTTGCCCCCTTTACCCCTTGATTATGTATTGACTCCATCAGAGGATTGTTCCCTCCAGTGTAAACAATTCCTATAACTTTGTGTCTCTACAGCAATTTCTTTACAAATATTTTTTTTGCCTTCCTTATTAATGCTTTGCATCTAACTTGCCAGTGGTTATGCTTTTTCTTCAGTCTTCTTCAGTAGGATTTGTGTTCTATGTATTGAAAAATATTTTTTTTAACCATGCCAGCACCATTTGGCCATAATGCATGGAATATTTCTGGTCTGGACTTCATAACCTAGTAATTTTAGAAATTATCCATACCAAATGTAAACTTAACCTTCGCGCAGCCCCTCCTTTTAGTTTTTCTCTAACCATGTTCCTCATTTTATCATAGTGTCTCTTTTGAGAGTTAAATGCTAGTGTAGTATTGTCCCTTAATGTCCTCCCTACAGCTTTAAGCTAGATCTGGTTGTGTTATGATCCACTGTTGCTAAGTGACCCCACCATGTTCCACTAAAGATTTAAGTTTAAATTGCTTCCCTTTTTTTAGTTCCCTAACCAGCTGTTCTATGAATTAGTCATCTGTTTCATCTAGAAACTTTTCTACCTAACTTTCTGTCCTTGACATTCACTTAGTCCATTTTGGAACAATTGATCTCCCTTTATTATGTGTTACCAAATTTGTAAGATTCCCAAATTTCTGTTTAGCATTACCAAATTTGTTAGATTCCCTAATTTCTGTTAGCATTTCACTGTCTTTCATTGACAAGGTGGACAGTGTTATTACCCACTGCTATAAATTTTTTCCCATCACACTTGGGATTTCAATGCATAAATCTTTCACAGTGCATTTTTTCTACAGAACTTTCATCCGGTTTCACTTAGTGGGCATATGGTTTGGTATCCTGCTATCACACTGTCCTATTGATTATCCTCCACTCCATCAGGTCTCTGAGATGCTAATTATACAGTTATATGTACCTTGTGATACAGTACTGAGCATTTTAACTATCCCATTTTTATTTTAGACATCTGCATTTGCTTATAGATATGGGCTAGAATATAGTAATGCCCTTTCCTTTCTTTTCTCTTCACACTTTCATTGGAATGTGTTTTCGATTTACTTTTTCTTTTCTGGCATTGCCACTCATTATGCTTCTAAAATGTGATAAACAGATTGTACACCAAAAGCTAATCAAAAGACATACCTTTTTATAGGACTAACTTAATATCTCATTATCTTATTCTTATTTCTTGTTTAACCTTTATTCCTAAGAAAATTGTAGAAATGACATCTGATTCTACATGAGATTCACTGTGGTTCGTTATACTTTTTTGGACAAAAACATATAGAAGTAAGCAACTGACTTATCTTTAGTTTGCACATGTAGAATGTTAGAAGTAAATATATTTCTCAAAACAAGTATAATTCTACTTCGAAATAGTGACATGTGTGATATCATGGTACTAGACCAATAAGGAAATGTATAATGGCCTTGCTTTGAGGAATTTTGTTTACTTTAATAATAGTGTTTTTGTGTGACAAATGAAGCTTGATATATCTTGGTTTGCTTACTTTACAGGCTCATGCTGTGTGCTATGTTGTTATAACCCCAGAATGTACCTTTGGCAGGACTAAGAAGTATGATGCTTCCACCAAACTGTGTATGTTTAAGTACTCGCAACTTCGGCAAAATGCACTGTTTTCGAATATTGGAAATCCCGGAACTCGAACACGGTAAAGGCTGTTGCTCAGAGGCACTTTAGTTTTAGAAAACTTATCTATACTACAAAGGGAAGAACATTTTTAAAATGTATTATTATTATTTATATGCCTTTCTATTACATAATTTCAAATAACATCCATATTATCAGAAATACAAGACAAAAAGATAAGATATAAATGTAATCAAGAAAAAATCTTAACAAACCGTCGCCCCACAAATACAAAGAAATAATTGCGATCCAAGAACTATAGGAAATACAAGTCAAAGAAATATAACCCATCCAAACCTAGCCAGCTCATCCTTACAGTAGAACCTAAACTGAGAAAGAGAATTAAATGTGAACTTCACATCTTCTCTAGCCTCTAAGAACTCAGTAAGCTGCTTAGGATCAACGAAAAGACCAAGCCAGGGAGCAGAATGACAAAAAGCTTTGTGCCTCTTCTGTGCAAATTTTGATAAATCAGGAAGTATACAGACTTTTGATCCTAAAAAGACTCATTCATATGTCTGAAGTAAAGTAGCATAATATTATTGTGGTCCATCTCAGCACAAAAAAAAATTATTAAGTTAGTTCTTTGTGTGATAACATCCAAACAGGACGCCAGGAAACCCGTCAAATCAAAACTTGGCTTCTTTGACCCCTGTTGGCCTTCAACAGATCCTGGCTTGGCCAGAGTCAGATAATGTACACAAACTATAGGTGGTCAAAGGCTCGGGTGGAATGTGAAGTATCTCAATGCAATACATTTTAACCCATATCCAAAGGCGCTACCAAATGAGACCTTGGAAAGTTCAAAAAGTGAAAGTGTTATGTCACAACAATTTATTAAATATTCAGTTTTCCTCTATTTTATTTATTTGGATTTTGCTCACACCTGTTTCAGTTGTAGCTCCAGGTGAGTACATTCAGGTACGCTAGGTAGTTCCTGCCTCAGGAGTGCTCACAGTTTGTACCTAAGGCAATGGAGGATTACGTGACTTGACCAAGATCACCAAGGAGCAGCAGCTAGGAGTTTGAAACCGGCCACTTTGGTTGTCACGACCAGTGCTCTAACCACTTGGCCACTCCTCCACACCAGTATATGTAAAGAACGGTTTGTGCTCAAACTTGGGGTAACTTGTAAATCACAAACTTCCATATCATCATGCTGATCAATCCATAGACTGGTGGGTTGTGTCCATCTACCAGCAGGTGGAGATAGAGAGCAATCCTTTTGCCTCCCTATATGTGGTCATGTGCTGCCGGAAACTCCTCAGTATGTTCTCTATCTCAGCAGGTGGTGGTCACACACAGCAGCAGCTCTGGCTAGGCCTCCAAGCCTAATTTTTAGGTTTTGTTGAGTGCCTGGGGTTGAGGGCTCTTCTTGAGCAAGTGCAAACCTGGTGGCGCCAGGTCCCTCCTTTTCTCCCCCTCCCGCTGGCTCCGTTAAAAAAAAAAAAAAAAAAAATTTTGGACGTCCTTAAAGGCGTTTATTTCGACGTTTATTTAAACGTTTATTGCAGCTACTCACTGGGACACCAGGTCGTTACAGCTCGGAGCGAGAAGCAGGTAATTTTTACCTTTTTTATAGCGGGCAGGGTTTCCCCGATTGATCTCCACGTGGCCTATGGCGTCGGAGGGCGTGGGCGCGAAGAATCGCTCCCCGGACCGCGTGTGCGCTCCTAGCGGGGATGCGGGGGTATTAAAGTCTGATTCGCCCTTGTTGGGTGTCAGTTCGGAGGCCGGTCAGTGTCCCGGGTCTTCTCCGGTGCGGCGGTTTTTTCCCCCATAAACGCCCATCCCCCGCTGCTCGCCTCCGCCATCTTGGCCGGCCACTCTGCTCAGACGGCTTCTTCTTGGGCCGCCCTTGAGCTGGGAGACGTTCATGCCATGGCCGCCCTTGATTTGGGCGACGGCAAAAAAAGCGGCTAAAGTTAAGCGCCGTTCTGTCCCGCACGGCTCCTTCGCGGAGTGTCGCGCCGTACGCCATCTTGGATGCGCAGCATGTTTCTCCCCCGCTCTTTCGAGCGCCGGTTGAGGGTGCGTCTAGGGCTGTGGCCCAGGCTGCTGAAGTGCACAGTCTGGGGGGTTTCTCCCCCGAGTTTATTTTGCTGCTGCATCAGGCCTTCCTTATGCAGAACGCGCCCCTTCTCCCTTGTCCGATAAAGGGGTTGAGGCCCCCGGAAGTAAACGCCCTCGGGTGGATTCCAGGCCTTAGAGGACGCTGTTTCCTCTGATGTAGATGAGGGCAGCGTATCTGAGTTCTCCCAACGGTCCTTTGGGGATTCCTTGGAGGAGACGGATTCCCGCTCGGATGGAGCGGATGACCCCTCTGCAGCACGGATCTTTCGCTCAGAGGATTTGCCCAACCTGTTAATGCAGGCCATGAGCATTTTAAAGATTTCCTCTCCGGAGGACGTCTCTCTCCCTCAGCCCCTGTTGGCTCCGCCATTATGCTGGGACGAAGCGCCCGCCTAGAACCTTCCACGTGCATGATGCCATGCATACCTTAATTTCGGCTCAATGGGATGTCCCAGAAACGAGCCTCAAAGTGGCTAGGGCTATGTCCCGCCTCTATCCTTTGCCTGAAAGTGAACATGAGGCCTTTCTTTGGCCTACCGTGGATTCTTTAATCACTGCGGTGACTAAGAAAAACGGCGTTGCCGGTGGAAGGTGGGACGGCCCTAAAGGACGCCAAGACAGAAGATTGGAGGCGGCCTTAAGGTCGTCCTTCGAGGCGGCTGCCTAAGTTTGCAGGCTCAGTTTGTGGCTCCTACGTTGCTTAGGGCCGTGCACTGACGATTGTGCAGCGGGCTTCCCCCTCGGATCCTTCCTTGAGGGCTGATTGGCCGGCCCTGGAATCGGGCTTGGCTGTATTTGGCAGACTTGCTGTATGATGTCTTGAGAGCCTCGGCTAAAGGTATGGCTCAGACAGTCTCTGCGTGGCGGTGGCTTTGGCTGAAACATTGGTCTGCGGACCACGCCTCTAAGTCCCGCCTGGCTAAGTTGCCTTTTAAAGGCAAGCTGCTCTTTGGGGTCGAGGCTGGACAAAATTGTGACCGATCTCGGCACATCTAAGGGCAAGAGGTTACCAGAGGTCAGGGCTCGGGCCAGTGCTCGCCCGGTATCTCCAGAGGACGGTTTTCAGGAAGCCCGTCGGTTACCGCCCAGGCAAGTCCGGGCTCCTCTGCCCCCTCTTTCCTTCAAGAGGAACTTCTCCCCCAAGCAGCATTCCTTTCGCAGAGACCGCCGTCCCGGAGGTGCGCCCTCCGGTCCTCCCCCAGGTCTCGTACCCAATGACGGGGTCCTGGTCCATGGCCCAGTGCAAATTGGAGGACGCCTGTCCTCGTTTCTGGGCGAGTGGACCAGGGTAACTTCAGACGCTGGGTGCTGGAACTCATCAGAGACGGCTACAAGCTAGAGTTCTGCCGACCCTTAAGAGACGGGTTTGTACTCTCTCCCTGCAAGTCTCCGGTCAAAGCTGTGGCAGTGCAGCAGACCTTGGACAATCTGATCCGCCTGGGTGCGGTCGTTCCGGTGCAGAAAATCAGCTTGGCAAGGGACATTACTCCATTTACTTTGTGGTACCAAAGAAAGGAGGTTCTGTACGGCCTATCCTCGACCTCAAAGGGGTCAATCGGGCCTTGAAAGTTCGGCACTTTCGCATGGAGACCCTCCGCTCTGTTATAGCGGCAGTGAAGGCAGGGGAGTTCCTGGCATCCTTGGACATCAGGAAGCGTACTTGTATATTCCCATCTGGCCCTCCACATCAACGCTTTCTGCGTTTGTGCAGTCCTGGGCCGACACTTCCAGTTGAAAGCCCTCCCGTTCGGGTTGGCTACTGCTCCGCGGACCTTCTCCAAAGTAATGGTGGTCATCGCGGCCTTCCTGAGAAAGGAAGGAGTACAAGTCCATCCTTATCTGGACGACTGGTTGATCCGAGCCCCCTCTTATGCAGAGTGCGGCAAAGCTGTGGACCGGGTGATGCTCTTTTGAGCTCCCTGGGGTGGATCATCAACTGGGAGAAAAGCCAGCTGCGCCCGACTCAGTCCCTGGAGTATCTGGGAGTTCGATTCGACACCCAATTAGGCAGAGTGTTCCTGCCGGACAATCGGATTGTCAAACTTCAGGCTCAGGTGGACCAGTTCCTAGTAGCCTCTCCGCTCCGGGCTTGGGACTATGTGCAGCTGTTGGGCTCTATGACGGCCACGATGGAAGTAGTGCCCTGGGCCAGGGCTCATATGAGACCACTACAACACTCTCTGCTGCAGCGCTGGACTCCGGTGTCGGAGGATTATGCTGTGCACCTTCCCTTGGACCCAGCAGTGCGCAAGGCGCTGAGCTGGTGGCTGCAGACAGACAAGTTGGTCTGCAGGGATGCCTCTTGTGACCCCGGAGTGGATTGTCGTCACGACGGACGCCTCTTTGACGGGCTGGGGAGCCCACTGCTTGGGAAGGACAGCGCAGGGGCTCTGGTCTCCTGCAGAGGCAAAGTGGTCTATCAACCTCCTGGAACTCAGAGCCATTCGGTTGGCGATTTTGGAGTTCCTCCCGGTACTGGCGTTGAAGCCAGTACGGGTCCTGTCGGACAATGCCATGGCTGTGGCCTATGTCAACCGCCAGGGAGGTACCAAGAGCGCCCCCCTAGCCAAGGAGGCCATGAATCTATGCCAGTGGGCGGAAGCGAACCTGGAACAGCTGTCAGCGGCTCATATTGCCGGAGTCATGAATGTCAAGGCGGACTTTCTCAGTCGCCATACCTTGGATCCCGGAGAGTGGCAGCTATCTGCTCAGGCGTTCTTGGACATCACGAAGCGCTGGGGCCAGCCGAGCCTAGATCTGATGGCGTCATCGGCCAATTGCCAAGTGCCGCGCTTTTTCAGCAGAGGACGGGACCCTCGATCCCTGGGAGTAGATGCTCTTCTCCAACAGTGGCCGACACAGGAGCTTCTCTATGTGTTCCCGCCCTGGCTCATGTGGGCAGGGTGCTAGACCGGGTGGCAAAGCATCCGGGCCGGATAATCCTGGTGGGTCCGGACTGGCCCAGACGTCCCTGGTATGCGGACTTGATCAAGCTCTCAGTGGACGATCCTCTGCGGCTGCCAGTGGAGCAGGGCCTGTTGCATCAGGGTCCCGTGGTGATGGAGGATCCCTCCCCCTTTGGTCTTACGGCTGGCTATTGAGCGGCAGCATCTGAGAAAGAAGGGCTTCTCAGACAAGGTCATCGCCACTATGCTGAGAGCGAAGAAGCGCTCTACTTCTACTGCTTACGCCAGGGTTTGGCGTATCTTTGCAGCGTGGTGTGAAGCAGGCTCACTTTCTCCCTCTCCACTGTTCCAATTTCTTCAGGGTTGGCGTTCCTGCCAGAAGGTCTGGAGAAAGGCCTGTCGCTCAGTTCCCTTAAAGTCCAGGTAGCAGCTCTGGCTTGCTTCAGGGGCCGCCTGAAGGGTGCTTCCCTGGCTTCGCAGCCAGATGTGGTGCGCTTTCTCAAGGGAGTTAATCACCTGCGCCCTCCTCTGCACTCAGTGGTGCCTGCGTGGAATCTCAACCTGGTGCTAAGAGCCTTGCAGAAGCCGCCTTTTGAACCCTTGTCAAGGGCATCTCTGAAAGACCTGACTTTGAAAGCAGTCTTTTTGGTGGCTATCACTTCAGCCAGAAGAGTTTCCGAGCTCCAGGCACTCTCATGTCGAGAGCCCTTTCCTGCAGTTCACTGAGGCAGGAGTGTCTATTTGCACAGTGCCTTCCTGCCCAAGGTTGTTTCTCGCTTCCATGGAATCAGCAGCTCTGTCTCCCTTCCTTTCGTAGGGAGGACTACCCAGAGGAATACTCTGCTCTCAAATATCTGGATGTGAGACGAGTCATCATCAGATACTTGGAAGTTACCAATGATTTCCGGAAGTCGGATCATCTGTTTGTCCTGTTTGCAGGTCCTCGTAAGGGTCTGCAGGCTGCTAAGCCTACAGTGGCAAGATGGGTCAAGGAAGCCATTGCAGCGGCTTATGTGGCCGCGGGGAAGGTGCCGCCTATCCAGCTGAAGGCTCACTCCACTAGAGCTCAGGCGGCCTCGATGGCAGAGGCCGGGTCCGCCTCCTTGGAGGAGATTTGCAAGGCGGCAACTTGGGCATCGGCCCATACCTTCTCCAGGTATTACCGCTTGACTGTGGCTGCTCGGGCGGAGGCCCGGTTTGGAGCCTCAGTGTTGCGGTCAGGGATTTCAATGTCCCGCCCTGGGTGAGTACTGCTTCGGTACATCCCACCAGTCTATGGATTGATCAGCATGATGATATGGAAGGTAAAATTATGTATCATACCTGATAATTTTCTTTCCATTAATCATAGCTGATCAATCCATAGCCCCTCCCAGATATCTGTATTGTTTATATTCGGTTGCATTTCAGGTTTCAAGTTTAGTCCTTCAGTTCCTGTTCAGGAGGACTTCGTGTTCAAGTTTTTCAGTGGATTCTTCAAGAGTTGAGACGAATTTGAGTTACAGTGAGCTGCTGCATTCCTCTCCCCCTCCGTTTACGGGGCTGGATTGAGACATAAATTCTGCCGGCGCTCCCTCCCGCTTCGTGCGGCTGTAGGGCAGCTTTGTACCCCTCCCGCTTCGGGCGGTGTTAGGGTCAGTCAGCTCACTCCCGCGGTTGCGGTTGCCAGGATAAGCCAGATCCCCCCGCATCGGTGGGTGTGGTGTCCCTCCCCCGCTCCGCGGGGATGAGCTGGACGGATTCCCCTCCCCTACTTGTGTGGGGTAAGCTGGGTTAATTCCCCTCCCCCGTTTCGGCGGTGGTGAGCTGGGCAGAGTGTCCCTTTGTGGGTGTAATTCTCTAAGTGCTGAGTCCTGCGGATGGAGCTTGGATATCGACATACTGAGGAGTTTCCGGCAGCACATGACCACATATAGGGAGGCAAAAGGATTGCTCTCTATCTCCACCTGCTGGTAGATGGACACAACCCACCAGTCTATGGATTGATCAGCTATGATTAATGGAAAGAAATTATCAGGTATGATACATATTTTACCTTTTCCTTCCCTCTCACTCATTTTGCTGTTTAACTGAGTGAACTCCTGTGCCTTGGTCCAGAACAGTTTGAGAAATCACACCCATATCTTGCGAAATGTAAACAATGAATTTCTAATAGAGATATTAAGTTCATGCGAAACCTCCCACTGTAGGGTAATTACCACAGGTCCTCTCCAAATCTCTCAGCTTAGAAGAAGGTCCCTGTTCTTCCGCAGCAATGGGTTCCCCCTCTAAAGCAGAAATTTGCAGGAGCTAATTTCCAGAAGATTTTGATATCACCCCAACTCAGTGGGGTGAACACCGCCAAAGGAAGGCTTCCCAGCAGTGATCACCATAACAACTTGCATCTTCAGGTCTCTGCTCTGCCTTGGTGGTGGCATTTTCAGGCTGAGAGGACGACTAGTTCAGGGCTGAAAGGCGCTCTCTCCCGACTGCTTGTCTGAATCAAGAACAGGCTGGTTGGAAAGTTGAGCTGGAGGAGTTCCAGTAGGCGCTTGAAGCCCCTCGAGTCATCTAACGCAGGGATGGCGATAGACTGGGTTTACCAGGAGCTGACTGAGCTGTACCTTTTACCATCTTGGATCTCCCCTTTGGGAAGAAACTTTTTAAAAGCCATTTTCATGAGTAGTGACTTGGCTATCAAAAAATGCCCTTCCTGAATGTGGTATAATTAGAGATGTATCCATAGGTGTATTTAGGTCAAGGAAGGAAAATAACGGGGTAGGTCGCCTGGTGTCATCCCTGCAAATTCAGTGCTGGGTCATATTCGAGCTGTGGTATTAAATTTCCAGGAATGGGAGCGGTGAAAACAAAGCTGGTTAAGTGATATTCAGCACTTAACCAGCTATAGTGAACCACTTAAAGATAGGACTGACTTTTATGTGGTTACTTTGGCCAGTTAAGTGTTGAATATTGGCACTTAACCGGCCAAGTGCTGACTCTGCCCCCGGACATTTGCAGTGGCACTATTTGGTTAGCCCCAGATAAGCAATTTAGGGGTCATTTTACTAAGGTGCACTAATGGATTTAGCGCAGAGCCGGTGGGGGGAGGCGGGGCTGATGGTTGGGAGGTGGGGCTAGTGCTGGGCAAGACTTCTATGGTCTGTGCCCTGAAAATGGCAGATACAAATCAAGGTAAGGTATACACAAAAAGTAGCACATATGAGTTTATCTTGTTGGGCAGACTGGATGGACCGTACAGGTCTTTTTCTGCCGTCATCTACTGTGTTACTATGATAAGATGCTCATTATATTCCTATGGGCATCTTATCATTTAGTGCACACTAATCGTTAGCACATTCTAAATCTGTTAGCACATCTTAGCAAAAGGACCCTTTAAACAGCCAGGAGCCTCTTCTACTACTACTACTACTACTATTTAGCATTTCTATAGCGCTACAAAGCATACGCAGCGCTGCACAAACATAGAAGAAAGACAGTCCCTGCTCAAAGAGCTTACAATCTAATAGACAAAAAAATAAATAAAGTAAGCAAATCAAATCAATTAATGTGAACGGGAAGAGAGGAGGGTAGGTGGAGGCAGGTGGTTACAAGTGGTTACGAGTCAAAAGCAATGTTAAAGAGGTGGGCTTTCAGTCTAGATTTAAAGGTGGCCAAGGATGGGGCAAGACGTAGGGGCTCAGGAAGTTTATTCCAGGCGTAGGGTGCAGCGAGACAAAAGGCGCGAAGTCTGGAATTGGCAGTAGTGGAGAAGGGAACAGATAAGAAGGATTTATCCATGGAGCGGAGTGCACAGGAAGGGGTGTAGGGAAGGACGAGTGTGGAGAGATACTGGGGAGCAGCAGAGTGAGTACATTTATAGGTTAGTAGAAGAAGTTTGAACAGGATGCGAAAACGGATAGGGAGCCAGTGAAGGGTCTTGAGGAGAGGGGTAGTATGAGTAAAGCGACCCTGGCGGAAGATGAGACGGGCAGCAGAGTTTTGAACCGATTGGAGAGAGGAGTGGTGACTAAGTGGGAGGCCAGCAAGAAGCAGATTGCAGTAGTCTAAACGAGAGGTGACAAGGGTGTGGATGAGGGTTTTGGTAGAGTGCTCGGAAAGAAAGGGGCGGATTTTACGGATGTTGTAAGAAAGAAACGACAGGTCTTGGCAATCTGCTGGATATGAGCAGAGAAGGAGAGAGAAGAGTCAAAGATGACCCCAAGGTTTCGAGCTGAGGAGACAGGGAGAATGAGAGAGCCATCAACAGAAATAGAAAACGGGGGGAGCGGGGAGGTGGGTTTGGGGGGGGAAATGAGAAGCTCGGTTTTGGTCATATTTAATTTCAGGTGGCGTTGAGACATCCAGACAGCAATGTCAGACAAGCACGCTGAAACTTTGGTTTGGATGCAAGGTGAGATATCAGGGGTAGAAAGGTAGATTTGGGAGTCATCAGCATAGAGATGGTAGGAAAAGCCATGGATGAGATTAATGAACCAAGGGAAGAAATGTAGATAGAAAAGAGGAGGGGACCAAGAACAGAACCCTGAGGTACGCCGACAGGCAGAGGGATAGAAGTAGAAGAGGATCCACCAGAATGAACACTAAAGGTGCGGAGGGAGAGGTAGGAAGAGAACCAGGAAAGGACAGAGCCCTGGAATCCAAGTGAGGACAGGGTATCGAGAAGTATGCTGTGATCGACAGTGTCAAAGCAGCGGAAAGATCAAGAAGAATGAGGATGGAATATTGACCTCTGGATTTAGCCAGTAATAGGTCATTGGAGACTTTAGTAAGCGCAGTTTCGGTTGAGTGGAGAGGGCGAAAACCAGATTGTAGTGGGTCGTTTAAATCATTTTAATATCAGGCTCAACATACCCAGATTTGTATTTTCATTTCTCTGTCTCTAAATTTCCATTAAAAATAAAATACCCACACAAAAAGCCAGTGTGCACAGATACTTTTTACTCACAGTAAGTATCAAGGTGAAAGTCTAAGTGCTTTTTTTTCCTCCTCTTAATAAACTGGTGCAGTGTTTCTTGGGTAGTTTATAGTTTATTAAAACATACTATACCACCCAAGCTGACTGACAGAACTAGGTGGTTTACAAACTAAAAACATATACATATTGGAAAGGAACTACAATATTATGATGAGAAAATCATGTTTATTGAGTGCTATGTGGTGAAAAACAGGAGCAACAGGTAACACACATGACAACAAACACTGCTCAATGGTAACAGGCTGTTAAAACTATTTAAACGTTTTATTCCCCCACTCCCCTCTCCCTGAGCTGTGGGAGATGATTAGTTCAGTAATTTGCTATGGGTTGCTGGCTGTGAGGTGGACCAAAAATGCTCCCATGTCCATTTGTGACTGCTTTCCATGTGGGTGCTCTCCATGCCCTCTGGTGGCCAGAGCTGGTGGCTGCTATGGACTGTTTTCTGCTGTCTTCCATGTTCCAGACTTCAGTGAGTCCGGTCCGGATTTTCCAGGTTGCCAGCCTTGCTCTGCTGGGTTGTTCTGGAATAGCACCCTTACTTGGCTGGTGATTTACTGTAGCTGTGGGTCAGCTGCTGAGGGGCTTATTAGCTTCTGTGAGCCTTGCTTGCCTTGCCTTGTTGGACCCTGTGTTGGACCCTGCCTGTTCCTGGACTTTGACTTTGCTTGCTTCCTGTGCCTGTGACCCTTGGCCTGGACCGGGACCTGGACTTTGCTTTCCGCCTGCCTATAGACTCTGGTTAGTTTATGGATTACCCGTGTTTGCTGCCGGCCCCTTTGACCTTGCTGTGCTACTGGATAATGTTTACTGTCTACTATTAAAGCCTCTTCTAGTTATATTCTGTGGTTCCTGCCTGTTGTGTTCAGCACTGCTTTCTACTTGGGTGATTTGCCTGCCGCTGCCGCTCCTCGACAGTGGCCCAAGGGTTCACAAACCTAGTTCCTGCTTTGAGAACGTGACAGAATTACCAAGGCCATGAGCCGGCGAAATCATCCTTCCAGCAGGGTTTCCTGCCCATGACTTTGTCCTCTGTTTGCAATCCGGGTCACAGCCCGGGTGCCGCTCCTAGTTTGGATTTGGATCTTGACCCAGTTTCTGATCTTAATAGTTTTATCACGCTTCATGATTACCGGGAACAACTTCTCTTTGATCCAGCCTTAAGGAATACCCCTGAAGCTGCAGCGGAGAGACAGCGTGTTTGGGGGCTTGGGTTCTCTGCAAACCCAGTCTCTGCTATTGATCCTGCATACCGCTGCAGACTTCTCTTGGATCCAGCCCTGCGAGATACTCCTGAAGCTGACGCTGAAAGAAGGCATTGTGAAACCCCGAAGCTCAGGGCTTATCAGCAGTTTGTGTGGAGCAGTTTGAGTTCCAGTTCCAACCAAGATACGGACTCTAATCCGAGTTTCAGCTCCAGCCAAGCTGCTGAGTCCAAGCCGAGTTCCAGCTCCAGCCAACCTGCTGAGTTCTAGCCAAGTGCTTGAGCCTGCTCTGAGTCCCTTCCCAGAGTCTGAGTCTGCTCTGAGATCCTGCCAAGCGCCGGAGGCTGCTCTGAGTTCCAGTCAAACTTCTGAGCCTGCGCTGAGTTCCAGCCAAGTGCCTGAGTCTGCTCTGGGGTTCTGCCCAGTGCCTGAGGCTGTTTTGAGTTCCAGCCCAGAGGATGCTGAGTCTGCTCCGAGTTCGAGCTCCAGCCAAGCTGTTCCTGAGTCTGCTCCGAGATTGAGCTCCAGCCAAGTTGTTCCTGAGTCTGCTCCAAGTTTGAGTTCCAGCCCAGCTGTTCCTGAGTCTGCTCCGAGTTTGAGTTCCAGCCCAGCTGTTCCTGAGTCTGCTCCGAGTTTGAGTTCCAGCCCAGCTGTTCCTGAGTCTGCCCCGAGTTCAAGTTCCAGCCAAGAACCTGAAGCCAGTCCGAGGTTCAGTCTTGCTTCCAGTCCGAATTCCAGTCTAGCTACCCATGGTCATGTTTTGAAACTCCTCCCTCGGTTTCACCACTGTTACCCATAGAGACCGGAATCTCCCCGGGAGAGTGGGGGGGCCTTGAGGAGGGGGTGCTTTCCATGTGGGTGCTCTCCTTGCCCTCTGGTGGCCAGAGCTGGTGGCTGCTATGGACTGTTTTCTGCTGTCTTCCATGTTCCAGACTTCAGTGAGTCCGGTCCGGATTTTCCAGGTTGCCAGCCTTGCTCTGCTGGGTTGTTCTGGAATAGCACCCTTACTTGGCTGGTGATTTACTGCTGCTGAGGGGCTTATTAGCTTCTGTGAGCCTTGCTTGCCTTGCCTTGGTATCAAAGGTCATCCATGAGTTCCTGGTGGTTTGTTGGAGTTCCTCTGAAAGTTTCCTTTGTGTTGGACCCTGCCTGTTCCTGGACTTTGACTTTGCTTGCTTCCTGTGCCTGTGACCCTTGGCCTGGACCGGGACCTGGACTTTGCTTTCCGCCTGCCTATAGACTCTGGTTAGTTTATGGATTACCCGTGTTTGCTGCCGGCCCCTTTGACCTTGCTGTGCTACTGGATAATGTTTACTGTCTACTATTAAAGCCTCTTCTAGTTATATTCTGTGGTTCCTGCCTGTTGTGTTCAGCACTGCTTTCTGCTTGGGTGATTTGCCTGCCGCTGCCGCTCCTCGACAGTGGCCCAAGGGTTCACAAACCTAGTTCCTGCTTTGAGAACGTGACACATTGGAAGCATACACCCTGCAAAGAAGAAATAACCACTCAACTTTAGTACAGAAGCTAAACGTGAGCACTTCAGCAAGAGTCTGTTGTATATCTTCAGAAAGTGTTCCGACGGCAAGCTATTTACATAATGACGCAGTTGAAGATAAGCATAAAAGTCCGTATTAGGCACTTTGAAGATGGTCCGCAAAGGCTTTCAATTTGCCTTCCTCCTTGGATACTTGTTAGAGTTAGTGAATGCCCAAGGAGTCCCAGTGAACAAATGCTGCTGAATCACAACCAGGCCCAAAATCAGGGTTGTGTCTGATTTCCAAAAAGGGCGTGATTGCAGGAGAAAAGTGGTGGCATCTGCAGAGCCACTGCCAAACAGCCCGTGCAGCCTTAACAAACAAGTTATGACACAGTAATTTGGGAGATCAACTTGGAATAGTATGAATTTACCAACTGAAATGGGTCCTGGAAAAAAGAGAGGTCTCCAAGTTAGTTACAGAAAAATCATGGGTGCCCCTGAACTAGTGTCTCATCATATATGCCACAGTTAAATAATACAGGTTCAGCAGTCCCAATCCCCCATGAGACCTAAGTTTCTGAATAATGGAGATCAGAAGTCTGGCCTGCCTACCCTGCCAAAGGTAACCATGAAACACCATATGCATCTCCCACTCATCCCGTGCCTTAAGATGCAAGGGAAACATTTAGAAGACATACAACCATTGTGGCACCAACGTGTAATTAAACTCTGGAATTCATTGCCAGAGAATGTGGTAAAAGCGGTTAGCTTGGCGGGGTTTTAAAAAGGTTTGGACGGCTTCCTAAAGGAAAAGTCTGTAGACCATTATTAAAATGGATTTGGGGAAACTCCACTGCTTATTCCTGGGATAAGCAGCTTAAAATGTTTTGTACTTTTTGGGATCTTTCCAGGTATTTGTGACCTGCATTGGCTACTGTTGGACACAGGATGCTGGGCTTCATGGACCTTTGGTCTGTCCCAGTATGGCAATACTTCTGTACTTATCATATTGAACAATGCGTCCCAAGAGAGACAATGGGTAAGCACACCAGACCCCGAGCATCCGCCAAAGTTCTTGCAACTGTGGGTTAACATTACAATTACGCAGCAAAGAGAGGTTGGAACTACAATATTTTGACAGGAAAGAGTATAAGTCAGTCACACCAGATCAATCATAACAAAACTAGAAGTTGCTGAAGACAGGGTAAAGAGCGGAACAGAGAAAGGGGAAAGGGAGAGAGTTCCAGAGGTGGGCAGAGGAGGTATGGTGAAATTAATGCAGCCTACCACCTCATTAATCATCAAGATGAAATGCTTGTTTAAAAAGCCAGGTTTTCAGTGCTATTTAAAATTTTTTAATAGTTCAGAACATGTGGGGAGAGGATGGAAATTACAATAGAAAGGAGCAGCGAAAAAGAAAGCATGATGGCGGGTGAATTCGAGCTGGACAGCTTTGGGACTCAGGAGAACCATCAGTGGTCATTAATGGAGCGGAGGAGATGAGTAGGAGAGTAAGAAATGATCAATGTAGCAAGATAATCGGGAAGACCAACTCTGTGAACCTTGAAGGTGAGAGTGAGCAGCTTAAATGTAATGTGTTGCTCAGTGGGGAGCCATTGGAATTTTTGAAACAAGGGGGAAACATGGTCAAACTTCCATGCATGATAGATGAGTTTAATGGCTGTATTCTGTATTGGTTTTAAAGATTTGACTGGGAACAACCTAAGTATATTACAGTAGTCCAGTCGTCTTGTTAGTAATGACAGACAAAAGAATGAAAAGTTGCTTGATTGAAATATCTTCAGACAGAACACAGTTGATGGAGGACAAGAAAACTAGTCTTACATGAACTGGAGATCTGTGGTGTTAAAATGAGATGTAAGTCTAAGAGAATGCCTAAATAGCGGAATGAGTCAACCAGGTGCGTAGGGATGCCAAAACGATTAAGGAGAGTAGGTGGGACAGGTAGCCCACCAGTGAACCAGCAGGCCACAGTCTTCTGCTTGTTTAGAACTAATTTGTGGTTACTGAGCCAGTTTGAGACAAGCGATAAGCAGTCTTGAAGTGGAGTGATGACAAGGTGAATGGATTAGTAGGAAAAAGGAGCAATATATCATCAGCATAAAAGTGGGACGATACTCCAGTAGATTGGATAAGAGAAGCCAGAGGACTCGTGAATAAGTTAAAGAGGGGAAAGATCTGACCCCAGGGGGACTCCACAGATCAGAGAACGGGGAGAAGCTCTAGATGATGCAAACGCAACCTTATAAGAGCGATCAGAAAGAAAAGAAGAGAACGATGAAGGAACAGAACCAGAGATACCAAAAGATGATAGCTGCAATAACAACAAGCTGTGATTTACCAGGTCGAAGGCTGCAGTGAGATCAAGTAAGACTGCAAGAATAACCGTGTGTTTAGATGAGAGTAGATTTTGTTTAATACAGCTGTTAGGACTGTTTTGGTGCTAAAATGAGGTCTGAAAACCTGTCTGTCTTGGGTGGAGAGCAAAAGTTGTTTTTTTTTTTTTCAATAAAGAGAACAGTTGGGTGAATACTATCTTTTCCTAGTACCTTAGAAAGAAAGCTGAGATTTGGATGATAGTGAGCAGGGGCTTGGGGGTCTAAAGATAGTTTCTTTAGAATAGGACATACAATTGCAGTTTTTCAGGGCATGAGTACCTGCCTGGCTTGAAAGACTAGTATTATTACACTCCCCGGTCATCAGCTTAGATCTCTAGATGCAAACCTCCTGTCTCTCCCATCCCCCTGCATAGCCCATTATGAGTCCACAAGTCAACAACCTTTTCTTCACTGCCCCAAACACTGTAACGATCTCCCACCCCCAATCAGAGCTGAAACTTTCCATTCTAAATGTAAACAACTTCTGAAAACCCATTTCTTTTAATTGAGCCTTGGGCGGTCTGTCTTCCACAGATATTGAGACCTGTGATCACTGGACCCAGATACTGTGATCTCCTTAATTTTTACCATCGTCCCCTCTCATACTCCTTGTATAAATAGTTTTATCCTGTTGACTTGGAGTTCCTCTCTTCCTCTTGTTTTTAATTATACTCTGTAAACCACTTTGCCAACTTTGTTGCTTCAGCTGTATATGAAGTTTTTAAATAAACTATAAGAAGCTCAAGCTTAGGAATTGTGAACCAGGTTGGGGTGTAATTTCCCCTGGACTTTTTCCCAGTGTACCTGGATTGAGAAAGTGTAAAATTTAAAAGATGAAATTGAGAAGTTATGAAAATGAGACTTGATAAAGTTGTAACATATCACTATGAAATATCATGTAACAGAACATGCATTAGAAAATTTCTTTGAATGCTTAAAATGTTTTATAGAGCAGGAGGCATCCAGGAAATAGATGGAGAAGACAGTTTTTAAAGCTGTTTTAGATGGATTGAGGCAAGGCATTCCTGGGGGCAGAGAAGGGGAGCAACAAATATAAATTTTATTTTCAAATCTCTGTGTGTTGCTGGCAAATGTTTGCCTACAAAAAAAAATCAGGGGCAAAAATGTTCAAAAGTAAACAGCAAAGTTACCTGTAATAGATCTTCTCCGAGTACAGCAGGCCAAGTATTCTTACAGTTGGGTGATGTCATCCAACGGAGCCCAGTGTGGATTCTGACTAGTGATATTAACACAGAACTTTGCCTTCCTGCCTGACACGCAAGCGTGGGTCCTACAGCCATTTCAAAAAGCAAAAGAATGCAACTACATGGAGAGGTGGGGAGGGTATGTAAGAATATTTGTCCTGCTGTCCTCAGAGAACACCTACTACAGGTGAGTAACTTTGCTTTCTCTGAGGACAAGCAGGCCTTTGTATTCTCACAGCTGGGAATTCCTAGCTACCTGGCTCACCAAAAACAACAATGCTAGGATAACAGGGATTCAAATCATTGAGACCTTGAAGTCAATCAACTTGAAAACTAAATACATTCTAGTGGTGAAGGTGCAGCCTGTAACAGAACAAAACTGGGGGGGGTGGGGGGTGGAGTTGGATTCTGGACACCGAACAGATTCTGCAGGACTGTTTGCCTGAATCAGTTTCACGTTGTGTATCCTGCTCAAGACAGTAATGCAATGTGAGTGTGTGGACAGATGACCACGTCGCAGCTTGCATAACTCCTTGTTGGAGGCTGAGCTCAAGTGGGCTACCGACATAGCCATGGCTGTGACATTATGAGCCTTGATATGACCCTCTGTAACCAGCCCAGCCTGGACATAAGTAAAGGAGATGCAATCTGCTAGCCATTTGGAAATTGTCCATTTGCCGATGGCTACCCTATCCTGTTTGGGTCAAAAGAAGCAAAAAACTGGGTGGACTGTCTATGGACTTTGATCTGCTCCAGATAGAAGGCTAAGACTCACTTGCAATCCAAAGTATGCAGTATACTCTCGCCAGTGGTTTTGGGAAAAATGTTGGCAGTACGATTGACTGATTAAGATGGAACTCTGGCACTACCTTAGGAAGGACCTTAGGATGCATTTGGAGAACTACTCTATTATGGTGAAACTTAGTGTAAGGTGGATCAGCTACTAGGACCTGAAGCTCACTGACCGTGCGAGCTGAAGCAACCAACACTGCTGGTTCCAGGTCAGAGACATGCCACCATCAGAGTCTGCTGATTCCCATACCATGGGAGAGAGTCTGGATGCAATGTCAGTCGTAGGCACCCCGGCCAGATATTTTCTACATTCCAGCTGCTTACTGGCCATCTGGAGAAGCTCTGTGGCCTTTTCCTGTGGGAGAGTATCTGCAAGACTTAGTGTAGTGTGAACTAAAGATTGTAAGTAGAGGCTTGTGTAGAGCTGGTAGGACTGGATGTGGTCAACGAGCCTCGAGACCTGAAAGATTTTCCTCCGACACGAGTTTAGTGTCCTGGCCTCCCTATGTGGGGATGCCGAGGTATGAGTCCTGAAACTCCTAGCTCGTTTTGAGAGCAAATTCGACCACCAGAGAAGGGTGTGGTAGTTCTGCCCTCTCAAATCCTGGAGCCTTTGGATACGGTACTGCGTATCCATCTTCACAGGTGCAGCCTGCAGTGAGAGGGGAGATTCTCAATTCTTCATCAGTGCATCCTTAAGGATAGGGTACAATGGTATGGTGACCCTTTCCTTAGGAGGAGACTCTTGGTCCAGGGACAGTCAACATCTCCTCCCTGGTCTCTTCCTCTATTTCCAATTTAAATGGAATGGCAGAATTTATCTCCCTGATTAAACTGCTGAAAGAGAGACCCTCAGGTGGAGATTTACTTTTCTCTTGAGGTGGTGAGGGATCAGAAGGTATCCCATAAGACTCCTCCTCCAAGGAGTAATATGGGTCCTCCTCTGAATTCCATGAGTGGTCCCATTCAGACTCTTTTGCATATTCAAGTTGTACTGAATGAAGCTGTTCCTGTCTCGACTCAGTCGATCTATGTCCATGCCTCAAAGAGCATCGCGGTACAGCCCTACTCTCTGATTCAGAGGAAGCTTCCTCCTCCAACATTGAGAGTGGTACTATATGCATCGAGGTAGACACCCTGGTGTCGAGGATCTCTGCATCGGCATGGAAAGAACCTCGTGAAGAATCTGGACTAGATCCGCAGTTGACGCAAGCTCCCTTGATGTCTGAGCAGTTTGCAACTGCAACATCTGCACCAGCTCCTCCCTGAGCATTGCTTGGAACTGCTTATTGAAGGTAGGCATCAGCAGAGGCAGGGGAGCCAGAAGAGAGGCAGCCTGAGAAGATGTTGATGTTATACCTGTAGTGGGGAGCTGGCTGCTGGGAGACGTCTGCACTGGCACCTCTTCCAAGGAGGTGGAGCATTCCTCCTGGTGCCAGCGCTTCTCAGGTACCAATGATGCTGATGCCCCCAGTGCTCCTAGCTCTATGCATCGAAAAGGGCCCGATGCTTATGCTTCTCATGCTTCCCTGTTGTGCAACATCACGGTCCTTCAGTGCAGACAAGGATGATGTCAAACCTGTATATACCCTTGGTGTTGGGTCCGATGTTGACTGGTCCTGGGTCCTACTCTCAGCACATGTTGAGGGAGGTGGAGACCACCTCGATACCGGTGTACTCCCAGTGGATGCTGAAGTCTTGGCAGCCATCGAAGTCGATGCTTCCGGTGCCAGTGTCAATGTATCGGCCTTCGAGGAGCCAAAAAGCTTCTCCTTTTGTACCTTCTGTGTCCTCAGCTGCATTTTCAAACAGAGAGAACAAAATGGTCAGGTCCAGGGCACCCAATGCGCCAGTTGTGTGGGTCCATCACGGAAATCACCTGATCACACTGGGCACATTTGAAGCTATTGGGGGGGGGGGGGGGGGGTCTTCTTGGGCATTGAGAAAAAGTTTGCGGCCAAATTAAACTCAGTTTTGAACTGGAAAAAAAGGGCAGTGTTCAAATCGAGGTCGGGGCTCTGGCCTTAAAGGGCCTAGCAATAAGCAAAAAGTAAAGGAAATTTAAGGGCCAAAAAAGTAAAAGATATTGAAAGGGTAAATGAAGAAAAAAATTATCCAAGAGGACCTGAAAACCCGCGCGGGAAGGTACAAGAGAAAAAGTATGCGCTTCAGGAGAACATGAGGACACGTCTTACCTGCTCCGTGGAAAAACAAAGACTAAGAGGATGGAGGGGACCTATGCTTTCGTGTTGGGCAGGAAGGCACCATAAGTACATAAGTAATGCCACACTGGGAAAAGACCAAGGGTCCATCGAGCCCAGCATCCTGTCCACGACAGCGGCCAATCCAGGCCAAGGGCACCTGGTGAGCTTTCCAAACGTACAAACATTCTATACATTTTATTCCTGGAATTGTGGATTTTTCCCAAGTCCATTTAGTAGTAGTTTATGGACTTGTTCTTTAGGAAACCGTCTAACCCCCTTTTTAAACTCTGCTAAGCTAACCGCCTTCACCATGTTCTCCAGCAATGAATTCCATAGTTTAATTTTGCGTTGGGTGAAGAAAAATTTTTTCCGATTTGTTTTAAATTTAATACACCGTAGTTTCATTGCATGCTCCCTAGTCCTAGCATTTTTGGAAACCATGAACAGACGTTTCACATCCACCTGTTCCACTCCACTCATTATTTTATATACCTCTATCATGTCTCCCCTCAGCCGTCTCTTCTTCAAGCTGAAAAGCCCTAGCTTCCTTAGTCTTTCGAAGTCGTCCCATCCCTGCTATCATTTTAGTCGCCCTTCAGTGCACCTTTTACAATTCTACTATATCTTTCTTGAGATGCGGTGACCAATCACAGTGCCTGCATATTGGGATGCTGCTAGAAAGTTCTGTGTTAATATCGCTAGTCATCATCCGTACTGAGCTCCGTCAGATAACATCACCCAGCTGTGAGATTATGAAGGCCTGCTTGTCCTTGTTCACTTTGAAAATTAGTTAACTGTATGCACTTTCTGAAAATTTCCCACTCTCAATGGTCAGTATTCAAAAGCTTTGCTTTTTAAAAATTCACCTTGAGCGAATGGATAAATTTTGTCTAGACAAGTTGTTATATGGCCAATATATATCCCATTTAAGTGGGAGAAGGACTAAAAGTTGTACAGATAGTGACAATATTCCACCAAGCGCTGGATTGCTTAATATAATATCTATATTAGTGGATCATATAAATAGCAATCTTAACTTTAAATGGATAACTTCACTGTTTAAGTTTAGGATATCTGTATGTAGCAGCTGTCCTACTGAATACTGACATGATTAGCTTTTATTTGTTTATTCATGTTTGTTCTAGTTTGCTTTAATGCCTTATTCACAGAGCAAGTCTAGACGATTTACAATAAAACCAAAAGTTAAGAGAAAAGAACTCCATTGATTGACAGAAAAGAAGTCACACATCCCCAAGCATTCATATCATAGAATAAATAACTTTAAAAATAGCTGCTGTGTTTCAGTGGTATCTCACTGCTTCCTCTTTTCCTGCATAGAAGAGAATGTTTTTTTACCTAGTGGTTAGGGTGGTGGACTCTGGTCCTGGGGAACTGAGTTTGATTCCCACTTCAGGCACAGGCAGCTCCTTGTGACTCTGGGCAAGTCACTTAACCCTCCATTGCCCCAGGTGCAAATAAGTACCTGTGTACAATATGTAAGCCGCATTGAGCCTGCCATGAGTGGGAAAGCGCGGGGTTCAAATGTAACAAAAATAAAAAATAAAATAATGTTTCATAACTTAGTATATAAAATGCTGCATAAAATATCTTTGTTAAGGGCTCAAAAAGTTCCCCAGTGCCTGGTTGCCTGGTACCCAAGATTTCTTGCTGCTGAATGATTTTTTTTATTGTTGTTCTTCCACAGAAAACACACTTCTACTTCACTGCTGCTATTCCTGTCTCTGAAAGCTTGAGCCACATGGGGCAGGAAATTCAGGAAGTCTTGTGAGATTTGAAACCACAGGACAGGTTGAGCATACTGCACTGCATAGCTCTAGTTTACAGAGAGCCAAATGGCTGTGGGGAAGTAGCAAGCATGTTCCTTCTGCAGCTTCAGTCGGCAAGGTGAGGGGAATAGGTGGCATTCTCTGAGAGACAGAGACTAGGGCCCTGATGTTCAGAAGCAAGTGCTGGCGCTAGAGGCCATTAGTGCCAGACTAGCCACCTGCATTTGCTCCCGCAGAATGCTGAAAGGGCTCGAGCATGGGGAACAATAAGTGCGCCTGCTCATACCGCAAGTTGCATTCAAATGCATGCTAAAGAGCTCATTACCTATTCCTCCCTAATGCTCAAAAGGACAGCGCACCAAACAAGGGCACTCCTGCAGCTGGAAATCTTACGCCAACTTGGAGCTGGTGTTAGGGTTGTGCCGAGCAGTGAGGAATAGGAAAAGCTGGAGGGATTGAGGAATTAAAACGCTACTAGCGCCTTCCGATCTGGTTCCAAGCACAAGGGTAGAGCATTATAGCAAAAAAATTAACACCCTCGTCTCCATCACACAAAAGAGTGCCGACAGCTCCCTGAGAAATGATGAGCTGGATATGTTTGGATTACTTGAGCAGAGATAGATACCTGAGAGATGGTGGGTGAAAGCAGAGCATGCAGTCCTTCTGATCCCAATTGCTAAAAATCACTCCTTTCTCCTCCCGTCCGTTCCCTCCTGGCATTCTGGGCATGCGCTGAAGAGCTGTTCTTAATGTACAACTCTTCAGTGCATGTGCCAGACACTGTCCTCTTGCTGAACTCTCATTCTCAATGCTATGAGCATGCCTAAATTTGCATCTCATTAGCATTGAGTATGAGGGAGTTTTTTTCTGAGCTGATCCAGTGGTAAATCTTCGGCACTGTTTGGAACAGCGATGGAGTTTTGAGCATCAGGCTGTGCGCTGATCCAGTGGTAAAACTCCGGTGCTGTTTGGAACAGCAATGAAGTTTTGAGCATCAGGCTGTAGGTGGGGGGGGGGGTCACGTGATGCCTGCTTCCTGATCAGTAGCAGGGGAAGCGAGCTCCGCAACTTCTCAGCTAAAAAGCAGCTAAATAAGCAGCGATTGTCACCCCAGTATCTTGTGCCGGCAGAATCTAAGGTGGAGAACCCACAGGCAGTGGCAGGTCAAGGCTTAAAGTGCTGTGTCGGTGGGTATGCCCACGAGGAGCCAGAGAGGCCTGAAGGGAAAAACTGCGCCAGTAAAGCCAGTGATAAAAATGGCGGAGGATCGGGAAATCCGAGGACTGCCAGAGAAGCAGGTTGGAGAGTGGGCACGGGAGATATCAATGACGGTGGTGACAGCACTGGAGGATCGGCTGAATAAGATCCAATCAGCGGTGGAAGAGATAAATGAAAAGTTTGACTCCCATTCTCGGAGACTCGAGGTTGAGCAGCGCGTGTCGGCACAAGAAGACACCTCACAGGGGATGGCGACTCAAATTTTAAATCTCCAAAAAGAGACAGCAGCACTGAGAGAGAAAGTGGAGGAGCAAGAAAATAGAAATAGACGAAATAACCTGAGGGTCATCGGGCTCCCGGAATCGGTACAGGACGCTGAATTTAACAAATTCTTCAGCACGTGGCTTCCAGACCAACTGAGAGTTGCATAGCGCGGAGAGGCTGGGCGGTGCGATCATGCGCACAGGATAGGAGCACGTAGAGAAGGCGAAGTGAAGCCCCGCACAGCCATAGTGCACTTCCCGATCTGGCTGCACAAGGAAGCACTGCTTAAGGCATTCCGCTCGAGAAAAGAGGCACTGGTGTACGAGGGCAACAGATTACTACTTTTCAACGACTACTCTGAGGGGGTAGCACAGCAGCGACGAGCTATGGCACCAGCTTGCACGACCTTGTACAAAAAGGGAATGCGTTTTGCCCTCCAATTTCCAGCCAAGCTACGGGTCTGACATGACGGGAAGCAGCTTGTGTTCTCTGAAGCGGCAGCGGCCCAATCCTTTTTGGACACTATAAACAAATCGGATCAGCAAGAGGGAGCGCATTGAAAGTAAAATGGCCGGTTGCAGTAAGTGAACTTGCAGATCTACGAGGGTTGGAGTCCGGGACTCTAAAGATTAGCCTGGTCATGTAATTTATGGGGACAGAACTTGTGGGCTCCATTTGCAGAGATGGCTCAATGTGCAGGGCAGCTGAGTTTGAGTTTGAATCTATGGGCACAGAAGAGACCATAAAGGTTAAAGTTATATTAATGGCAGTTGCCAGAGGTTACATGTTGTGGGGGAAGAAGTTGTTGGGCTGAGGGGTGTGTTGAAAGGTTGAGGAGGAGCGGGGCGGGTAATGTTTTTCCTGTTGCAGGGTCTGGGATAGGAGGAGGATGGTGAAATGGATGGTTTGGGTGGTAGGGGTTCGGGGAAGGGGGGGGGCTGGGGGTGTGTGTTTGGCGTGAGTGGGGCAGCAGGGGGGGAGGGGAGATGGGGACTGGATTTAGTATTAAAAGTGCTGGGCTAACGGCAGGAGGTGGGAGGAGCATGTGGGGCATAGAGATTTGTGGATGGCAGATACATGAGCTCAACAGGCTTAGCTAGGAGGCCTAGAGGGCAATGTCTTCAAGTACTTTGCTACTTATTGCGGGAGGTATGGATAATGGTTAAGTTAAAAGTTTTATCTTTAAATGTGGATGGTTTGCATTCCCCAGTTAAACGAACTAAAATATTATCTTGGATGAAAAAGAATGGGGTGGACATTGGTTACCTGCAGGAAACACATCTGACTACTACAGAGCAGGCCAAACTGAAAAGAGGGTGGGTGGGGGAAGTGGTGGGCTCCACTTTCAATAGCAGAAAGCGAGGGGTGGCTATTCTATTCCACAAACAGCTACCGTTTCATATCCACAAAATAATATCAGATAAAGAGGGCAGGTACATTATAGTGTTGGGTGACCTGTGGGGCAAAATGTTGTGCATGTGTAATCTCTATGGCCCAAATGTTTACAGTCATAAGTTCTTTTCAGAAATAGTGGCCCAGTTGATCCCATACTCGGATTATCAGAAAATAGTGGGGGAAGAGTTTAACATATGCGCCGATCCCACCATTGATTGCAAACCTGTTAAAACTAAAAACCCCGCAGGAGACAACAGGGGGGTCAACTTAGGGCTAGTGGATGTTTGGCGTCTACTTTACCCACATGAGGTGGATTTCACCTTCCACTCGCACCCACATAATTCCTATTCCCGATTGGATTACTTGTTAATATCACAACCACTTTTTCCTATAACCAAAGATGTACATATATTAGATCATACTCTGTCAGACCACTCAGCAATTTCATTGGCACTCTCATACTCTGAGGAGAGGAGGGAGCGGGTGTGGAAATTCTCTCCGGCATTATATAATGATGCAAAATTTCGTTCCTATATACAAGCCAAATGGTTAATCAATCCTTCAGTGAAACCCCAGAGATGGATGCAAACCTATATTGGGATGCCTCTAAAGCAGTGACGCGGTGCCATATACTGGCATATACTGCACGCCGTAAGAAAATACTAGAGGCCGAATTGTTTACTCTATCTCAGGAGTACCAATCTCTTAGACAGCAGCATATCCGTAGCTTAGACAAATCTCTACAGAGGAAATTAGGAGACCTAAGGAGGCGTATAGACCAGATTCTTACTAGTAGAGCGGAAAGGGACATCTATTATCAAAGGTTTCGCCTGTTTCAGTGGGGCAGTAAGGCAGGGAAATTGATGGCGAATTTAGTGCGTCCTTATTAAAAAAGACAGGTTGTTGTGGCCGTTAGGGACAGTGAGGGGAGGCAGTACCATCGGGAGCAGGAGATACAACAGCAATTTGTTAAATACTACCAAACTCTATATGAGGCCCTGGAATTTGACATAACAAGTCGTGATGATTTTTTTCCGGGATATATCCTTGCCCAAGTTTACCTCTGATCAGATATCTAGATTAAATAGGCCAATCCAAACAGCAGAGATCAGACAGGGTATACAGGCACTTAAATTGACAAAGGCCCCTGGCCCTGATGGATTTGGGCCAGAATATTATAAAATTATGTCTGATCTGATTGCATCCCCATTGGCTGGGTTATACAATGGATTGAGCCGAGAGGGGGCGGAGCTTCATCAAAATATGGCACATTGTTTTGCTGCCCAAACCAGGGAAAGACCCTCTGCAGGTCGGGTCATACCGACCCATATCGCTCCTTAACCAGGATGTCAAGCTCCTTGCGAATATCATGGCAAAGAGAATGAACGCATACCTACCGACGGTTATACATGAGGACCAGGTGGGCTTTGTCCCGGGTAGGTATGCCTCGATGAATCTTACCAGGGCGCTGGCAGCTATCCAGGTTTATAGAGGGAGGGGAGGAAGAGAGTCCATCGCAGGACTTGACATGGAAAAAGCGTTCGACAGTATATCCTGGCAATTTCTTTTTTGGGTGATGGAACAATATGGTCTACAGGGGCGATTCGTAGATTGGGTTAAGGCATTATACTCTAAGCCCAGGGCGCGTTTATTAGTTAACAATAACCTTACGGCCCAATTTGAATTGCAAAGGGGCACTAGGCAGGGGTGTCCAATGTCACCCCTCTGTTCTTACTAGCTGTGGAACCCCTAGCGATTAAAATCCGGAACAGCACAACAATTCGGGGATTGCGGGTAGGAGGTCAAGAGATACGATTAAATCTGTTTGCGGATGATATCTTGCTATATTTGGCAGATGCCTCCGCATTCCTTGAACCAGCTTTACAAATTGTTAAAGATTTTGGAGTCATTTCGGGACTCCGAGTGAACTGCTCTACATCGGAACTTCTACCTTTGGCAGGTAGAACACAAATAGAGCATTTCCAGCACCTCTCTATTCCTCCGGTGCAACAACCGATGCGGTACTTGGGTATTTACCTGAGTACAAGCCCACAAGTAATGTATCAAAGGAATATTGTAGATCAGATAGTCAGAATTAAACAAATCTGTCATCGTTGGAAGGATCTCCCGGTTTCTCTTTTTGGAAGGGTGGCCATGGCTAAGATGATATTGCTCCCAAAGTTGCTATACCCCTTGCAGACTCTACCTATATGGATCAAGCGTAAAGATGAGAGGTTATTCCGGTCTCTGCTGAGGGCTTTTGTTTGGGGTCAGAAGAGGTCACGCATAGGGTACCACACTTTGACTCTAGATAAGGAAAAGGGGGGGTCTCAATTTCCCAGATTTAAGATATTATAATATAGCAGCGTTGATGTGGCTAGTATTTGAAGGAATAAATGGGATGGTGTACCCCATATGCATTTATGTTTAAATCTTTTTATTATTAAACCGTGACAGAACCTAAACCAGACGTTACTCCAAATACAAGCACTTCCAAATGTCTGTACATGTCTGTCTAGAAGCAATATACAATTTTCTCCCCGCCCCCCACCCTCTCCCCCCTCCCCAAACCCCTCACCTCCCCCCCCCCCCCGAAAACTACCCCCCCCCCCAAGCACAACACAAGAAAACACTCATTGGTTCGTCCGGCACTGTCTACAACACTTGTCAATTGAGGAGCCTGCTACGAGCCAGTGGTTGCAGTGTGTCCCAAAAATTCGCCCACGTTTTTTGGAGCGCCCGGCCCTCTTTAGAGTCCATATCCTGCACTCCACGCCTCTGCAACTTCAGCAGTTCTATCATTTGTGACCTCCATGCTCCTATGGACGGCGCTCTGTTTTCTCTCCAATGAAGGAGGATGACTCGTTTCCCCATCAGGACCGCCCGCTGTACAAACGAGCCTGACAAGGTGGGTTTAACTTGTTTAAATTCTCCAAAAAGAAGTAAAGGCTGTCTCTGAAGTGCGCGTCCCCAATATTTCTTCGTCTCACCGAGAATAAGAGTCCACAATTGTGATGTGTAGCGACAAAACCAAAACATGTGAGCCAGCGAGGCGTGGGCCACCGCGCACCATGGGCAAGCATCTGAATGACCAAAGCCTGCCTTAAAGGCTCTCGCTGGGGAGACGTGCAGTCTTAATGCAAATTTATATTGCATCTCCCAGAATCGAGTGAAGATTGAGGTTCCGCGAATGGAGAGCAAGAATCTGTTCAGTACGTCTCCTGTAACCTCTGCCTGTAAGTCAATCGCCCATTTCCGTGCTCTGGTATGAAAGTCTATGTCCTCCGTTGAGTCCTGCAGGAACCTGTGATGATATTTTAGTGGCACTGAGTTTTGCGCTCCAAGCGTCATAGCAGTATTTAAAGTGTCCTGGACATCCTCGCTCAAATTACTCCAGCCCAAGGCTGTGATGTAGTGGTGAATTTGTATGTAGGCAAACCGATCGCGTTCAGTCAATCTAAATTCCTGCTGCAGCTCCGCAAATGGCCGTGCCTTGCCCTCCTCCGACACCAGCTGGTAAATGTATCGAATTCCATTCCTCCGCCAGCGGGCGAAGGCTGCTGATGAAGTCCCCTCAGGGAAGTCCGGATTGTTAAGCAGTGGTAAAAATGGGGTCGCTCTCCAGTCAAAGTTGTGCCTCTTGCATAGCCACTTCCACGCTGCTCTGGCTGCTATCATTAAGGGGTGTGATCCTAATCCCTCCTCCAACCCCTGTCCTCTAGAGTGTAATCCCCACCCTAGGTGTGCAGTGGGAGCCAGGCCCATCTCTAAGAGCGTAGCTGAAAAATCTTGCGTTCCGATTAACCAATCTCTTATGTGCCTCATGGCACACGCTATCGTAAGATACCGAATGCTGAGAAGTCCCATCCCCCCATGTGATTTTGGTTTTTGTATTACTTGTATTGGAAGTCTGGGTCTCCTCTGATTCCACAGAAATTGTTGTGTCAAGTGATTAAGGGCCCGCTCCTCTCTCGACCTCAGATACAGGGGCAACATCTGGAACACATAGAGCCATTTCGGCGCGATCATCATGTTGAAAAGACCCACCCGACCTGAGAGGGAGAGAGGGCACGCGCCCCACAATCGCAGCAGTTTCCTAGTTATCTCTAGAAGTGGGAGGACGTTGAGCTCGTACAATTTTTTCATGTCAGCTGGTATGGCGACTCCCAGGTATTTGATCTGATGCTGTGCCCATAGCAGGGGAAACAGGCCCCTTCATGTGTGTTTCACTGTCTCACTGAGTGGTAAAGCCAGAGATTTAGTTCTGTTAAGTTTGTAGCCCGAGAGGTGACCATAGTTATCTAGGACAGAAAGGAGAGCTGGCAAAGAGCCCTGTGGGTCACTCATCAGCATCAGTACATCATACGCAAGCACTTTTATTTTCTTCCCCGACACCTGGATACCCTTTATGCCGTTTTTCGCACGAATTTCAGCCAACAACGGCTCAAGAGTTAGCAGGAAGAGCAGTGGGGACAGGGGGCAGCCCTGCCTAGTACCCCTTTCAATGGCAAAGCTCTCCGTGAGGACCCCATTTACCCGAATTCTAGCCCACGGGTTTGTATACAATGACCCCACGACTTGAAGGAACCACCCCGTTAAGCCTCTGTCCTTCAGGACTTCAAACAAAAACGGCCATTCTACTCTATCAAAAGCACGCTCTGCGTCTAGACTCACAAGCAACTTGCTCGCCTCCGGTTGTTCCCCTGAGAGCATAGTCAGGATTAGTTTCCTGACATTCAGAACAGACTGACGGCCTCTCACAAAGCCTGTTTGCTCCTCTTGCACTAATTGTGGCATCAGGGGTGCCAGTCTATCTGCTAATATGCAAGACAACAGTTTAACTTCTACATTGATGAGTGAGATTGGTTGATATGAGCTAGGTTCTAGGGGATCCTTATCTTTTTTGGGGATGAGGCTAATGGAGGCCATATTCTCATGCAACGGAAGTCTGCCCATTTCCACCACAGAATTAAGGTAGTCTGTTAAGGGGCCTAGTATTTGTATTTTTAGCATTTTATAAAATTCGCCAGACAGCCCGTCTGGGCCCTGCGCGGAATGTTGTTTCAACACCCCTATGGCCTTCTGCAGCTCCCTCGCCGCCACCAGCTTATTTAACGAGTCTCGGTGTGCTGTCATGATATCCCCCAAGCCCCGTTGTTGCAAGTAAGCCTGAATAAGTACATTCGCGTTTGCCTTCTCTCGCTTCCCTCCATATAATGTGGCGAAGTGGCTTAGAAAGGTCTGGGCTATTTCTTTTAAGTTATTTGTAACCCCCCCCCCCCCTTCCTCCTTATGGCTGGAATGAAGTGTGGCTTCCGGGCGCCTTTTACCAGCCTGGCCATCATCCCGCCTGCCCTATCCCCAAATTTATAAAGTTGATATTTTCTAAATAGCAGGGATTTCATGGTCCGATCATGTAACGAGCTATTTAAGGCTGCCTTGATGGACATAAACAGCTCATAATGAGACTGAGTGGATTCCCTAGTGTATTTTCTTCTGGCCCCTCTCAACTCCTTTTCTAGGGCTACTACTCTCTGTGTTATTTGTTTGTTGCGTTTGCTGACGTAGGCTATTATCTCGCCTCTGAGCACCGCTTTGGCTGTGGACCAAAACAGGGCAGTGTCTCCTATGTGTTCAGAGTTATGTTCTTTAAATTCCTCCCATTTCTTTTGTAAATATAATTGGAAATCATTTGAGGAGAACAGGTACGCTGGAAACCTCCACCCTGGCGCCCCTTGGGAAGATGATCCTGTCTTAATGTCTACCCAAATGGGGGAATGGTCTGAGATCTCTTCCGGTCCAATCGTGGCGGACGTAATTGTGGTAAAGAGATCTTGGGAAGTAAGAATGTAATCTATTCTCGATTGCGTTTGGTGTGCTCTGGAAGTGTGGGTGTAGTCTCTCTCCTCTCCATGTAAAATTCTCCATGGATCTACCAGTCCTAATTCCTGGCAGAAGAGTTCGAGAATGGAGGGGGAGAGAACTGCGCGCTGTGACAATGTGTGAGATCTATCGAGGTCTGTGTCCATAACCAAATTCATGTCTCCAGCTAATATTAGTGGCTGTGCTCTCTGGTTCTGGTAGCGCGCTAATAATTGGGCGTAGAAATGTTGCGCAGAAGTGTTGGGGCCATAGACCGAGGCCAATGTGATCTCTTTCCCTTGCAAATTAAGCTGAACCCCCACCAACCTCCCTTCTCCGTCTTTAAACTGTAATTTTGCAGAGCACATGAGCGATTTGTGGATTAAGATAGCTACTCCCCCTTTACGGCCCGTGGCTGGGGAACAAAACACTTCTCCTACCCAATGGCGCTTTAGTTTCTCATGCTCTTCCTGGGAGAGTCTGGTCTCCTGTAGGCACGCTATTCCGACTTTATGACGATTAAGGGCTGCTAGAATTTTAGCTCTCTTGATTGGGGAGGAAATGCCTCCTACGTTCCGAGAGGCTAGGCGTACCTTACCCGTCGACATGTGCACCCGTGGATTTCCGAATTTGAGAGATTTGAACGTGTGTCATTACCCCGGGGCACCCAGCCTTGCTCCAGGGATCTTTCCCTCCCACTGCACACCTCTCCTCTGTAGCTCTCTCAACTGCTTCCGGTAAAATTATTCTATGTGCGGGACTGAACCGATAATATGTGCCTTCCCTTGTGTTCTTGTCTTGTGCTGCCCCCCTATAGAGCTCCTCCCCCCTCTTCTTCCCCCCAAAGCTACCCCGTCCCCTTCCCTTCCCAGCATCTAATAATCCCTCCCTATACATCTACCCGTGTGTTAATGGAGGAGCCCCTACCATGCACGAGGCCTTCCGCCCTACTTGTGCTGCTGTAATATGGGCTATCATCACTTACTGCACCTGTTGCAACAGCCAGAGCCAGATCACGCTATGCCATTCCCCGCATTCTGGGCCTTCTGTTCAGTCTGCGCTTGCTCTAATCCAGAGATGAATTCTTTTGCTGCCTGATCGGATTCAAACGCTCTCCATCTGCCATCATGGTGGATGCGTAGTACCGCAGGGTAGATAAACATAAATCTCATCTGGAGATCCTGTAGTCGGCGGCACAGTGGGTTAACTTTTCTCCGTCGTTCTTGCAAGGAGACCGAGTAATCTTGGAAGATTCTTATGAGATGTCCATCATACATGGTGGTCTCCCATTTTAGTCTGTATCCTCTCAGAATTTCCAGCTTGTGTAAATAGTTGTGCACCTTTAAAATGACTGCACGTGGGGCCTGTCGGCCATTTTGCACTCTTCCCACTCTGTGTACCCGTTCCAGACATAAGGCCCCTGAGTGATCCGACAGGGCAAATTCTGACTTCAGCCATTTCTCCACCACGGTGGCTAAAACGGTGTCACTGAATGATTCTGGCATGCCGATTAGACGCAGATTACTGTGCCTGGACCTGTTCTCGAGGTCATCCAGCTTTCCATTAAGCGCTTTCACAGTGTCCTGCAGCTGCGTTACAGACTGCTGCAGCGGGGGATGGGAGTCCTTGAGCTCTGAGAGTCGGTGCTCCAATTCGCCGGCCTGCTTTGTGACATCTGTCAGCCTGATTTCAAAGCTTCCTATCTGGGCTGACAGTTGCTCGAAGCGCGGTTCCAGCGCTCGTGTCACTGCGGTGGTTAATTGGAGGAGCTGCTCTTCTGTGAAGGTAGGCCCGCCGCGTGGCGCCTGCCGATCCGCGCTCAAGTCTGCTGCTTGTGGTTTCTCTACCTCCTTTTTTACGCTCCAAGCAGGCATGGTTTTACTCGGCTTTTCGACAAATTTGTCCATCCACGACTTCTTCACTCGTTTAAGGTCTTTCCGACGGCTCAGGGCAGAAAAATGCCGATAATTGACGGTTTTGGGCGTTCGGCCTCGGAGAGCAGAGATTTGCGTCTTGCTCTCTCAGCACATCACGTGACTCCCCCCCATATGCATTTATAAACTTGCTTCATGTGCCACCTGGGATGGGTACCAGGTTCAATTGGCAATACTCGTTTCTGAGACCTATGCGTATGGCTTGGACTTGGTGGAGAAAGAAACAAGCACGCAGTCCGTATGCCTCTCCCTTTATGACCATGGTTGGTTTGCAGGGGTTCCAGGCGGGGATGGGCAAGTTGGTCTTTCAACAATGGGCAAAGCATGGGTGTAGTACTATAGGGCACTTGCTCTCATCGGGGGATGAAGAGCAGTTCATGACCTTTACTCAAGTGAGGGAGAGATGGACGATACCCAATGCCCATCTGTTACAGTAAATGCAAATACGGCATTATTGGCAACAGCAGCAGAGACAGCATGGGGAAAGGGGGAAATCAGGGAAGTTAGATCAAGTGATGAGGGCATTGCCCCCGGAAGGTAACAGACTTTCGAATTGGTATAAAATAGTGAAAATGTCCATTCCAGAGGGGGGGGGGGGGGGCTGTTGGGATATATTGATAGGTGGAACGAGGAGTTGAGCACGCAATATTCCCAGGTGCACAATAAGCTTTTCCATAAGACACTATATGAGATGGTCAAATCTGCAGAGTGGCAAGAAACGCAGTATAAGCTGCTCCACAGAGCATATATCACAAGGAAGCAAGGGACACTGATGCATTTGTGGGAAAGCGACATATGTCAAAAATGTTATGCAGGGATTGGAACACACCTTTTTAGAATGCCCCAAACTGACTTTGTGGAATGGGGTCTTTGCCACGCTGAATAAAGTTCTCCACCAAGAGGTGGGATGGACTTACCCAGCTCTGCTATTGGGTGACCAAGTGGGTCTGCTTACACAGGGTTTGTCGTACCCAAAAAGAAGATTCTTGTATATGACGGTGTTGGCAGTTAAAAATATTATACTACAATTTTGGATTCAGGAGGAGCCTGCTCCATACACTAGCTAGGTGACCAAAGTTTCTGACTTGGCAAAATATGAGGGCAGGATATACGCCCACTTGCCAAATGCAACTGTTAAGCAATATGTCTCTCTCTGGCATAGACTTATGGAGGTAATCTCCTCAGCTGAGTGAGGGGGGAGGGAAGGGAGGGGGGACTGGGGGGGGGGTTGCGAGGGAAGATTGGAGGTTGGTGTGAATGGTGAGGATTTGGATGCATGCAAGATAGGGATATTGCTGCCAGGAGAGAGGAAGAGAGCATGGGGGTGATGACTGTATAAACAAAAACAAAAAAAGGTCAATGTGAGACGACTGTTATCAGGGCATGTGACAGGAGGTGAAAATATTGGTAATAATTCTATGTAAAATGTTGGTATTGTATTTCACTGACACTACATGGTGTAATGTATACCCTGCACATTGATGTTGTGTTGTTTTACATTGGTGTTTAATAAAAAGAATATATAAAAAAAAGGCTGTAGGTGAAAGTTGGGGGGGGGGGGGGGGGGCGTATGACAGAGAGACTGGATGAAGGCTGAGTTGGGTAAGAAACTAGGTGAAGACGGGGGGTATACGAGGGAGAGGGAGACTGGGTGAAGGCTGGAGGGGTGCAAGAGAGAGAGAGACTTGATGAAGCCTCCTCTACTTGCCGTCTCCTCCATCTCCCTATCCTTAGCGCTTCCCACTCCCCCACACATCTCCTATCCCCATCTCCTCCAGTTACTCTCCTTCCATATCTGATTCATTATCCAATAACTCCTCCCACCCACCAATCATTTTACATTAGCCCCTTCAACAGAACTACCCCAGCAGAAACACCCCTCCGTGAGTTTGATCTAGCACACACTATCCTGTGGCAGTTTCCTCCATCGCCACAGCTCAGTTTTGCACACAGCTTTTGTGTGTAGAAATCATTTTCCCCACATTTATTGGTTATGCAGGAATTGCTCATCTTTCCAAAAATACTAGGACTAGGGGGCACACAATGAAGCTACTAAGTAGTAAATTTAAAACTGGAGAAAATATTTCTTTGCTCAATGTGTAATTAAACTCTGGAATTCGTTACCAGAGAATGTGGTAAAAGCACTTAGCTTAGCAGAGTTTAAAGGTTTGGATAATTTCCTAAAAAGAAAAGCCCATAAGCCATTATTAAGATGGACTTGGGAAAATCCACTGCTTGTTTCTAGGGTAAGCAGCATAAAATCTGTTTTACTTCTGGGATCTTGCCAGGTACTTGTGACCTAGATAGGCCACTGTTAGAAACAGGATACTGGGCTTGATGGGCTTTGGTTAGATCGGATTTGCTGATTCAGTTCCAGATTCTATAATTGTTCCCTAAAGATTTTTCTTTAAAAGTGGAGAGGTGTGGTAGCCATGTTAGTGGAAAGAACTTCTAAAGTTCTTGGTGGTGTTCTCAACACCACTCTTTCTTTTGAACCTCGTATTATACAGGTTGTATTTTTTAAACTCCAACTGCTACGTTGAATTCGTCACTTTTTCAGTGCTATGCATTTCAGTAGTTTGGTGCAAGCCATTATTTTTACTTATTTTAGGTTTAATTTCTTTTATTGGTTTTCAATACAAATATAAGCAAGAGCTCACAACATAGCAACAAGCAACATTTTACAAAGTATGGCAATACTGGAGCTCACATTTAAGAAGTAGCTATCCATATCTAGGTTCAAATTAAGTTAAGAAAAGAGAGAGGTGGGAAAGGGGGTGGGCTGGAGGATACAAATCAAAGTATAAAGCATGCATAGGCCATAAGAAACATCTAATTTAGTGCTTATCGCTGTACAGTTTCAAAATAAGATACAAGTGGTAGCCATTTTTCCCTATATGAAGCAAAGCGAGAAGATTTCTTTACAAGGTGCGATTCGTATTTGTAGATTTGGAGCAATAAGTTTAACTTATTTTGATTACTGTAGTATTTTATGTATGCCTCTTACAACAAAGCTTTCCTTAAATCTGCACAGTTTCTTCTGCCGCTCTCATTTCTCTTCATTGCTGCCATTCCAGGCCATTGTTTGTTTAAACTGGCTTGTATAATATTTAAAATGTTGATGGTTTATTCCTGCTTATATCCTTATTTTGTGTTTCATTTCCTACTGCTAATAGTATTGATAGAGCCAGAGATCCATTTTGTTGTTACTACCTTCTTTTTTATTTATTTATTTATTAATTTATTTAATTTATTTATTTGCAGCATTTGAATTCCCCATTTTCCCACACATTAGCAGGCTCAATGTGGCTTACAAGTCACCGTATTTGGGAGCTCCAATACGGTCAGTGTTAAAAAAAAAAATACAAATAGTTTCAGGAGTTAGGTATAAATTATATCTTGAGGACTTTTTTTTACCTACCAAGCCCCCTCATTTTTGGATATCTCTTCCATCGGTTTTGCAGTCTTCTGTTTTTTTACTATCCTTTCCATAAAAATGTGAAAACTTATTTGTTTAAGAATGTTTTTGGTTAATGTCACTTCTTGTTAACTTTGTTTCTGTGATTTGTTACTTGTTTTGAACCAATTTTGTGGGAGTTGGCAGGATACATTACATTACATTGGGTCTGCCCCAGTATGATATAGCAACGCTTATATTCTTGTGTTCTTAGTTCAGCAAAAGGTAGGAATACCAATTTCAGCTGCATTGAAAGGAGTTATTCCTAAGGGTGTGTATAGGTTAGGGGAGTAAAAGTATGCATGTAGGTGGTATTTTTGGATCTTTTGCTAAATTTTCAAACAAAAATCTATCTACAAAAAAATAATGTACAGGTGACCTCATCAACATTTCAGAGTGAATGTACTTGCATACTTTTGCTTTGAAAATTAGTGCAAAGTGGTTCTCTCAGTTTGGGCAGTTTGAAAATTGCCACCTACATTAGAGCTATTGGGGTAAATATTCTGCCGGTGGAATATAGTGGGTTTTTTTTTTTTAAACACTGACTGTGACCAGCTAAATTAGCTCCGGACATTCATTGCTAATTAAAAGTACCCTGGCCTCGCTTCTGCTCCTTTCACACCTACTGGACCACCAATGATAGCTCTCCACCCCCCACCAGATCTACCTCCTATCAAGCACATTGGGATGTTCTTGGGGGAGGGGGGATTGCTAATGTTGCAGGCTAGGGGTGGGGGGATAGCCAGAAAGAAGAAGGACTGCTTCGGGGGGGGGGGGGGGGGGCTCAGGGGGAGATGAAAATTTTAAAAAAAATCAATTTATATAGGTCCCAGCTGATATTCAGTGCTGGGACCTGCATAGCTGCACAGACCAAGTTAGGACAGCTTTTGAGATTTTTTTAAAATTGTAATTATGATATTGTGATATGCAGACAAAAATTGTAACTTCTCTTTCCTTAAGTATCTATCTCTGTTCTTGCAGATGAAGAGGATGCTGATGGCTCATTACAGAACACTGTAAAGGATGCCCAGAGTTTAGCCGATGCAAGTATGTACAGTTTTTTTAATTAGAATATTAATCTATAACAATTCCATACATTCAGGAAAAAAGGAAATTATACCAAATTACAGAAAAATTCTCAAAACAATAATCTGCATGTAGATATAAAGTAACGTAGCCCACATCAATGGGGGGAGGGAGAAAAGAAAAATACAAAAAGTAATAACAGAAATCAGAAAAAGCTTACTCGTCTATGTTTGATCCCCTGTGGTACTTATAAAGATACCTCTTACTCCTTTAGCACCAGTATCCCACTAGCAGTTTGCTTTTACCTTTAGTGGAGACAATGAGAAGGCATAGCGGCGCTGATGGAATATAAAACTCGGCCCTCTCCAACTTTTCCTTTTCTTAACAGCAGCTTGGACAAGACATTGGTGGCCCCCTCGCCATTCTCATTGATTTGTCACTGTTTAAGTCCATGAGGAGAGCTCTATTTAATTACCCAAATGTGTCACTGGTTTCATTATCACCATGGTGACTCTTTGAAGGAAGCTTGGATTGCATAGCAGCACCTTTACTATTTCACTGTTGCACCACGCCCTTCATAGGTGTCTTTGTTGTTCAAAGCAAGTTTGTTCTTTTGTGTTTGTGTATAGTGTTTTGCAGTGGAGAGATTGTGTGTTGGCCGTACTAAGGTGACATCAACACTTTAAATTCAATTTAGTTTGTTTGTCATAACATCAGACATGGTTTTATAATATTTTGGAGAATCTGATGTTGAACTGTTAAAGGTATTAATTGTGACTATTTTACTTTTATTTATTTATTTTTCCTGTGTGTTGTAGGACAGTTATAGATGTAAGCCCCGCCCCCTGGTACCACCCATAACCCCGCCCCCTTTAGCCTCCCCAAACAGTTGGGCCACCGACCGCCTATGATAGCCTTGCTTATAATCATGCTCACTTATCCAAAAGAAATCTCTCTGAAGTGTGATGGGTCAAAAAAGCATAGTGTTTTTCCTTGTCAGGTTATCAGACATTTACAGGAGAACCTTAAAAAAAAATGTACCCCCAAATATCAAAACTTTAGACCTTAAAACAAAGAAAGCTTTCCTTCTTAACTGTGTGGCCCAAGCCATATCATGGAACACTTGAATTTTTTGGCTGCAAAATAGATCTGTCTTCTTAAAGTAGGATTTCAACACCAACAATTTATCCCTCTCAGTAGTGAATGTAACATGTAGGGTAGCTGTAGTTGAAATATTGTCAGAGGAACTTTCTGAAAATGTATTCACATCTAAAGAGCCCCCTTCCAGGGAGTCAAAGGTTCCTTCAGTCACATGCTCAACATGAGAGCAATTTGGAATATAATAAGATGAAGAATGTCAAGCAATGTGAATATCCTCAGAATTAGAAAGAAAGAACAAAAACCTTAAAATATTTTTATAATAGAATCTTGTTATGAGAAAATGTAAGAACCTCAGGTTTCTGGACCTCTGCAAATTTTTTAAGTCTCTCAATCCATAGATGGACGAAGAGGCTATCTTTAATCGCCAAGGTATCAGTAGTTTGTAGGGTTGAAATTTGAGGCTCCACAGACTGGAGTCTTATCTATCAAAGAATAGTTCTTCTCCATTTTATCCAAAGCCTTAACTATTTCCTGGGGAAAAAGACACAACTGGCTCACAGCATGGCTTTAGTTTGGGTAACAACTGTCCAGATATCTTTTAAAGTAATATATCCCATGTAGAATCACCAACTAAACTAGTTGCATCCAGAGCTAAACACATAACCTGTTTGGGTAGTAAGACCTTGAAACCCTCACTTAAGAAAGGAGGGGAATAGTAGCTGCCCCACTGATTTCCCTCTTCGGAGCTGCTTGGTTTGAAGATGGATCAAAAGAGGAGCTAGGCATAGGAGATAGGGTCTTATCAGTGAAGCTTATTGACACATATGCTTGAGGAGGAGCATATGTGGTGTTTGTTCATAGGGCCCAAGAGGGGTGCTAACGACAGGAGCACTTTTAGGTTTAGCTTCCCTTTTTCCCATTACTAGGCAATAATTCAAAGAGAGAAAAAGAAAAAAAGTATCACTCAAGTCCAATAAGTTGAAAAGTACGCCTTCAATGAATTTCTACACACCCACTGAATTATCGTGTCCCTCAGCGTTCCTGCTCCTCCTTCCAAAGTCCAGGGCAGGTGTTTCAACTCAAATTTATGCCAGCCTCCCTGATCTATCCCCAGTCCTGGTTTCTGTTTCCCTAGGGATCAATCCAAAATATGTTTTGCTTGTGCTGCTAGATCAGTGATTTTCAAATTTTTTCATTTTGCGGCATTCATACAAAGTGCAAAACTTTTCGGCACACCACTGGAATCTAAGCCATACCCACCCATCCCCGCTAAGATCCATTCTATCCCCACCCATCCCCGCAAGTAATGTCCTTCATTGTCAGGCTTCTTCCCTGGAAGCACTGGGTTTGTGAGCCCTTGGACCACTACCGTGGAGCGGCAGTGGCAGGCAAGGTCACCTTCAAAGCAGAGACGAGGCAAGACTGGACTGGAACCCCGGACTGGAGTTCTGCACTGGAATACATAGGACTGGAACGCACCAGACTGGTACACACTGGAGTGGAGCCCACTGGACTGGAACACACGGGACTGGAACCCGCTGGTCAGGAACACACTGGACCTAGGCTTCACCTACGCTTAGCCACCGTTCCCTGAGGGTTGAGCCCTCAGGTTCGGGCAGCCGGCAGGGCTTACAGGAAAACCGGAACTGGAACTAGGAAGCAGGATACAGAAGTGCCCCCAGTGACCTAGGCGAAAGCAAGGCAGACAGGCAGGGAATGTCCGGGTTCTGGCAATAGTCAGGTCTGTCCACAGGCAGAGAATATCCGGGTTCAGGCAGTAGTCGGGTCAGGCAGCAGGCAGCAAGTTTCGGGGTTCAGGCAGTAGTTGGGTCAGGCAGCAGGCAGAGAGTAGTCAGATTGAGGCAATGGTCAGGTCAAGTAGCAAGACTATGCCTGGAGCTCTAGTAGCAAGAAGTACTGGCAGCGGACAGGACTAGGGCTGAAGCTCCAGAAGCAAAGGAAAACACACACGGGAAAATCAGAAAGCTAAACACAAGAAAACTAGTAAAGCTGTATAGAAGCTAACAAGAAAGCTATGCCCAAGCTAACTAGTCATAAGCTAGACACTCACACTAAGCAAAACACAGGAGAACTAGTAAAGCTGTACACAAGCTAACAAGCAAAGCTATGCCCAAGCTAACTAGTCACACGCTAGGAACTCACACAACACAACACACAGGAGAACAAGTAAAGCTGTACACAAGCCAACAAGAAAAGCTATGCCCAAGCTACTAGTAACAAGCTAGAAACTCACACTGAACTGGACAAGGTAGCAGTGCACAGAGCACTCTAACATACCAGGGACCTTAGACGATGCAAAGGCAAAGGCTGCAGTCTCTAAGTGATTAATAAAGCCCTTCAACACCTGAGGAGCAGCTGCAGCCATCAGTAAGCAACTACGGAGGCTGTCCAGGCACAAGCAAGAGACACAAGTCCGGTAGCCTGGAAGAACTGGACCAGACTGGGCTGAAGTCTGGAACAGGTAGGAACAACAAGACAAACTATGGCAGCCACTGGCTCTGGCCACCAGCGGTTGAGAGGAGCACAAACCAAGGAGCAGGCAGAGCGCACACAGAACATAGAGAGACTTAGAATACCTAGGTGCAGCACAGAGGAGCAAACAGAGCCAGGCTGGAGACAGAGGTAGAGCTAACTCAGGCAGCACCCCCAGGTGCAGTAGAATGGAGTAATTAGAGCCATGCTGGAAGCAGCCAGCACACAGAAGGAAAACTACTCCAGAAAGGATAGGCAGAAGCCAGCTTAGAAGCTGACCCCCAGAAATAAGGTAAGTCTGAGGGTGGTCACGGCCACAGATGTGACATCCATCCCCACCCGTACCTGTAACCTTTAGAAGTAGTTATTTCATGGGAGGAAGTAATGTCACCAGACAACATGGTCACTTACTGAAAGAGCTCCCGCTCCCCCACAGAAACAAATCACAATAAAATCAAGTCCAGCGCGATAAAACGAGCAAGAATCGCGAACAGATGTTAGCAGACTCAAATCAGACTACAACGGAGAAGAACGGAAAGACAGCGACCATAGATTTCTCTCGCTTCACCTTCCCCGGAGGAGCGCTGCACAGAGAAAACAAGATGGCGGAGGCTCGTAAGGCCAAAGAAACGGCAGAGACGGAACCTCAGGCGGCGCCACAAACGCTAGAAGGACCCGGAGAGGAGCTCCCTGCAAGCCTACAAACGTGGCTACAACAGATAAGCTCCGATCTCAAGGTGCTCCGAACCGAGGTGTCAACATTAGGTTCGGATCTACAAGGAGAAATCCGCGAGTTGGGAAATAAATTAGAAGAGATGGAATCACATGTGGAAGAGCACAGTGAAACACTGGAGACATTGCATCACCAAATCGAGGATATACGCGATGACCACCAAGGCCTCTTTGATAAGATAGAGGACTTGGAAAACCGAGGCCGCCGCAACAACCTGCGATTTCGGGGTCTCCCAGAAACTTCAACATACCAAGATAGTGAGCAGGTGACACAAAAACTGGTCAGTGAACTACTGTCAATAAATGGAGACAACGTGCCAAGCGAGACTGTCCAGATAGAAAGGGCACATAGAGCGCTGGGCCCAGCGCGAAATAATAATGCTAAGGACATGATAGCTTGCTTTACCAGCTTTAAACTCAAAGAGCGTATTTTGAGAACAGCGCGCCAAAATCCTGGCTTCACATGGGACTCATACACAATTGAAATCTACCAGGATCTGGTCGCAGCGACTTTAAAACGGAGAGGAGAGCTAAGAACTTTTACAAGACACCTGAGAGAGCTCAAAATCCAATACCGCTGGCGACACCCTTTCGCCCTGGCTTTCTATAAAGAGGGGGAAATGTACCAAGTGAGATCTTTGGCAGAGGCGAGAGAGGTATGCCCCGAAACCAACCCAGGATAAGAACAAGTGGAGGCCGGACCGGGGAAGAAAAGTGCACCACGAGCCCCTCCACCGAAATGGCAAAGAATGGGAAATGGCCCATGCAGGCTCCAAAGACAGTAATCAGGAGTTCGGATCACATGAGAACTGTTAAATGCGACAACAAGAGCAAGAACTCATTAAGAGAGAGAAGTCTGGCAAGAAGTTAACTTGTGGACTTGGTTTTCCATGTTTGAGGAGTTGTTTAGAAGCATTGGAAATCAGATGTTTCTGTGGGGTGAGTTGTAAGCGGGAAACATGTTCCTTCCTCCATTATTAGGCACTCAATGGTTAAACAAGGGGTGCCACAAGCAGAAGTGGAGGGAGGGGGGAAGGGAGAGGGAAGAAAGACAAGGGTGAAGGGTGGGCAAGGGGTGAGAAGACATTATATTAAATATATACTGGGGAGGTCACGTGATGCAGTTGGGGCAGTAGCAACGTTTTTGTGCTGCTCCGTGAACCCTGCTCACTCCCGGCGCCCTATGAACTGAATTGGCCTCAGAAATACTGACCCGGTCCCGTTGGAGTGTTGCGGAAGGTATATGGACCCATTCCTCGTTCCCATGCCACTTGGAAGCACAAGGAAGAGCTCAAAAAACGAAAAAGAAAAGCTCCCTGCAGCGAGTGGCGAATCCAAGATGGCGGCCTCATCACCGCGAGGCGAAGCTGAATTTACCGCCCGACAGCTTGCGCAATTAGTAGCGGCGGTGAGTACCGCATTGGAACCCCGATTCCTCGCTTTGGAGGGGCAGTTGGAGAAACTAGATGGCCGGCTGACAGAGATCGCCAGCAGAACCATGGAGGTTGAAAAGAGAGTCTCTGAGCTGGAAGAGACTTGGCAACACCATGAGCCTGAACTCTCCACCCTCAAAAAACACCTGGCTACCCAAGAGGAGAAGCTGGATGAGCTGGAGAACAGAGCTAGACGTTGTAACCTCAGACTGGTGGGCCTGCCTGAAACAATCCCTGATAAAAACCTGGGTACGCTGCTTGAAGGCTGGCTTTCTAAAGAATTTGCTATATCAGACAGCAGGGGCCCCTTATGCATTGAAAGGGCACACATGCTGGGGAAACCACGCCAGAATGGATCAAGACCCAGAGTGGTATTTATTAAAGTTCACAACTATATTCACAAAGAGGAAATCCTACAGGGGTTCAGCCAGAAAAGGGATTCCCTAACTTACGCGGGTGGCCAGATCCGCATATTTCAAGATTACTCAGCCAATGTACAAGAAAGAAGACGGAAATTCCACCCGGTTTGTGCGACTTTGATTGAGCAAAACATCAGATTTATGCTACTTTATCCTGCCACATTAAAAATTATGAAAGACGGGAAATGGGTGTCTTTACACCGGAACATTCAGCATTGCAATATATCAACCAAGAGCTACAAAGACAAGAAGCACCGGCTTGATCCGGTTTTGGGCACATTGTGGTGAGCATAACTTGTGATTGACTGAACTGCCCTGACGGGATAAATAATATTGCAAAGATTTTATACACAGAGGTTATAACTTAACAGGTTTAATTGTAACGAAGGGGGGCCTGGGTGGGGGGAGCAGGGGACCGGCATGTTGTGACTCCACCTAGATGGGGATATCCCTCTCGAGGCATTTTTGGGAACAAGGGGGGGAGGAAAGGGGGTTAGGTATAGGAAGGAGGGGAGGGAGGGGGTGGGGGAGGATGGGAGGGGGGTGACAGGAGTGGGGATAGGTAGTAGAGTAGAGGGAAGGTTCTTAATGGTATCTATTCTTGCACAGGAAGTGTTAGGGATGACCCATGTTCTCCCACATATTATATCACATATCCTCTGGGGGAGGCTGGGCTCCCGGAGGGTCACCCTGATGATATTCATAATAGTACCAATGAAACAGAGAAGAGATTAGTCAATCTGAAATAAAAATATTATCATGGAATGTATCAGGCATTACATCACCTGTAAAGCGCTATAAAATCCTGACCCAGATAAAGCGGCAAGGTATAGATATTGCCTGCCTGCAGGAAACAAAACTGTCCGATATAGAACATGGGAAACTCTGTCAGCAATGGGTAGGTGAAAGCCACTTCTCCTCTTCGGGTAATAGGAAGAGTGGGGTCGTAATACTCGTCCAAAAGGGACTACCTTGTACAACCAAATTAGTCCACAAAGACACTGAAGGACGCATTGTGCTCTTACAGATAAATTACCAAGGGCAGAAGTTTTACATCTGTGCAATATATGTCCCAAACGCTTATAGCCCAAGTTTTTTCCAGACCCTTATAGCACTAGGGCTGCAGCATAACGATGCTCCCTGGATTTGGGCGGGAGACTTTAACCAAGTACTAGACCCGAGTTTGGATAGATCCTCACCCACAGCTATCCCAGGGTCAGGGAAAGGGATACCAGCACTCTGCAAATATCTCCAACTAATTGACCCATGGCGTACCCTCCACCCTACCACAAAGGATTACATGCACCAATCTAAGGTCCATCGCTCTTGGTCCAGAATTGATTACATATTAATATCACAATCCTGGTTTTTTAAAGTCCAGAGGGCCACTATTGGCCCCATGGAGATATCAGATCATAATGTGATTTGGGTGGAACTTAACATAGGAAGGGGTGGTGGAGAGGGTAACAAATGGAAATTCCCTGCATATTTGTACCAGGATAAACAACTATTAACTCACCTACAGGAGAAATGGCAATTATATGAGGACACACCTGACATCGTGTGACTCGCCCATAACATATTGGGAGGCTTCCAAGGCGGTTATGAGGGGGGAAGTGATAGCATTCCAGTGTGCTAGGAAAAAGCGCCTGGCAGCTGGGATACTGCGCTCAGAGACAGCATACGTGAAGGCAATGAGGAAATATTTAGGTGAGCCTACAATAACTAACAGAGACTCAATGTCAGCAGCGTTAGTAGCATTAAACTCCCTTATACATGAACAAGCCATGAGACAACTAGTAGCACGGCGCCTAAATTTTCAGCGATTCGGGAATAAATCTGGGAAGCTGTTGGCAAGGGTGGCAAAGGCAACTACTGCACAGCGATTTATACCAGTGATCGAGAACTATAGGGGGGACAAACTTACCCAATTACAAGATATAGTAACTACATTTTATGAGCACTTTACGCAGATGTATACTCCCAGAAACAGGGTCCAGAGCCCCCCGACTAAAGATTACTTAGAAGACGCAAAAATGCCACAGTTGTCAGAGGAGGCCCGCCAAACATTGTCTGCGCCACTACAGACACAGGAAGTATTTAAATATTTAAAGTAATAAAAGCCTTGCAAATAGGCTCGGCACCAGGATTAGATGGCTTCTCCAATGAATATTATAAAATGCTGACGCCACAACTGTGCGGAGCTTTGGTGGATTATTTAGATGCAGTAATGGCTAGGGGATCCTTTTCGCCCAGAGAGAACGAGGCGTTGATTACATTAATCCCTAAGCCGGGTAAACCTAAAGACCAAGTAGAATCTTATAGACCCATCTCCCTTATTAATGTTGATGTTAAGATCCTGTCCCGAGTACTGGCAAATAGACTGATGCCCCATATGCCAGTGCTGATCGGAGAACACGAGGTAGGGTTTGTTAAGGGTCGTCAGGCGGTTCAGCAGGTACGGAAAGCACTCTTAGCAGTGGCGTATGGGCAAGCTACGGTAGATCCCCTCCTATTAGTCAGCTTAGACGCAGCCAAGGCGTTTGACAAAGTTAATTGGGATTACCTGTTTCGGGTGCTTGAATACACGGGATTGGACGGGTTTTTAGATGCCATACAAGCACTATATAAGAATACCACAGCACAAATAGTAATAAATGGCACCAGATCTATGCCCTTTCAAGTAGAGCGCGGTACCAGGCAGGGATGCCCATTGTCTCCTCTACTGTTCCTTTTATATTTAGAGCCGCTTTTGCGCACAATGCTGCTAGACCCAGATATACAGGGAGTCACACTACACGGGAATTTAATAAAAACGCTGGCTTTTGCTGACGATATGTTCCTTACCCTCACCCAACCGAAGACCTCAGTCCAACGTTTACTAGAAGTCATAGACGAATTTGGGTTCTACTCGGGATTGCAATTAAACTTACAAAAGTCATTGGCCCTCCCGATACAAGAAACAGTGCAAAAGGAGTGGGAAGGCCCGTTCCCTTTTCAATGGGCTGTGGGCACACTTAAATACCTAGGGGTCTATATCCCGAGGGACTTAACAAATCTGTATAAAGAAAATGTGGACCCCCTGAAGAAGCACACAAAAGAGGCTTTGCAGGGATGGCAGGGCTTACCCCTGTCTTTGAGGGGAAGAATCACTTTGTATAACATGTTTATTTTTCCCAAATGGACATATGTCTTTCAGATGATCCCTGCTATATTGGGGTATAAAGAGGAGAGGTGGCTACATAAAACCCTTACAGTGTTTTTGTGGCAGAGAAAGCGAGCACGTATTGGATTAAATAAATTTATGAGACCTTGTCTAAAAGGGGGGCTGGGGCTGCTTGACCTAAAACTTATAACAATGGCATGTAGTTTGCGGCATTTATCAGATTGGTTTCGCTCGAGGGAGTTTTTCTCCTGCACTAGAGTGGAAACCTCACTGATGGCCCCAATGGGATTTGCTTACTGGCTTCATGCCTCATCTGAAGAACTACCAACTCTGGGCCCATATGGGTCTCTTTTGAACCCTTTGCGGAAAGCATGGAAATGGTTGAGCAGAAAAAATAATTGGAACAGTGTAGTGTCCCCACTACTACCCATTAAAGGTAACTTAGCATTCCCAGAGGGGGGAAAATCTGCTTTGTTTAAGAAATGGGAGATTTGTGGTATTAAATACTTATTTCAGGTAGTATCCGAGACAGGGACCATCAAAACATTTCAGGCCTTGTGTGCAGAATTTGGGCTCGGACAGAAAGACTATTTTCAATACATGCAACTTAAGCACTACATACGAACATTGCCCACATCAGATCTCACTCAGCAAGTATGGGAATCCATGAGCGATATGCTGGGTCTGGAAGCACAATTAAAAGTACCGCTTAAGTACTTCCACCACCACCTCAGAGACTTACAGGGGACACTGGACTACACACAAGTGTCGCAACAATGGCATCAAGAGTTGCGGTGGAAACCGGACCCAGAACAGATCAAACTGTGCTTGATGAGTGTGTATCAAGTGACAGAAAATGTGGCATGGCAGGAAATGCATTATAAATTTATTATGAGGCTGTATATATCACCACACAGGGCTTATAAGGCGACCCTGAGGACAATGGACGACTGCCCAAAATGTGGAATTGTGGGAGCTTCTCTAGGACGTATGTTTTGGTATTGCACAAAGGTGACCCTTTTCTGGACAAAACTGGGACAACAAATATCACAAATGTGGAGCATACACTGGCAGCCAACGCCGGGACAACTCTTTGATGTCTATAATGTTCGTGGCAAGTCACCAGAGGGACTCAAATCATTTTTGAAAAGAGTGGTCTTGATGGGCAAATGTACTATACTACAACTGTGGCTACAATCAGAACCACCTGGAGTACCACAATGGCGAGGAGCCATGATGCAATGCTGCATGCTGGAAAAGAAAAAAATGGGAGATTTGGCCTCGAAAAAAGGAGACCAGTTCTGTAAAGTCTGGCTACCATTTTGGGACACTCTGACACCTGTTGCGAGAAGCAGGATATTGAACTGTTAACAGAACCGGTAGGGGGGTTAGAGTTGAGGGTGGGGATAGAGAGGGGGGGAGTTAGGGGAAGAGGGGAGAAAACTCATAAACCTGATGACATTTCTTATGTGCTGTTTGCTTTATTTGCTGTATTGTGTCTAAGTGTTATCAATAAAAATTGATATAAAAAAAAATATATACAAAATGGATGGGGGACCCAAGGTAAGAACTGGGAAAAGAAGATACTAACGAGTAAGGAGCAACAGGGTACACATACTAGTTTAGGATGCCAGATATAAACTGGTTAATTTTGAATGTGAGAGGGCTTAACATTCCCAGAAAGAGGCAGTTGCTGTTTCGGGAGGTACTTAGGCTCCACATAGATATTGAATTAATACAAGAAACCCACCTACAACCAAAATATGAGAGATTATGTCAACATAGAGGTTATCCTACTATTTATTTTGCGTCCAATACTGACAACACCAAAAGCAAAGGGGTTTAATAGCACTTAATGGCTCCAAGCCATGGGACATTAAGAAAGTTATAAGGGACAAAAAAGGTAGATACCTACTTATAATTATAGCATTGGCGGGGAAAACCTATGCAGTTTTGAACATTTATGGACCAAACACTAACCAGGGAGATTTTTTTTTGGAAATAGATCAACTACTCACCAGAAACATCGAAGGCTCCCTGCTGATAGGAGGGGACTTTAACCTTACTATACACCCACAGTTAGATAACTCAACCGCTACTGCATGCTATTCGAAACAAGATAGGCGCAAGTTGAATGACTTTATAACCCGCTGGCAATTGATAAATCTCTGGCGAAGAGAAAATCCCACCACACGCAGTTACACATACTACTCCTCAGTACATCAGACATCTTCTAGAATAGATCTATGGTTGGGAGACCCTACATTCCTGGGCTGGGTAAAATCCCACCAGATACTCCCCTGCGTTTGGTCGGACCACTCTACAGTAATATTACAGCTACGAGGTCGTGGCGACTAGATGACGCGTTATTAGCTGACCCAGCCAACTTAGTTAGCATGGAGCAGCATATTAAAGAGTACATTCATTTCAATGACAATGGAGAAGTCTCCCCGATCACTTTAGTACTACTACTACTTAACATTTCTAGAGCGCTACTAGGGTTACGCAGCACTGTACAAATTGACAAAGAAGGACGGTCCCTGCTCAAAGGAGCTTACAACCTAAAGGACGAAATGTCAAGTTGGGGCAGTCTAGATTTCCTGAGTAGAGGTGTAGTGGTTAGGTGCCGAAGGCGACATTGAAGAGGTGGGCTTTGAGCAATGATTTGAAGATGGGCAGGGAGGGGGCCTGGCATATGGGCTCAGGGAATTTGTTCCACGCATGGGGTGAGGCGAGGCAGAAAGGACGGAGCCTGGAGTTGGCGGTGGTGGAGAAGGGTACTGAAAGGAGGGATTTATCTTGAGAGTGGAGGTTACGGGTAGGGACGTAAGGGGAGATGAGGGTAGAGAGGTAAGGCGGGGCTGCAGATCGAGTGCATTTGTAGGTTAGTAGGAGAAGCTTGAGCTTTATGTGGTATCTGATCAGAAGCCAGTGAAGTGACTTGAGGAGAGGGGTGATATGAGTATATCGGTCCAGGCGGAAGATAAAACGTGCGGCAGAGTTCTGAATGGACTGAAGGGGGGATAGGTGGCTAAGTGGGAGGCCGGTGAGGAGTAGGTTGCAGTAGTCAAGGCGAGAGGTAATGAGAGAGTGGATGAGAGTTCGGGTGGTGTGCTCAGAGAGGAAGGGGCGAATTTTGCTAATGTTGTAGAGGAAGAAGCGACAGGTCTTGGCTATCTGCTGGATCTTGGAGAGAAAGGGTAGGAGGGAAATGGGGCGGTAGTTGGAGGGATAGGTAGGGTCAAGTGATGGTTTTTTGAGGAGTGGTGTGACTACAGCATGCTTGAAGGTGTCCAGGACAGTTGCAGTGGAGAGAGAGAGGTTGAGGATATGACAGATGGGGGGGTGATAGTAGGAGAGATGGTGTTAAGTAAGTTGGTGGGGATGGGGTCTGAGGAACAGGTGGTGCATTTCGAGGAGGAGAGAAGATGGGCAGTTTCCTCTTCGGTGATATCAGGAAAAGAAGAGAAGGAGGCCTGGGTTGGTTGGTTGAGGGAGAGGGTTATAGGATGAAGAGGAGGAGAAGGTTTAGTGGTGAATTCGAGGTTGATCTTCTGGACCTTGTCGTGGAAGAAGTCAGCCGGTGATTGAGGAGAGAGTGGGGGGGGGAGCAGAGGGCACTTTGAGGAGGGAGTTGAGGGTGGCGAAGAGACGACGAGGATTAGAGCTGAGGGAATTAGTCAAATAGGTGTAATAGTCCTGTTTGGCAAGGAATAGGGAGGACTGGAAGGAGGATAGCATGAATTTGTAGTGAATGAAATCAGTATGGGAGTGAGATTTCCTCCATAGGCGCTCAGCCGATCAGGTGTAGGAGTGAAGGTATCGGGTGCAAGGGGTCAGCCAGGGCTGGGGATTAGTACGCCTTGTGGGGTGGGAGACGGACGGTGCAAGGGTGTCTAGAGCAAAGGAGAGAGTGGCATTGTAAGTGGAGACAGCCTTGCCGACAGACATGGAGGACATGATGGAAGGGAGGAGATCAGAGATACTAGAGGATAAGGTGGGGGGGGGGGGGGGGTCAACAGCCTGGAGATTCCTGGAAGTAGTGGTTAGTGTTGGGCGGGACTGAGGGGGAGGGTGATGAAGCGTGAATGTGATCAGGTGATGGTCAGAGAGAGGAAGAGCTGATGCGCAGAAATTGGAGGGTGAGCAGGTAGAAGAGAGGACAAAATCAAGACAGTGACCAGATTGGTGAGTAGGGGTGGTAGAGCTCAGTTGGAGGTTGAAGGAGGAGGTTAGAGTGAGGAATTGAGAAGCGTATGAGTCGGATGGGTTATCAATGTGTATGTTGAAGTCCCCAAGAATGAGGGATGGGGATGAGGGCTCAAGAAAAACGGAGAGCCAGGCATCGAAGTCGATAAGGAAGGAAGGGAGGGACTTATCAGGGGGGCGGTAAATGACTGCAACTCTGAGTGGCAGCGGGTAGAATAGACGGATGGAGTGGACTTCAAAGGATGAGAAGCAGTGAGACTGTGGTAGGAGGAGAGGTTGAAAACTGCAAGAGGGCGAAAGTAGTAGAGCAACGCCGCCACCGCGGCCAACTGGGCTGGGCGAATGGAGAAAAGATAACCTCCGTGGCATAGGGCCGTGACTGAGGCAGAGTCATCAGGGGTGAGCCAGGTTTCGGTTAGGGCGAGCAGTTGAAGGGAATGGGAGATGAAGAGATCATGGGTGAAGGAAAGTTTGTTGCAGACTGATCGGGGATTCCACAGGGCACACGAGAAGGGGAGGGAGGAGGGGGGGAGGAGGGGAATGGAGATGAGATTGGAGAAATCGCAGAAACTTTATGGGAGGGTCTTAAGGCTGTGGTGAGAGGTCACTTTATCGCCCTTCGATCACAAGTCTGGAGGATACGCTGTGCTGAAGAAAAACAGCTGCGTAAGCAACTGGCAGAAATTGAACAAAAACAGCACCAGAAAGGTAATCTAACAGAGTCAGACCTGCAGGTTCAGTCCCAGAAACTGCGGGCTAAAATACAAGAACTTGAGTTGGCAGACCTCTCAGAAAAGCTGGAAAAAGTGAACCAGACCAACTTTGAGTTTGGCATTAAGGCCAGTAAGTTGCTGGCATATAAGCTAAAACAACAGACAGCGAGAAATGGGATAGGGGGAATATGAGATGATAAGGGAGAATTACACTCTGACCCTCAGTATACTGAAACAGCTTTTAGGGAATACTATACACAATTATATACTCCGGAGTCAGACCCTGGTCAGGAGAAAATAATATCATATTTAGAAGACATTGAGCTTCCTAAACTATCTAGGGCAGCTGAACAGGCACTGTCGGGTCCTATAGAGCTAGAAGAGATAGAATCCATTAAAAGCTTAGCCCCTAATAAAGCCCCTGGCCCAGAAAGATACACAAATAAATTCTATAAAATCTTTGGAAAATTGCTAGCACCAATCCTACTAAGAGTTTTCAACTCCTTAGAGGCAAGAACAGGGCTTCCACCGACATGGAACTCTGCAACTATAACAGTTATACCCAAACAGGGAAAAGATTCACAATTATGCAGTTCATACCGGCCCATTTCATTATTAGGTGTTGATTATAAAATATTTATGAAAATACTAGCAACTAGGCTACAAGGGGGCTCATTTTCAAAGCACTTAGACTTACAAAGTTCCATAGTAACCTATGGAACTTTGTAAGTCTAAGTGCTTTGAAAATACACCTCAAGATCACCTCCGTACACTAGTTCATGAGGCCCAAGCTGGCTTTGTGAAAGATCGCCAGACATTTGACAATATAAGGAGAGCATTACAAATAATCCAGTGTGCACAGTTAGCCAAATTCCCACTAACCTGCTTATAATCGAACGAGAAAAACGCCCAAGTTCCGACCTAAATCGGGAGATGGACGTTTATCTCACAAAAATGAATAAAGCGGTATAATCGATAGCCGATTTTTGGACGTTTTCAACTGCACTCCGTCGCGGATGCGGACAAAGTTGATGGGGGCGTGTCAGAGGTGTGGCGAAGGCGGAACTGGGGCGTGGCTATCTGCCGAACAAAGATGGGCGCATTTCACCGATAATGGGAAAAAAGTATGCGTTTTTAGCTAGAATTTAGGACACTTTTCCTGGACCCTGTTTTTTTCACGAATAAGGCCCCAAAAAGTGCCCTAAATGACCAGATGACCACTGGAGGGAATCGGGGATGACCTCCCCTGACTCCCCAAGTGGTCACTAACCCCCTCCCACCACAAAAAAATGATGTTTCACAACTTTTTATTTTCACCCTCAAATGTCATACCCGGCTCCCTGGCAGCAGTATGCAGGTCACTGGAGGAGTTGTTAGGGGGTGCAGTGGACTTCAGGCAGGTGGACCCAGGCCCATCCCCCCTACCTGTTACAATTGTGCTGCTTAATGCTTATTAGTCGTCCAACCCCCCCAAACCCACTGTACCCACATGTAGGTGCCCCCCTTCACCCCTTAGGGCTATAGTAATGGTGTAGACTTGTGGGCAGTGGGTTTTGAGGGGGATTTGGAGGGCTCAACACACAAGGGAAGGGTGCTATGCACCTGGGAGCTCTTTTACCTGTTTTTTTGGTTTTGTAAAAGTGCCCCCTAGGGTGCCTGGTTGATGTCCTGGCATGTGAGGGGGACCAGTGCACTACGAATCCTGGCCCCTCCCACGAATAAATGTCTTGGATTTATTCGTTTTTGAGCTGGGCGCTTTCATTTTCCATTATCGCTGAAAAACAAAAACGCCCAGCTCACACATTGTTGAATAAAAAATGGTCGTCTATTTTTTTCGAAAATATGGTTCGGTCCGCCCCTTCACGGACCAGTTCTCGGAGATAAACGCCCATGGAGATAGGCGTTTTCGTTCAATTATGCCCCTCTATGTGTATTATCTCTGGACGCTGAGAAAGCATTCGATCGAGTTAGCTGGCCATTTCTCTTCACAGTGCTGGAGAGGATGGGCATCAGAGGCAAATATGCGGAGTGGCTGAGTTTAATTTACAAAAGCCCAACGGCCTCAGTGCGGGTTAATGGGTCACTGTCCAAAGCATTCCTACTACATAGAGGTACTAGGCAGGGGTGTGCTCTGTCCCCGCTGCTATTTGCACTGGTGATGGAGCCCCTAGCAATATAGATCAGAACAGCACCCGAGATTAGAGGTCCCAGATGGGGGGGATTGGAGACAAAAATTCTCCTATTCGCGGATGATATCTTATTAACACTTAAAGATCCTCCGAAAGCCTTCCCTAAATTGGAAGAAATAATACGAGCATATGGTGCAGTATCTGGCTTCAAAATTAACTTTGATAAATCAGAGGCACTGGATATAAATATGCCCGAGGAACAGCTTAACCAGCTAAAGTCTCTGTTTCCATATAGATGGGCAACCAAATATATTCGTTATCTGGGGGTCAACATTCCATGCAGAACAGAGGACTTATTCCAAAGCAATTTTCCAAATAAAAGTGCGGGATCTATTTCAGGAATTAGAGAGATGGGAAGGGCTGACAATGTCGTGGATGGGACGTATAAGTGCTGTAAAAATGATAATCCTTACAAAAATACTATATCTTTTCATGGCATTACCAATCTCTTTGCCAGACTCCTTCCTAAAAGGCCTACAAAGGAAAGTGTGTTCCTTTATCTGGGAAAAAAAAAACCGCTCCGAGTAAGAGCAGAAGTGATGTGTCAACCAAAAGATAGGGTGCATGGGGGTCCCCTCCTTTCGCGCCTATTATCAAGCAGCACACCTAAGACTATTAGCAATATGGATGCAGGATACAAAAAAAACCCCTGGGTTCAGCTGGAACAGGGATGGGTGGCACCAATCCCACTGAGAGCTATCCCTTGGCTTCCAAAGCAAAACCTGATAGAAATGACTAAAGACAGTCCAACTTTGCTCCAATGGCCCTTCACAGTTTGGACTGGGGTTAGAGATAGATTCTTTCCTGAGCGTACATATTTCAAACACATGTTTCTGCGGTTCGTTCCCAAGTTTGGGCCTGGACTCTTGGACCCTGCGTATCAAGAGTGGGAGGCCATGGGTTTAACTGAGCTTGGTCAGATGTGTGAGGAGGGAGAAGCTGCCTCTTTCTCGGAGCTAAGCAAGGAACACGGGTTATCCCCAATGCAAGCCTTTCAATACTTTCAAGTCAGAGACTTTATCCGAAGGCGAGCAGGGGAGGAGCTGAAATTGACAGACACTTCTAGAGAAGGGGATTCATAGCGGAGGAGGTAAAGGAAGTATAACTAGAAGATATAAAGCATTACTATCATCACACAACCCCACAGAATACTACTTAAAGAAGTGGGAGATAGCATTAGGGGCTCAACCTGAACCATCTCAATGGGCACGGGCAATTAAGTCTTTGTTTAAGGTGTCAGTCTCAAGTACAATGATGGAGAGTGGACACAAAATTTTATATAGCTGGTATTACACCCCAAGCCATTTAGCAAAGATATATAAAAAGGGTTTGGCCCGTTGTTGGCGACAATGTGGTGAAGTGGGGGATATGATCCATATAGGGTGGACATGCAAACAAGCACAAGAATATTGGACTGAAATCTTGGGATTTCTACAGACTGTTACAGGGTTTGAGTATCCTAGGAGTATGGACTGTTGTCTCTTATATTTTCAACCGCCACGAGCCCAGCGGAATATCCATCAATTTGCTACACAAGTGTTTGTGCCAGGTAAAATACTTTTAGCGGCAGCATGGAAAAAGCCATCGCTACCAGGACTGCGGACTGTCTTAGCAAAGCTTAAAACAATTCAACTTATGTCAAAACTCACAGCTATAAGGAAAGGACAAATTGCCCAACATCAGAGAATATGGGACTTGTATGATAAATGGTCTTCTACCTAAACCCTATAACTCCTTTAAGAGGAAGGAGGAAGGGAGGGGAGTAGGGGATTTAGAATGTTAAAGATAAATAGGAGAAATACTGTTAGAATTATACAGACATGATGTTAGTTTTGTTGTTGTTAGAAGCACAACCAATGTTATAATGCACAATAATGATGTATGAAGAATATACTGTATTTTATTGATAAAACATAAATAATTACTTAAAAAAAGAAGTAGTTATTTCATTTAATTATGCTACTGAAATACGTTAGAGCACCAATATACCTACTACTGGGAAACTGGATCATGATGGACTGTTACAGATTCCTATACATACACCACATACCAGCAGAATTATTTACCTCAGTTGCAGATTCAGAACATGACTCTCACCTGATACAAAATAGGGAACCGCAAAACACATGCAGACAAAAACTGAATGTAGAGATACAGGACTCTGCACGTCATGCAACACTAGAGAAACAGAAAAATGTGCATGTCCTCCTAATTTACCATAATTATCCCCATACAATTTTTCTCTGGCCCCACTGATATGACTCCCCAGATACTTAATCTTATCTTTGGCTCATTTAAAGGGAACATGTGGTCTAATTTGTCCCAGTTCCTGGTCTGACAATGTCACATTCAAGGCTTCTGTTTTATTCAAATAGACTTTAAACCCGGCAATAGCCTCAAACTTTCAAAATTCCATTAATAGCACTAATAAAGACATGTGGCACAAGCTTAAAACTTTACAAAGGAAGTAAATCAAAATTATAAAAAATAAATATGATTATAATTCATATAAAACTAATATGCAATAAAATAGACCACACAATAAAATACAAACAGGGCTTACAGTGCAAAATAAAGCCGACAGATGTAAAAACTCAGTCACTAAATTTTGTATTCTAGTGATTTTATTATTCCAATCATCTTCCCAGTCTTTGGTTTTGCTTTCCTCTGTCTGTGCTCTTAACTCTGTTTCCAGGGCCTCCTTTCCATTTGCAATTTCTTTTCTCGCCTCCTGTCCTATGCCTGTTTGGTATTGATATTTCCCATTCAGCTTTCTTCAATTTCTCTGCCTCCTTCTCAAATCTATCTTGTTTTCTTTCTTTCTTCCATTAATGTGTAACCTGTCTTCCCTTTTCCCTTCTCTTCTCTTTATGTGCAGTCTGTCTCCCCTCTTCTGTCCTTCCGTTTATGTGCAGCCTGTCTCCCCTTTTCCCTTTATGTGCAGCCTGTCTCCCCTTTTCTTTTCTCTGTATGTGCAGCCTGTCTCCCCTTGTCTCTTTCCTTCCCTTCCATATAAGTGCAGCCTCTCTCCCCTTTTCTCTTCCCTTTATATCAGTCTGTCTTCCCTATCCCGTGGGTCTAATCTCTTTTCCTACCTTCCTCCTCCCATCCCTTGGGCCCCTCTCTGCTCCAATTCCACAAACTTTGCGGTTGCCGGCACCTATTAGAACAGGCCGTCCTAAGGGTTTCCCTCTGTTGCGTCCCTCCTGCGTGGCAATAGGAAGTCGTGTCAGAAGGAAGGACCCCGATGCTGGCCAGATGAAGGCCTGGTTTAATACCTGCCGGCAATTGCAAAGTTTGAAGAATTGCAGCAGAGAGGAAAGAGACCCAAGGGGTGGGAGGAGGAAGGTAATGAGGTAAATTGCACAATGCCTGTGATCTGGAGGGGACTCCCAGTTCCTCACGGTACACCTGGGAAGCAGCTGCAGCACACCGGTTGAAAAATGCTAGACCCCCCCTCTCCTTAAATCTCCTGATCCACTCTGGGTTGCTTATGCCCCCAAATAAGTCCTAATGTCCTTTTCCAATTTCAATAAAACTACCTTAGGGATTGCGATAGGCAAGGCTTAGAATATATATAATAATCGGGGAAGAATATTAATTTTTACCAATATCATTCTCCCCCTCCATGATAGATCCCTGCTGTTCCAGTTCCTTAAATCCATTTGAACCTTGTGCAGTAATTTACCATACTTATCTGCATACAGTTTTCCTCTGTCCCCACTGATATGACTCCCCAGATCTTTATACTTATCTTTGGTTCACTATCGTGTAGTCTAATTTGTTCCAATTCTAGGTCTTAACAATGTCAAATTCAAGACTTTTGTGTTATTCTAATTGACCTTAAACCTGGCGATAGCTTCAAACTTTCAAAAATTCCATTAATAGCACTAATATAAAAAGGGTTGGGCCACATATAATAAAAGTCATCAGTAAATAAGGCCAACTTGTGTTTTTACCCCCTATCCTTCTAACATCCCTATTCCTCCTAAGCCTAGCAGCTAGTGGTTCTACCGAAATCATGAATAATAGCGGGGATAGAAGTCACTCTTGATGGGTTCTCCTTTACAAATGAATGAGGTCCAAATAACTACCATTCACTTTGATACGGGCCTCTAGCTGGGCATATACCGTATTTTTCGGACTATAAGACGCACTTTTTTCCCCCAAAATTTGGGAGGAAAATGGGGGGTGCGTCTTATAGTCCGAAAGACTTCTCCCTACTCACGCGATCTTCCCTGGTGGTCTAGTGACGTCGGGGCAGGAAAGAGCCTCCTCTTTCCTGCCCAGCGCGCTGCTCTCCATCCTCCTGTATGCAGCCTGACGGTCTTGGCGAGATTCAAAATGGCCGCAGAGACTTCAATTCTCGGCGGCCATTTTGAATCTCGCCGAGACCGTCAGGCTGCATACAGGAGGATGGAGAGCAGCGCGCTGGGCAGGAAAGAGGAGGCTCTTTCCTGCCCCGACGTCACTAGAGCACCAGGGAAGATCACGTGAGTAGGGAGAAGAGGTGACAGGGCCGGAGGGAGGGCGGGATTCGGACAAGACGCACCGGAGCACCTAGGTTTTAGAGTTGGGAAAAAGGAAAAAAATTTTTTTCCTATTTCCCTCCTCTAAAACCTAGGTGCGTCTTATGGTCCAGTGCGTCTTATAGTCCGAAAAACACGGTAATTGCTGGGCACTTTGCACACTTTGATGCCCATTTCTCCCATGACTCGCTGTTTTGTAAATGTTGAAATAAAACCAAACCAAAAAAAAAATGAATGTGTGCATCTTTTGATACAGTGTTGGTGTTAACAATTTTTTTTGCAAAGAAATAGAGGCTATTGTCTGCAAAATAAGTCAAATGATTGGTAGCAGAGGCCTACACAGAACCATTAATATGCAGTGGTATATAGTAACGAAGTAAAAGTAATGGGGTCTAGAGATCCCCCCCCCCCCCCCGTATCCATTGCAGCCCACTGAACTCCATTGGGCCCTCCCCAGACCTACCTTGAAGGGCCCTGGTGGTCTAATGGCTTTTTGGGGGGTGGGAAAGAACCCCCACTCTTTCCTGACTATTGCCGCAGCTCTGCCCGGTACCGCCGTGTTTTCAAAATGGCTGCCAAAACTTCCAGGTTTGACTTTGACTGAGTTTGAGCCCAAGTGTACTTATCAGAAGAGTAGATATCCTCAACATCTTTGGCTGACTTCTGAGATACGTGTGAAAGTCTTTGCATGAGATATGATTAAAGTTGTGCTGGATGAACAAAATTTCTTTGATAGATTCAACCAGCAGGAAAACAGAGAGATCAACAATGTCTTTCTCTCTCTCTCGCTCTTTCACACTCCCATGTGTCCAGATTGACTAATAGGCCAGAGCTGGTAGGTATGTTGGTCTTAGGCACATAAAAGAAAAAGAAGATATTTTCATTAAAATTACAAAAACCTGAAGGACATATCCGAAGAAGTCTAAAAGAAGGACATGTCCTCTTAAAAAACGACATTTCCATATCATCATGCTGATCAATCCATAGACTGGTGGATTGTGTCCATCTACCAGCAGGTGAAGATAGAGAGCAATCCTTTTGCCTCCCTATATGTGGTCATGTGCTGCCGGAAACTCCTCAGTATGTTCTCTATCTCAGCAGGTGGTGGTCACACACAGCAGCAGCTCTGGCTAGGTCTCCAAGCCTAATTCTTAGGTTTTGTTGAGTACCTGGGGTTGAGGGCTCTTCTTGAGCAAGTGCAAACCTGGTGGCGCCAGATCCCTCCTTTTCTCCCCCCTCCCGCTGGCTCCGTTAAAAAAAAAAAAAATTTGAACGTCCTTTAAGGGCGTTTATTTCAACGTTTATATCAGCATTTATTGCAGCTGCTCACTGGGACACCAGTTCGTTACAGCTCAGAGCGAGAAGCAGGTAATTTTTACCTTTTGTAGCGGGCAGGGGGTTTCCCGATCGATCTCCACGTGGCTTATGGCGTCGGAGGGCGAGGACGCGAAGAATCCCTCCCCCCGGACCGCGTGGGCGTGTCTAACGGGGATGCGGGGGTTTCAAAGCCTGAATCGCCTTTTTTGAGCGTCAGTTGGAGTCCGGTCAGTGTCCCGGTTCTTCCTCCGGTGCGGCGGTTTTTTCCCGCCATAAGCGCCCATCCCCTGCTGCTCGCCCCCTCCATTTTAGCCGGCCACTCTGCTCGGACGGCTTCTTCTTGGGCCGCCCTCGAGCTGAGAGACGTTAATGCTATGGTCGTCCTTGATTCGGGCGACGGCAAGAAAGCAGCAAAAGTTAAGCGCCGTTCTTCCCGCACGGCTCCTCGGAGTTTCACGCCGGACGCCATTTTGGATGCGCAGCATGTTTCTCCCCCGCTCTTGCGAGCGCCGGTTGAGGGTGCGTCTAGGGCCGTGGCCCAGGCTGCAGAAGTGCACAGTCTGGGGGGTTTCTCCCCTGAGTTCATTTTGCTGCTGCATCAGGCTTTTCTTATGCAAAACGCTGCCCCTGCTCCCCTGGCTGATAAAGGGGTTGAGGCCTCTGGAAGCAAACGCCCTCGGGTGGATTTCCAGGCCCTAGAGGACTCGGTCTCCTCTGATGTAGATGAGGGCAGTGTATCTGAGTTCTCCCAACGGTCCTTTGGGATTCCTTGGAGGAGACGGATTCCCGCTCGGATGGAGCGGATGACCCCTCTGCAGCGCGGATCTTTCTCTCAGAGGATTTGCCCAACCTGTTAGTGCAGGCCATGAGCATTTTGAAGATTTCCTCTCCAGACAACGTCTCTCCCTCAGCCTCTGCTGGCTTTACCATTATGCTGGGGACGAAGCGCCCGCCTAGAACCTTCCACGTGCATGAAGCCATGCACACCTTGATTTCGGCTCAATGGGATTTCCCGGAAGCGAGCCTTAAACGGGAGGCCTTTCTTTGGCCTACCGTGGATTCTTTAATCACTGCGGTGACTAAGAAAACGGCGTTGCCGGTGGAAGGTGGCACGGCCCTAAAGGACGCCCAAGACAGAAGATTGGAGGCGGCTTTAAAGTCGTCCTTCGAGGCGGCTGCTTTAAGTTTGCAGGCCTCAGTTTGCGGCTCCTATGTGGCCAGGGCGTGCCTGACGATTGTGCAGCGGGCTTCCCCCTCGGATCCTTCCTTGAGGGCTGATTGGCCGGCTCTGGAATCGGGCTTGGCCTACTTGGCAGACTTGCTTTATGATGTCTTGAGAGCCTCGGCTAAAGGTATGGCTCAGACAGTCTCTGCACGGTGCTGGCTTTGGCTGAAGCATTGGTCTGCTGACCACACCTCTAAGTCTCGCCTGGCTAAGTTGCCTTTTAAAGGCAAGCTGCTCTTTGGGGTCGAGCTGGACAAGATTGTGACCGATCTCGGCACGTCTAAGGGCAAGAGGTTACCGGAGGTCAGAGCTCGGGCCAGTGGTGCCTGCCCCGGTTCCTCCAAAGGACGGTTTCAGGAAGCCCGTCGGTATCACCCGGGCAAGTCGGACTCCTCTGCCCCCTCTTCCTTCAAAAGGAACTTCTCCCCCAAGCAGCATTCCTTTCGCAGAGACTGCCGTCCCGAAGGTGCGTCCTCCGGTCCTCCCCCAGGGTCTCGTACCCAATGACGGGGCCCTGGTCCATGACACAGAGCAGATTGGAGGACGCCTATCCTCGTTTCTGGGCGAGTGGGCCAGGGTAACTTCAGACGCTTGGGTGCTGGAAGTCATCAGAGACGGCTACAAGCTAGAGTTCTGTCGACCCTTAAGAGACGGGTTTGTGCACTCTCCCTGCAAGTCTCCAGTCAAAGCTGTGGCAGTGCAGCAGACTTTGGACACTCTGATCCGCCTGGGTGCGGTCGTTCCAGTGCCAGAAGATCAGCTTGGCAAGGGACGTTACTCCATTTACTTTGTGGTACCAAAGAAAGGAGATTCTGTATGGCCTATCCTCGACCTCAAAGGGGTCAATCGGGCCTTGAAAGTTCGACACTTCTGAATGGAGACTCTCCGCTCTGTTATAGCGGCAGTGAAGGCAGGGGAGTTCCTGGCATCCTTGGACATCAAGGAAGCTTACTTGCATATTCCCATCTGGCCTCCACATCAACGCTTTCTGCGTTTTGCAGTCCTGGGCCGACACTTCCAGTTCAGAACCCTCCCGTTCGGGTTGGCTACAGCTCCGCGGACCTTCTCCAAAGTAATGGTGGTCATCGCGGCCTTCCTACGAAAGGAAGGAGTACAAGTCCATCCTTATCTGGACGACTGGTTGATCCGAGCCCCCTCTTATGCAGAGTGCGGCAGAGCTTTAGACCGGGTGATTGCTCTTTTGAGCTCCCTGGGGTGGATCGTCAACTGGGAGAAAAGCCAGCTGCACCCGACTCAGTCCCTGGAGTATCTGGGAGTTCGTTTCGACACCTAAGTGGGCAGAGTGTTCCTGCCAGACAATCGGATTGTCAAGCTTCAGGCTCAGGTGGACCAGTTCCTTGTAGCCTCTCCTCTTCGGGCTTGGGACTATGTGCAGCTGTTGGGCTCTATGATGGCCACGATGGAAGTAGTGCCCTGGGCCAGGGCCCATATGAGACCTCTACAGCACTCTCTACTGCAGCGATGGACTGCAGTGTCGGAGGATTACGCTCTGCGCCTTCCCTTGGATCCAGCGGTGCGCAAGGCGCTGAGCTGGTGGCTGAGGCCAGACAAGCTGTCCGCAGGAATGCCTCTTTTCACCCCGGAGTGGGTTGTCGTCACGATGGACGCCTCTTTGACGGGCTGGGGAGCCCACTGCTTGGGAAGGACAGCGCAGGGGCTCTGGTCTCCTGCAGAGGCAAAGTGGTCTATCAACCTCCTGGAACTCAGAGCTATTCGGTTGGCGCTTTTGGAGTTTCTCCCGGTACTGGCGGCGAAGCCAGTCCTGGTCCTGTCGGACAATGCCACGGCTGTGGCCTATGTCAATCGCCAGGGAGGTACCAAGAGTGCCCCTCTAGCCAAGGAGGCCATGAAGCTATTCCAGTGGGTGGAAGCGAACCTGGAACAGCTGTCGGCGGCCCACATTGCGGGAGTCATGAATGTCAAGGCGTACTTTCTCAGTCGCCATACCTTGGATCCCGGAGAGTGGCAGCTATCTGCTCAGGCATTCTTGGACATCACGAAGCGCTGGGGCCAGCCAAGCCTAGATCTGATGGCATCATCGGCCAATTGCCAAGTGCCCGCGCTTTATAGCAGAGGATGGGACCCTCGATCTCTGGGAGTAGATGCTCTTCTCCAACAGTGGCCGACACAGGAGCTCCTCTATGTGTTCCCACCCTGGCCCATGTTGGGCAGGGTGCTAGGCCGGGTAGCAAAGCATCCGGGCCGGATAATCCTGGTGGGTCCGGACTGGCCCAGACGTCCCTGGTATGCGGACTTGATCAGGCTCTCAGTGGACGGCCCTCTGCGGCTGCCAGCGGAGCAGGGCCTGTTGCATCAGGGTCCCGTGGTGATGGAGGATCTCTCCCCCTTTGGTCTTACGGCCTGGCTATTGAGCGGCAGCGTCTGAGGAAGAAGGGCTTCTCAGACGAGGTCATCGCCACTATGCTGAGAGTGAGGAAGCGCTCTACTTCTACTGCTTACGCCAGGGTTTGGCGTACCTTTGCATCGTGGTGTGAGGCAGGCTCTCTTTCTCACTTCACTGCTCCAATTTCTTCAGTGTTGGCGTTCCTGCAAGAAGGTCTGGAGAAAGGCCTGTCGCTCAGTTCCCTTAAAGTCCAGGTAGCAGCTCTGGCTTGCTTCAGGGGTCGCCTGAAGGGGGCTTCCCTGGCCTCGCAGCCAGATGTGGTGCGCTTTCTCAAGGGAGTTAATCACCTACGCCCTCCTCTGCGCTCGGTGGTGCCTCCGTGGAATCTCAATCTAGTGCTAAGAGCCTTGCAGAAGCCACCTTTTAAACCCTAGTCGAGGGCATCTCTGAAAGATCTGACGTTGAAAGCAGTCTTTTTGGTGGCTATCACTTCAGCCAGACGAGTTTCCGAGCTCCAGGCGCTCTCATGTCGAGAGCCCTTCCTGCAGTTCACGGAGGCAGGAGTGTCTATTCGCACGGTGCCTTCCTTCCTGCCCAAGATTGTTTCTCATTTCCATGTGAATCAGCAGCTCTGTCTTCCCTCCTTTCGTAGGGAGGACTACCCAGAGGAGTACTCTGCTCTCAAATATCTAGATGTGAGATGAGTCATCATCAGATACTTGGAAGTGACCAATGATTTCCGGAAGTCGGATCATTTGTTTGTGCTGTTCGCAGGTCCTCGTAAGGGTCTGCAGGCATCCAAGCCTACAGTGGCACGATGGGTCAAGGAAACCATTGCAGCGGCTTATGTGGCTGCGGGGAAGATGCCGCCTATCCAGCTGAAGGCTCACTCCACTAGAGCACAGGCGGCCTCGATGGCAGAGGCCGGGTCCGTCTCCTTGGAAGAGATTTGTAAGGCGGCAACTTGGGCATCGGCTCATACCTTCTCCCGTCATTACCGCTTGGCTGTGGCTGCTCGGGCGGAGGCCCGGTTTGGAGCTTCAGTGTTGCGGTCAGGGATTTCTATGTCCCACCATGGGTGAGTACTGCTTCGGTACATCCCACCAGTCTATGGATTGATCAGCATGACGATATGGAAGGTAAAATTATGTATCATACCTGATAATTTTCTTTCCATTAATCATAGCTGATCAATCCATAGCCCCTCCAGATATCTGTACTGTTTATATTCTGGTTGCATTTCAGGTTCAAGTTTAGTCTTCAGTTCCTGTTCAGGAGGATCTTCGTGTTCAAGTTTTTTCGATTGAATTCTTCTGGAGTTGAGATGATTTTGTGTTACAGTGAGCTGCTGCATTCCTCTCCCCTCCGTTTTACGGGGCTGGATTGAGACCTAAATTCTGCAGCAGTAGGGTAGCATTATATCCCTCCCGCTTCGGCGGTGTTAGAGTCAGCCAGCTCCTCCCGCGGTTGCGGTCGCAGGATAAGCCAGATTCCCCCCGCATCGGCGGGTGTGGTGTCCCTCCCCCGCTCCGCGGGGATGAGCTGGACGGATTCCCCTCCCCCGTTTCGGCGGTGGTGAGCTCGGCAGAGTGTCCCATTCTGGGTGTAATTCTCTAAGTGCTGAGTCCTGCGGATGGAGCTTTGATATCGACATACTGAGGAGTTTCCGGCAGCACATGACCACATATAGGGAGGCAAAAGGATTGCTCTCTATCTCCACCTGCTGGTAGATGGACACAACCCACCAGTCTATGGATTGATCAGCTATGATTAATGGAAATAAAATTATCAGGTATGATACATAATTTTACCATTGTAACTTTAGCCAGGCATGGGAGCAACAAGAGAAAAGGAGCTGGATTACTTAGTAGAGTGCTGTTTTCAGGCTTAATCCCTCCTCTCCTCTTCCCTGGCGGGGGGGGGGGGGGGGGGGGGAGGGCTAGAGCAGAACACCCCTTCTGCTCAGGAGTCCGAAAAGAAGTGGTGGAATTGTGTTCTAGGCTGTTCCCCCAGAAAATAGGCCCTATGAACAAATAATCCTGGGAACATAGGTAAATTAGAATCAGGCAAGGACCATGTTTTAGCATATATGCCTTGACAGAGGTATATATACAGATAAAATACTATATTATTTCTCCAGCATTGTATTGCTCACAATGATTATGGCTTTTCAAATTTTTGGTCCTTTTTTCTGTAATTGGTGAGGGCTGGTCTGCCTGTGTGTGACCAAAGTAAGGGATTCTGCTAGTTTGCATTTTCTGTTGGTGATCTATAGCAATCAGATTTGTTCAGCTTCTCTAATAGGAGGTGTTATGGGTGTTTTGTATTTACAGTCCTGTCTTTTCAAAGGTGCAGTTCTTGGTTAGTATACCTTCAGTCACACCAAATGAGTGAGGTCCTGGCAGCACCTTGTCACCACAATGGGCATTGACCTGTGTGATACCAGAGCGATAGACACTATCACTTATTTGTTTAATATCTACCTCAAGCCATTAACTGAGCTGATTGAATCAGACTCGCCTACAACCCTGAATAAACTGACTACCTGTTTAACAGCAATACAAGAATGGGCTAAAAACAGGCTTTGAACCCACGTAAAACTGAGCTCCCTAATATAAGCAGTTAAGTACCTGACATCAAAATCCTAAAAGGGAGCTACAAGCTCTCCCTTATGACAGGTTTGGAACCTTGGGATACAGCTAGACTCAATACTTACACTCATCCCACAAATCTAAGCAACCTTCAAGAGCTTGCAGCTATCATCTGCGACAACTATGCTGTATCTCCCAATACTTTGAGAGGGCAAGCCTTGTCACAGTGGTCATTGCCATGATAACATCAAGGTTGGATTACTGTAATACACTCTATGTTAGTCTTGACTACAAAGGATTTGCACCAGCCTCAATTGATTCAGAATGTTGCAGCATGACTGATAGAAGGCTGTAAGTGACGTGATCACATCACACCATTCCTGCAAAATCTTCTTTGGTTATCAGTACAATACAGGGCTAAACTTAAAACTGTCTGATCTTCAGTCCTTAAATGAAAAATACTTGGAGAACAGCGATTGGGCCTGATGGATACATCTGAGGGTACTCAAGGAACTCAGAGGAGTTATGTCAGCTCTGCTGTCTGACCTCTTCAATGCTTCCTTAGAGTCTGGAGTGGTCTTAAGAGGACTGGAAAAGGGTGGATGTGAGCAGAAGCAAGGAGGAGGTTGCGAATTAGAGACCGGTCAGTCTGACCTCAGTAGTGAGTAAACTAATGGAAACGCTTCTAAAATTGAGGATTGGGAGGTTTCTCAATTGAATGGACTTCAGGACCTGGGAAAGCATGGCTTCACTTGAGGACAGGTCTTGTCAAACAAATCTGATTGACGACTTTGACTGGGGTCACCAAGCAGTTGACGTGGGAGGGGTGCTAGATGTGGTGTACTTGGATTTTAGCAAAGCTTTTGACATTGGTTCCGCATAGGCGATTGATAAATAAACTAAATGCCTTCGGTATGGGGACCTAAGTGACTGACTGGGTTAAAAACTGGATAAATGGAAGGAGACAGAGGGTAGTGGTAAATGGAGCTTGCTCTGAAGAAAAGGATGCCCATCAGTGGTGTACCACAAGCATTGCTCCTTGGTCTGGCTCTTTTTAACATCTTTGTGGGTGATATTGTGGAAGGACTGTATGGTAAGGTTTGTCTCTTTGCAGATGATACCAAACTCTGTAACAGGGTGGACACCCCGGAGGATATGGACAAAATGAGGGAAGGATCTAGCGAAGCTTGAAGAATGGTCCAAAAATTGGCAGCTAAGATTTAATGCTAAGAAATGCAGAGTCATATACTTGGGTTACGAGAATACAAGGGAATGGTACATTATATGGGATGAAGTGCTTTTATGTAAGAAAGAAGAGCAGGACTTGGGGGTAATTGTGTCTGATAATCTTAAGGTGGCCAAACAGGTGGAAAAGTCGACGGTCAAAACCAGAAGGATGCTTGGGTGCATAAGGAGAGGGATGACCAGCAGGAAAAAAGGATGAAGTTAAGTGGAAATAGGCTTAGGAGGAATCTAAGAAAATATTCTTTCATGGAAAGGGTGGTGGATGCATGGAATGGCCTCCCGGTGGAGGTTATGGAGATGAGGACTGTGTCAGAATTTAAGAAAGCGTGGGACAGGTACATGGGATCCCTTAGGGAAAAGGAGGAGTTAATAGTTACTGAAGATAGACTGGATGGCCATTTGGCCTTTTCTGCCATCATGTTTCTATGTTTCTAACAGGATCTTCCTGTACGCACCTCAAAGGTGCCAAGGTCCCTCGCAAGGAATATCCCTACCCGCACCCTCTCCAAAGGAAATTGCCCAGTGTGACGCCCGGCAATGAGCCTTCAGTGTAGTTCCCACATTTTAGAATATATTCACAGGAAGCTTCAGGAAGCAGGTGAAAACCTGGCACTTTTCATAAACCTTTAACGGAAGAAGCAACTAACTAGCTAGTCATACACATCATGCACACAAGAACCAACAGTGACTGCATGTACTGTAGCAGGACTTGCTTATTCACCCCTATTCTACCTGAAATCATTTTCCTGCAGCCTTTCTGACTTTATATGCAATTTCTTTTCTTGTAATCACTCTTATTTCTAACTCCTGTTACTCTGTCACATCGGTCTATATGTTCCACCTCTACTATTCTTATTTATTTATTTATTATTTACTTAATTACATTCACATTTATCACATAAATGTAAGGGAAAACAGAAATTGATATTAAAATAGAAAACATTTCTCCCACCAATATATGTTATATAATCATCCACAACTGGGAGATCTAAGATCAGGAAAACAATCTCAAAGAAAATAAGAAAAACTCAAATGGTTAATCTTACAATAACTAAAGGAAGTTGCTGCAGAGGGTTCTTCATCTGTTCTTTCAACTCCACAAACTCTTGTAATTTCTTAGGTTCAACAAATAAGTAATTATTAAAATTCAAAGAAATAGAACACTTACAAGGGAATCGCACTAGGAAGGTCCCACTTAGGGCAATGATCTTTGGCTTAAAAGCCAAGAGTTCACACCTCCTAGTCTGCAATTCCCTGATAAGTCAGGAAATATATTTATCTTTGAACCAAAAAAACTATCAACCATGTGTCGGAAATAGAATTTCAAAACATTATTCCTATCTAAATCAAAGGCGAAAGTCACTAGTAATATAGCTTTCCAAAATATCAGTTAAGTTCACATCTCTTTTCTCTGATAAAGAAGATTATTAGGGGAAATATAAATCGCTTTAGACACCGGAGGGTGGCTATCAGAAAATGTTTGCAAATTATCAGAGTAAAGGCAAAAAAGGAGGTAAAAAATCCTCACGACACCGTGGGATGAAACAAAAAAGTGAGGAGAATGGATGAGGATACCAACTGTTTTATATTTATTCACTTAAAAAATTATATGTACATAACAGCGACCCGACACGGCCGTGTTTCGGCACAATGGCCTGCTTCAGGGTCTTTATAACCTTGGATGATGTAGTTTAAGATATATGTTCCAAGGGAAATACCCGGGAAACAGGTCACTCTGGTCTTGGATGATGTAGTTAAGATATATGTTCCAAGGGAAATAACGGGAAACAGGTCACTCTGGTCTCCTCTCCTAAGAGTTATCGGCAAATTGTAAAAGTGCACTTTTACAATTTGCCGATAACTCTTAGGAGAGGAGACCAGAGTGACCTGTTTCCCGTTATTTCCCTTGGAACATATATCTTAAACTACATCATCCAAGGTTATAAAGACCCCTGAAGCAGGCCATTGTGCCGAAACACGGGCCGGTCGGGTCGCTGTTATGTACATATAATTTTTTAAGTGAATAAATATAAAACAGTTGGTATCCTCATCCATTTCCTCACTTTTTTTGTTTCTTCTTCATGCAAATTATCAGAGAAATATTTCTTCAACAGTTCAATAAAAGAAAAAATTCCATAGTCAAAGTCTCTATTTTTATATCTGGACTTCCACTTTGTTAGATAAGTATTGATATAAATTCTTTAATTCACATGTTTATTCCTGAAAAATTTTAAACATCTGAAGAAGAAAGTTATTCACACTCTGCAGCGCTCTCATAATGCGTCCATTGTGACATTTTTTGGCTTCACAGGTCCAATTTCTCCACAGAAGAAACCGCTCCAGATATCTCGGGGGGGGGGGGGGGGGTGTAGAACTCACTCTCCAATCCCCCAGTTGGTTTATTATCCGGAGTCAATGCGCCAGGACCTCCTCGGGTCGCGTGAAAATCCGGACCACTTCGGGCGTTTCCACTGTCGACCTCCATAGCGAAGCGTTACTGTTCCGGGTCTCTGGAGGGGTCATGCCAACAGGGGGACTCAAAGTCACCCCTCTCCACTGAGATTCGGCAATAAAGCCTTGCTGTTCTCTGAAGCAGGAACCGATCTCCCAGACGTTATGACCCCGAATCTCTCCAAAGTAGGCTGAGAAATGGTGGGAACCCCAGCCGTATTCGAGGAGGACAACACCATGGTTTACCTTTTCTCTTCCCCATTCTTTGGGGATCGCACCTACTTCTTCAGGTATTCTGGTGTAAAACGGGAACTCAACTAATGTACGTCCTCCCTCAACGCCATCTTGGATCCTCCAGTTTGGGACACTCTTTGTCTGGTTTCTCCTCAGAGGCCTGTCTGATATGGGTAACCCTACAGCATAGCCCTCTGAGTCATTGAAACACTGAAGCCCCTCCACCACGACAAGGTGATGTCCCTTCGGAGGGGTCTACTTATTCTTAATACTGTCTATTAAGATGGTTGTAATGTATATTGTGTAAATCTTCTAAATATTTGAAGTCCCATTTGCATTCATCTTTTCCCTTTTTGTGTTTTTTTTTTCCTAGAAGGTATATGTTGAGATCCTGAATCTGTCAGGAATTTCATGTTCATTTTTATTGTATTGCATGCTATTTTTTATAATAATTTTTCTCAGTAGCACTAAGGGGTATGTTTACTAAGGCACGTTAAATGCTAATGCGCCAATACATTCCTATAGGCGCGTTAGCGTTTAATGCACGTTAAAAATGCTAACATACCTGTAGCGCATCTTGTAAGCACAGGCGTAAATCTGTAATACATATTAAAGTATGTTTTCTTTTATGTAGGTAAACAAAATTTAAAAATATTTGATGGTGATGATGCAATACGACGCAATCAGTTTCGACTAATATCAGTTCCAAGAATTACAAAAAATGAAGAAGTTGTGGTAAGCAGAGACTTAAACAGATGAATTACAAACAATTATAATTTGGGCATATTAAAATTAAAATATTACCCAATGTGACAGAGATACGGAAATATTAGAAGAATCGGTGTGGGTCAAGTGGGACCAGGTTTAGACTGAAAAGTATGGTTTGGGATTTACTTGTGATTAAGAGCTAATTAACCAATGTCTGATGTCTATGTCTGATCTTCAAGGCCCTGAAAGGAAATGGCCCCAAGTATCTAAAGAATAGGATGATCCTCCACACACCGCCAAGGACACTAAGGTCCTCCCAAGGATTTTCACTAACTACACCCTCTCCAAAAGACATTACATGATGTGATACCCGCAAGCGAGCCTTCTCCGGAGTAGCCCCCACACTCTGGAATGTATTGCCTGAAAGGCTCCGCTTAACACAAGACTACCTCTACTTCAGGAAGCAGGTGAAAGCTTGGCTCTTCAGCCAAGCCTTTAATGGAAGAAGTAACTAACTTGTTAGTCTCACTCACACACACAAGGATTGATTCTTGCTGCACATACTGCAGCGGGACATGTTTATCCACTCCTACCCTAGCTGAGATGATATTTAACCATCTCTCTGACCTCATGTGCAACTTTCTTCAAATCAGTCACCTTACTTTCTAATTCTTCCTACTTTCTTACTCATCTATATGTTACAACTTTGCCTTACCCTTCACTACCAATTATAATGCTCTATTACGTATTGTGTAGTCATTGCAAGTAGTATACCATGCCATACTTTGTATTGTTACTTGAATATTTTTACTGCTGTAATTGCCTATTACTCATGTTTGATCTATTCTTACTGTACACAGCTTGAGTGAATTCCTTCAAAAGGCGGCAAATTAATCCTAATAAATAAATAATTTGTGTTGCGTAAGCCAATCAGTGATCTGAGCAATTTTATGATTGACGTGGAAATTTCAGTCATTGAGCCGGTGTGAAGAGGAACAAGCACCTGAATGTCATCAATGTATACGAATGCAGTCATGTCAAGGGATGAATAAGCATCAGAAGAGGAGCCAAAAAGATGTTGAATAGTGTTAGGGATAAAATAGACCCTTGTGGTACTCTTGAAATAGGACTGAAAGGAGTGGAAAAAGAGTTTTCATGCAATATTGTATAGTGACAGTTTTGCAAGTATGAGAAGGGAGGTGTGGTAGCATGTTAGTCCACTTTTAAAGGTAATCAATAGAAATAAACATGGAAAGAAAATAAGGTGATACCTTTTTTATTGGACATAACTTAATACATTTCTTGATTAGCTTCGAGGTTGCCCTTCTTTGTCAGATCGGAAATAAGCAAATGTTGGTAGATGACAGTATATATAAGTGAAACATCAAAGCATTTCAGTGACAGTCTAACAGGATGGGGTGGGTAGGTGAGAGACAGGGAGATATGCATGGAGACAGGAGGGTGTCAAAGCAATACAATCTTATGGTTTATAATGGGCTAGAAAACCAAGATCTTTAAGTCCTGTCTGGTGGGTGTCAAAATATTTATTCATTCTGACTTCAAAGGTCTTGCGTTCCTGTATTGTTTTAAAGTTCCCTTTTAGGGTGCTGCCCCACAGGCATGACATCTTTATTAGTACTAGATTAGTACTAGAATTTTTCATATGGTGTCTATGTAAATTAAATCTCTTCTTTAGCATCTGACTTGTTTCTCCAATGTAGCAGCCTTTGTTGCATTTCTTACACTGAATGATATATACCACAGTGGAAGATGAGCACGTGAAAGATTCCTTAATGTTGAATATTTTTCCTTTGTGAATAACCGTGGGGCCCTGTGAAATATTTTGGCATAGTTTGCAGCTGGATATATTGCAAGGATGTGTGCCATTCTTTTCTTTTGAGTCTGTGTTGGGAGCTTACTTCTAATTAGCTTGTGTTTTAAGTTGGGTGGCTGTCGGAAGGCCAGCACTGGTGGGAATGGGAATATCTCTTCCAGTAATTCATCCTCCTGGAGTAGAGGCTGCAGATCTTTTATGATTTTTCTTAATTTTTCCAGCTCTGGGTTGTATGTCACTATAAGGGGTATTCTGTCTGTGGCTTTTTTTTTCTTTGTACTGTAGCAGATTTCCATGGGGTGTTTTGAGGGAGGAGGCAATATTCTTGGAGATTATTTTGGGGTTGTAGCCTTTCTGTTCAAAGGATGCAATCAGGATTTCAAGGTGTCTGTCTCTATCCCCTGGGTCAGAGCAGATACGGTGGTATCTTGTTGCTTGGCTGTAAATAATGGATCTTTTTGTATGTGAAGGGTTGGAAGCTGGAGTTGTGGAGGTAGCTGCATTTGTCTGTGGGTTTTCTTGTATATGGTTGTTTGTATATAGCCATCGCTGATTGAGACTGTGGTGTCCAAAAAATTGACTTTTTCTGAGGAGTAGTCAATTTGAATCCGATTGTAGGATGGTACAGTGGTGGAAATAAGTATTTGATCCCTTGCTGATTTTGTAAGTTTGCCCACTGACAAGACATGAGCAGCCATAATTGAGGGTAGGTTATTGGTAACAGTGAGAGATAGCACATCACAAATTAAATCCGGAAATCACATTGTGGAAAGTATATGAATTTATTTGCATTCTGCAGAGGGAAATAGTATTTAATCCCTCTGGCAAACAAGACCTAATACTTGGTGGCAAAACCCTTGTTGGCAAGCACAGCGGTCAGACGTCTTCTGTAGTTGATGATGAGGTTTGCACACATGTCAGGAGGAATTTTGGTCCACTCCTCTTTGCAGATCATCTCTAAATCATTAAGAGTTCTGGGCTGTCGCTTGGCAAACTCGCAGCTTCAGCTCCCTCCATAAGTTTTCAATGGGATTAAGGTCTGGTGACTGGCTAGGCCACTCCATGACCCTAATGTGCTTCTTCCTGAGCCACTCCTTTGTTGCCTTGGCTGTATGTTTTGGGTCATTGTCGTGCTGGAAGACCCAGCCACGACCCAATTTTTAAGGCCCTGGCGGAGGGAAGGAGGTTGTCACTCAGAATTGTACGGTACATGGCCCCATCCATTCTCCATTGATGCGGTGAAGTAGTCCTGTGCCCTTAGCAGAGAAACACCCCCAAAACATAACATTTCCACCTCCATGCTTGACAGTGGGGACGGTGTTCTTTGGGTCATAGGCAGCATTTCTCTTCCTCCAAAACACGGCGAGTTGAGTTCATGCCAAAGAGCTCAATTTTGTCTCATCTGACCACAGCACCTTCTCCCAATCACTCTCGGCATCATCCAGGTGTTCACTGGCAAACTTCAGACGGGCCGTCACATGTGCCTTCCGGAGCAGGGGGAACCTTGCGGGCACTGCAGGATTGCAATCCGTTATGTCGTAATGTGTTACCAATGGTTTTCGTGGTGACAGTGGTCCCAGCTGCCTTGAGATCATTGACAAGTTCCCCCCTTGTAGTTGTAGGCTGATTTCTAACCTTCCTCATGATCAAGGATACCCCACGAGGTGAGATTTTGCGTGAAGCCCCAGATCTTTGTCGATTGACAGTCATTTTGTACTTCTTCCATTTTCTTACTATGGCACCAACAGTTGTCTCCTTCTCGCCCAGCGTCTTACTGATGGTTTTGTAGCCCATTCCAGCCTTGTGCAGGTGTATGATCTTGTCCCTGACATCCTTAGACAGCTCCTTGCTCTTGGCCATTTTGTAGAGGGTTAGAGTCTGACTGATTCACTGAGTCTGTGGACAGGTGTCTTTCATACAGGTGACCATTGCCGACAGCTATCTGTCATGCAGGTAACGAGTTGATTTGGAGCATCTACCTGGTCTGTAGGGGCCAGATCTCTTACTGGTTGGTGGGGGATCAAATACTTATTTCCCTCTGCAGAATGCAAATAAATTCATATACTTTCCACAATGTGATTTTCCGGATTTAATTTGTGATGTGCTATCTCTCACTGTTACCAATAACCTACCCTTCAATTATGGGCTGCTCATGTCTTTGTCAGTGGGCAAACTTACAAAATCAGCAAGGGATCAAATACTTATTTCCACCACTGTATGTATTGAAGGAATTATAAAATTGTTTCAGAGTTTCTTCCCTCTCAGTCCAAATCATAAAAATGTCATCGATGTACCGGTAGTATTTTAGGGGTTTGGTCTGGTATATATTCAGAAATGTCACTGTACCCAAGATCCCAATAGATCAAAGACTGAGTGAAAGAATTTGGTGATCTACCAGGTCAAAAGCCGCAGAGAGATCAAGAGATAGTAGGATTGATTTGGTTTGATCTAAAATACGGTATATAAAGGATGTAATTCCTAATAGAGTTGTCTCAGTACTGTGATGGTGACGGAAAGCAGTTTGGTTAGGATGCAAAACTTCTGTTTTAGTAATGAAATTGACCAATTGTGTGTGTACTACAGACACAGATTCAAGAATCTTAGCAGTGAAGGGAAGGTTAGCAATTGGACAATAGTTATTAGGATCCATTTTTTGCTTTGGTTATCATGTTTTTGTATGTTTTTAGGAGTTTTTTTCCCAATTAATCCATTGTTCAGTTGATTTATTTTTGGACCAAATTCTTTCTTGTTTCCTGCAATTACGTTTCATTTGTAGAAGATCTTCGTTAAACCATGAGGATAATTTTTTAGGACGAGATTTGTTTATTATAAGTTCAAGCTCGTCAAGGACTGTTTTACTAATATTGTTCCACTGTTGGATTAAATTAATAGATGGGTTTGAGGTGAATGATTTGCTGAACTGTTCATTTTACCAGAATTTGAGAGGTAAATTTTGCCTCTAGTTTTGAAGAAATGTAACGTATTCGTAGATTTTGAAAAATGGTTAATTTCTTTCCAGTTCAGTTTTATAGAGAGGCTATAGTGGTCTGACCAGGGTACTGGAGTCCGCTGTGATTCAGATATGAAAAAGTTGGGTCAATAAATTTTGTAGCTAATATGTCTGATTGATGACCTTTAATATGGGAGGACATTCTGATGAAAAGTGAAAGTGAGAATTGCCATATGTTGAGGAAATCAAGAAATGCTTAGTGTATTGATTGGTGCTGTTTTCAAGGTGTAAATTAATGTTACCAACAATAATAATAATGTCATTATTGATACAAGCATTAGAGATGAATTCAGTAAGCTCTACCTTTTGGGCAGATGATCGAAAGCCCCGCGCTGTTCCAAACAGTGCTCTAATAGCACTGGAACAGCACTTGGCTTTACCACCCCTATGATCAGAGATAATAGCATGCACATTTTAAGCACACTATTCTCTCTGATCATGGGGTAGAAGTGTGGGAGGATTGTGCTATCCTCCCGCACTTGATTGACAGGTCTGGGCTGTCAAAAGCTTAGGCCTGTCAAACGCAGGGGCTGGAGGTCCATGAGACTACCAGACCCCAAATACCCCCACCCTGAGCCAAGCGAAACAGGGGCTGGAAGTCCAGGGGCCCTGATCATGGGGCAGTAGCAAACACAGGCACTAGTATGGCGCTAACAGCCTCTAGCGTCTGCATTTGCTTCTGATCATCGGCCCATCTGTGAGGTTCCAGTTTTTAGGAGGTTGATAGAGTAATAGTAGATTTAGATAAGGAGTCATCATTGACCGAACAAGCAACAATTCCCAAATTTGAGGATTGTGATTCAGAAGCTGTTTTTTACCTCAAAAAATGATTTATAAATGGTAAGGTCATCTTGTAATTTTTCACAATCCTTTTGCGATTTAACAACTTTGAATAACTTTGTGTCGTCAGCAAATTTAAATCTCACTAGTTACGCCCATCTCTAGATCATTTATAAATATGTTAAAAAGCAGCAGCCCCGGCACAGACCCCTGTGGAACCCCACTATCTACCCTTCTCCATTGAGAATACCGACCATTTAACCCTACTGTCTGTTTTCTCTTTAACGTGTTTTTAATCCACAATAGAACACTACGTAAACTGTGGTAAATCTGTGGTATATAAGGCACGCACAGGATTTACTGCGGAGACAGAGTAATACATTTACTGCACCACAGGAACAATAAAACACCAGGTTCCCTTCTTAAACAAAAAAATCCATTTACCGTAATTTTACTGCTCCAGTTCTGCCTGCTGCAATTCACCCTCCTCCTCCCAAATCCTCCAATACCATCCCTGGCCACCTCCTCCCTTCATCGATGGCCTATGGATGCCTTCCTCCACACAGTCTCCTTGCAGGGTGGCTGCTGCCTCTGCAGCCCCACCCTGCAAGCATGATGTCAGCACTGAAGAGTTCGCTGATTGGAATTCTTTGTTACCTTGTCCGCCACTGCCGCTGCACAGCTTAAATAGCATGCAGGAATGGCGCGCCATTTTGTAGGATTTTGTGGCAGGGGCAGACGGGGCGGTATGGTGCAATCAGTATGTCCACTACACAGGGTAGTTTATTATATTTTGCTTTTTTAAGGCAAGGCCCAGCTAGTTGGGTGCCCTTGATGTTAATTGCTGGTCCCCCCCCCCCCCCCCCAAACAGCTTAAACAAGTAGCTTTTTCCCGCAGCAGTAATAATTAGACTTAACTGTATTCCTTTACATAGTAACATAGTAGATGACGGCAGAAAAAGACCTGCACGGTCCATCCAGTCTGCCCAACAAGATAACTCATATGTACTACTTTTTGTGTATACCCTACTTTGATTTGTACCTGTGCTCTTCAGGGCACAGACCGTATAAGTCTGCCCAACACTTTCCCCGCCTCCCAACCACCGGCTCTGGCACAGACCGTATAAGTCTGCCCAGCACTATCCCCACCTCCCAAACACCAGCCCCGCCTCCCGCCACTGGCTCTGGCACAGACCGTGTAAGTCTGCCCAACACTATCCCCACCTCCTAACCACCAGTCAAGTCTCCCACCACCGGCTCTGCCACCCGATCTCGACTAAGCTCCCGAGGATCCATTCCTTCTGCACAGGATTCCTTTATGCTTATCCCACGCATGTTTGAATTCTGTTACTGTTTTCATTTCCACCACCTCCCGCGGGAGGGCATTCCAAGCATCCACTACTCTCTCCATGAAAAAATACTTCCTGACATTTTCCTTGAGTCTGCCCCCCTTCAATCTCATTCATGTCCTCTCGTTCTACCACATTCGCATCTCCGGAAAAGGTTCGTTTGCGGATTAATACCTTTCAGATATTTGAACGTCTGTATCATATCACCCCTGTTTCTCCTTTCCTCCAGAGTATACATGTTTAGTTCAGCAAGTCTCTCCTCATACATTTTGTAACGTAAATCCCATACCATTCTTGTAGGTTTTCTTTGCACCGCTTCAATTCTTTTTACATCCTTCGCAAGATACGGCCTCCAAAACTGAACACAATACTCCAGGTGGGGCCTCACCAACTACTTATACAAGGGGCATCAACACCCCCTTTCTTCTGCTGGTCACACCTCTCTCTATACAGCCTAACAACCTTCTAGCTACGGTCACCGCCTTGTCACACTGTTTCGTCGCCTTCAAATCTTCAGATACTATCACCCCAAGATCCCTCTCCCCGTCCGTACCTATCAGACTCTCCCCGCCTAACACATATGTCTCCCGTGGATTTCTATTCCCTAAGTGAATCACTTTGCATTTCTTCGCATTGAATTTTAATTGCCAAACCTTAGACCATTCTTCTAGTTTCCTCAGATCCTTTTTCATGTTTTCCACTCCCTCCCGGGTGTCCACTCTGTTACAGATCTTAGTATCATCCGCAAATAGGCAAACTTCACCTTCTAACTCTTCGGCAATGTCACTCACAAATATATTGAACAGAATCGGCCCCAGCACCGATCCCTGAGGCACTCCACTACTCACCTTTCCCTCCGAGCGAATTCCATTCACCACCACCCTCTGGCGTTTGTCCGTCAACCAGTTCCTAATCCAGTTCACCACTTCGGGTCCTATCTTCAGCCCATCCAGTTTATTTAAGAGCCTCCTGTGGGGAACCGTGTCAAAATCTTTGCTGAAATCTAAGTCCATAGCTCGTCCCTGATTCAATTCTCCTGTCACCCAATCAAAGAACTCAATGAGATTCGTTTGGCACGATTTCCCTGTATTTATTTATTTATTTATTTATTTTACTGTGCTTATATCCCACAATTTCCCACCTCTGGCAGGCGCAATGTGGCTTACAGCAATTGAATAACAAACAGACAGGGTACAGTAAACAGAAAGGGGTAAGCAGGACAGTAGTTAGAGAAAAATAGATGGGTCAGTCCAGGATAGCAGTGTCAGTCCATACTGGTGGCTTCCTGAGATTAACGAGGGCGAACAGGATTTTTGGGGTAGGCTTGCTCAAATAAGCAGGTCTTAAGCAATTTCCTAAAAGCCAGGTAATCCGGAACCGTTCTCACTGATTTTGGCAGGGTATTCCACAAGTGAGTGCTGACGTAGGAAAAGGTGGAAGCATACATGGCCTTATACTTCAGCCTAGAACACGTAGGGTAATGGAGGGTTAGGTATGAACAAGCAGTCCGGAGGGAGGTGGACAAGGGCATCCATGTACGCTGGGGCTGCTCCATAAAGTATCTTGTGGACTAGGGTACAGATTTTAAAATGTATACGCTCTTGCACAGGAAGCCAGTGTAATTTTGCACGGAGTGGACTGGAACTGGTGAACTTGGAGACACCATAGATGAGTCGTGCTGCTGTGTTTTGGACGGTTTGTAGCTTCTTTAAGAGTACGCCAGTGCACCCCATGTAGATGCCATTGCAGTAATCTAGTCGGCTCAAGACTAAGGATCTGACTATATCGCAGAAAAATCCTCTGGAGAAGTACGGTTTCACTCGCCTTAGCTTCCAGAGAGAGGAGAATGCTTTCTTGGTGGTTGAGATGGTATGTTCTAGCAGCGTTAGGTTCCGATCTACTATGAGGCATATTTTCAAAGCACTTAGCCTTCCAAGTTCCATAGAAACCTATGGAACTTTGGAAGGCTAAGTGCTTTGAAAATATGCCTCTATGACACCTAGTATTCGAAGGCTTTCAGAGATGGGCAAGGTAAAACCTGGCACGGATAAGTTGGTGGGCCTGAACTTATTAAGGGAGTGGCAAGGACAAGGCAGTGAGTTTTGTCGGCATTAAGTTTTAGCTTGAATGCATTGGCCCACGCCAGCATGGTATTTGGTCCAAGGCTGATGTCATCAGCAATCTCTGAAAAATTCGTACGAAATGGGATGTAAATGGTCACATCGTCTACATAGATAAATGGATGAAGGCCGAGTTTTGAAAGAGCCGCAGCCAGGGGAATCAGCATTACATTAAATAGGGTTGGAGAGAGCGGGAGAGCCTTGGGGCACTCCACATAGCTGGTGCAATGGAGAGGATAATTGTGAGCCAGTCTTCACCTGGTAGGTCCTGGTGGTTAGGAAAAGCTGGCTAGCCAGGATAAGACATTCCCACTGACGCCAAAGTGATCGAGGAGCCTCAGCAGGATAGCATGATCTACCATGGCAAAAGCACTTGAGAAGTCAATTGAAGTAGTAGAATGCTTCTCCCTATAGCGATTTCTTGTTTGACGGTTGTGAGGTGCGTAACAAGCACTGTTTCTGTGCTGTGAAGGGCACGAAAGCCAGATTGCGATTCATGAAATGTGGAGTTCCCGTCCAGATACTCTGTGAGTTGCTTGTTCACCATGCTCTCCATGAGCTTTACAAATAGCGGTATTGATGCAATAGGGCGATAGTTAGTTAGATCGGCACTATCTTTTATGGCATCTTTTGGTACCGGGGTGAGTAGAATGTTCCCGTGGGTGTCAGGGAAAAATCCGTTACCTAGCATGAAGTTCAGGTGCTGCGTTAGATCAGTAATGAAGCAAGAAGGAGCATTTTTTGGGCAGGCGTCCAGGTAGCAGAACTTACTGGAAACTCTACGGATCTCCTGTGTGACGGCATGGACAGTAAGTGTGGAAAAGCATGAGAATGTTCTATCCACTGGACATCCTTCTTGATCCGGAGCAAGGTTGTCTATGAACTGCTCTACCTTTGAGCAGTGTTGTGGCAGTGATCTCCAGAGACAAAGTATTTTATCTGCAAAGTATGCGGCAAGCTGATCTGCAGGCGGGATGGTGGTTGACGGGGAGGTTAGCGCTGTGGGATTTAGTAGCTTGTTGACAAGAAGTAAAGTGTTCTAATGTCCTTATAGTCAGGCCCTATTTTTGTTTTGTAGTACAAAGTTTTGGCGCGTCTGATGGCATATTTATATATGCGCTGAGATTTCCTCCATGCTAAATGGTTACGGTCGTCTTTCCGTTTTCTCCAAGCTCTTTCTCGCCTCCTTGTAATGACTTTCAGTTCTTTGAGGCCAGTAAACCATGGTGGAACGTTTGGTGCTTAGACGAGTGCGTTTGAACTGGTGCCACAGTGTCCAGTACATCCCTACAGGTCTCATCCCAGCGTAGGAAGAAGTCTTTTGAGTCAGTGTGCGCAGACCAATTTGTGTCGTAGATAAATGGCCAAAATTTCCCAGGGTCTATTTTTCCCCTTGTTTGGCATGTCTGCGGAGTCCGGATCGGTGTTGTGCCTTTCAGAAGCCAGGAAAGGTGGCAGTTTAACCTGAAGTGATCAGACCAAGGAACAACTGACCAATTAATTCCAGTTAACTGCATGTGAGGGGATCCCCTGACTTGTGCGAAAGCAGGTCTAGTATATGCCCCTTTATATGGGTTACTTGCTGAGTCCAACATGCAAAGTCCCAGGAGTGGAGGAAGTCCAGACAGTCTCGGGTGTCTCGGGAGAAGCAGTCGTCTAGGTGCAGATTAACGTCACCTAGTAGAAGGATATTTGGACTGGACAGACACGTGCTGGAGATGAAGTCCGAGAAGGTTTGTTGAACTTCTTTCCAGCTGCCTGGTGGTCTGTAGAACAGGATGCAGGTGAGGTGACCATACAACGCTTTGTCCAGAACCCGGAAAGAAGCAATTTCCAGATTCGGTGAGTTAGATTTAGCGATTTGTTCTACATTGAAATTAGCACGGTAGATGAGAGCAATTCCTCCACCTCGCTTTCCTTTCCTAGCCCAATGGGAGATTTTATAACCTGGGGGGCATACATCCAGTAGAATCGGGTCCAGCTGATCATGAACCAGGTCTCTGTAAGGAAAGAAGGTCGAGGTCATCGGATGTGATCCAGTCTGCGATTAGTTCTGCTTTATTAACAACTGATCCCGCATTCGCATAGCCAATATGGATATCTTGATGGGAGGGGCTAAGGCTACGAGACAGCGGAATTTTCCTCAACTGGCGTCACTGAGCTCGACATGCAGCAGTTGGGCGGTAATTACCGTAGCTATGGAGATTAGAAGAGAGACGTCGGGGACAGTCCTTACTTGTTTGTGTGACAGGGATAAAAGAGGAATCAACTGTAGAAGTTGGAGGTAGGAAAGAGAAGAGAGAGAGAAGACAGGACACTAAGTAGAAATTGGGTAGGTGCATGATTAGACCGAAAGGAGACGGTTGTGGGTAGCTAACATGGGACCTAAGAGTCGAGCAGGCAGAAAGGATTAGATATGGTTAGTAAACCCAGTGCAGTGCAGAAGTCTACTGTGCTGGGAAGCTGCTGATTTCAAAGGCATGGACCAAATGCATTTTAATTCAAGCAGGATGATAATTCTGTTGTCTCGGATCTTGCAACTTATTGGCTTCCAGGAAATTCACTATCCTTCCTTCAGCATCGCTTCCATTACTTTTCCAATAACCGAAGTGAGGCTTACCGGCCTGTAGTTTCCAGCTTCTTCCCTATCACCACTTTTGTGAAGAGGGACCACATCCGCCATTCTCCAATCCCTCGGAACCTCTCCCGTCTGCAAGGATATATTAAACAAATCTTTAAGAGGACTTGCCAAAACCTCTCTGAGCTCCCTCAATATCCTGGGGTGGATCCCGACCGTTCCCATGGCTTTGTCCACCTTTAGCTTTTCAAGTTGTTGATACACACTCTCTTCCATGAACGGTGCTCTATCCACTTCATTCTTTTTCCATTCCATCGCAGTCCTTCTCCAGGATTTTCTTCTGTGAAAACAGAACAAAAGTGTCTATTTAGCAAATTTGCTTTTTCTTCATCATTTTCCACATAGCGGTTCGCAGTATGTTTTAGTCTCACAATTCCCTTTTTAGTCATTCTCCTTTCACTAATATACCTGAAGAAATTTTTGTCGCCCCTCCTTACATTTCTAGCCATTTGTTCTTCCGCTTGCGCTTTCGCCAGACATATCTCCCCCTTGGCTTCCTTCAGTTTCATCCAGTATTCCTCCCCGTGTTCCTTTTCTTGAGTTTTTCTGTATTTCTGGAACGCCAACTCTTTAGCCTTTATTTCTCAACCACTTGCTTGGAGAACCATATCGGTTGCTTTTATTTACTTTCCTTACATAAAGGTTCATGGCCCTATTTATAGCTTCTTTCAGCCTGGATCACTGTCCTTCCACTTCTTGTACTTCCTCCCAGCCCATCATCTCCTTCCTCAGGTATTCTCCCATTTTACTAAAATCAGCACGCTTGAAATTCAGGACTTTGAGTTTTGAGTGGCTGTTCTCCACTTTAGCTGTTATATCAATCAAACTGTTTGATGGTCACTGCTGCCCAGGTGGGCACCCACTCGGATATTTGACACGCTATCCCCATTTGTGAGCACAGATCCAGCGTCGCTCCCTCCCTCGTGGGTTCCGTCACCATTTGTCTGAGCAAAACACTTTGGAAAGCATCCACGATCCCTCTACTTCTTTCCGATTCCGCAGATGGAACCTTCCAATCTACATCCGGCAGATTGAAATCTCCCAGCAACAGCACCTCTCTCTTGTTTCCCAACTTTTGAATATCTGCGATCAGGTCTTTATCTAATTCCTCCAATTGTGTCGGAGGTCTGTAGACAACACCCACGTGTACAGAGGTTCTATCCTCTCTTTATAAGGGGATCCATATCGCTTCTTCCTTTCCCCAGGTCCCTGTCATTTCAGTCGCTGTGATATCATTTCTCACATATAGAGCTACTCCTCCACCTTTACGACCCTCTCTATCCTTCCTAAATAGATTATAGCCTGGTATGTTTGCATCCCATTCATGGGAACCATTAGCCACGTCTCCGTGATTGCAACAACGTCTAAGTCTGCTCCAACATCAGGGCTTGAAGGTCATGAACTTTATTGCTTAGACTGCGAGCATTTGGGACCATCGCTTTCCATGTATATTTCCTGGGCTGTGCTTCAACATTTGTGATTTGGGGTTGTTTTTTTCTCTTTGGGTGCCTTCATATCCTTTTGTTCCAACTTCATTGCTTTTCTTCTGCCTCAGTTCTGTTTCAGGATCATCACCATGTTGTAATGGAGCAAACGAATTCTGTAGGGGTAACACTTGTGAGGCCGGATGCTTTTGTGTCACATGACGTAGTCTGCCTGAGCCTACTGTGAACCATCTATTCTTAGGTAGTTTTATTCTTTGAGGCAGTGGTGAGAAGATGGTATGATTCTGTGCAGTCTTAGAAGTTGCTTTAAGTGCATTCAATTCCTGCTTTACTTTACTGAGCTCCTGTTTTAAACTAGATAGCTGAAGACAGATAGGACAAGACTTAAGTCTCCAGATAATTGGCCTTGAAACTAAAGCACCACAATTATTACAGAGAATAAAAGTCATCCTGATTGGTTGAAATGGGTATGAATAGGTGTACTATGTTGGGGTGAACAGTCTGTAAGATTGCCTGTGTATGAGTGATGAGTAAAGTTAATGAGTTTTGGCTTGTCTATAAATGAGTGGAAAACCCTGGGGTGGGTGGGACTATAAGTCCCAGTGAGTCAGCTAAGTGCTGTTTGAAAGTTCTCTAGTATGGCTAGAATGGTCAAGTCTGCTCAAGGAATTTTCAGTTCAAGATTAAACTTTCAAATTCCCCTGTAATATAGCGAGTTACATTCAGGTACCCTGGATATTTCTCTGTCCCAGGAGGGCTCACAATCTAAGTTTTTACCTGAGGCAATGGAGGGTTAAGTGACTTGCCCAAGATCACAAGGAGCAGCAGCGAGATTTGAACTGGCCACCTCTGGATTGCAAGACTGGTGCTCTAACCACTAGGCCACTCCTCCACTCTAACCAAAACTACAAACATACATTTACTTGTGTACTTAGAAACCATATTATTGATCTGTTTTGGAGCTTTAGGGGCCTGGTGTAATATTTACAGTGCTGGAGGAATCTATTGCAGGAAGAACTTTGGAAGAAAGGAGAGCTAGACTGAATCCTTAGATTGTGGATCCAATCATTAGGAATGTAGATAGCTGGGTGGCTGGTGGATGGGAGGATCGCCTGGTGACTTGCCTACCTGGTGCGAAGGTGTCGGACCTCACGCGGCACCTGGACAGGATTTTAGATAGTGCTTGGGAGGAGCCGGCTGTCTTGGTACATGTGGATACCAATCACGTAGGAAAATGTGGGGGAGAGGTTCTGGAAGCCAAATTTAGGCTTTTAGGAAGAAAGCTGAAATCCAGATCCTCTAGGGTGGCATTTTCTGAAATACTACCCGTTCTATGCGCAGATCCAAAAAGGCAGGCAGAGCTCCGGTATCTTAATGCGTGGATGAGACAATGGTGCAGGGAGAAGTGTTTTAGATTTGTTAGGAACTGGGCAACATTCTGGGAAGGGGAGCCTATTCCGAAACGATGGGCTCCATCTTAACCAGGGTGGGACCAGGCTGCTGGCATCGGCATTCAAAAAGAGAGGAGAGCAGCTTTAAACTAGATATGGAGGAAAGGCCGACAGTCGCACAACAGCGCATGGTTCGGGATAAGGTATCTTGCAAGGATACTTCACAAACAGGGAAGATAGGGTTTCTGGATAGTGAGGTTACACAAGAGACCGTGGTAGGCCAGGTGCCCTTAAATATCAGACAAAAGATGGCAAATCAGTAGTGTCAAGTACTAAGCATCTTGCAAATAGGAACAACAAACATACTCTGAAATGTCTATATGCAAATGCTAGGAATCTAAGAAATAAGATGGGAGAGTTGGAATATATTGCATTAAATGAAAAATTGGACATAATAGGCATTACTGAGACCCGGTGGAAGGAGGATAACCAGTGGGACACCGTCTTACCGGGGTACAAAGTATATCGTAGTGATAGTCTGGACCGGACTGGTGGAGGGGTTGCATTGTATATTAACGAGAGCCTTGACTCAGATAGATTACAAATTCAGCAGGACACAAATCACGCCTTTGAATCATTGTGGGTTGAAATTCCATGTATAAAAGGGAAAAGGACGGTGATAGGAGTGTACTACCGTCCACCTCACCAGGATGAGCAGGTAGACGCAGAAATGATAAAAGAAATCAGAGACGCAAACAAAATGGGCAATGCGATAATAATGGGTGACTTCAATTACCCAAATATAGACTGGGTAAATGTAACATCGGGACACGCTAGAAAGGTACAATTCCTTGATGAAATCAAGGACAGCTTTATGGAGCAGCTGGTTCAGGAGCCAATGAGAGAAGAAAAAATTCTAGACTTGGTCCTTAGTGGAGCGCATGATCTAGTGAGGAACGTTATGGTACTGGTGCCGCTTGATAACAGTGATCATAATATGATAAGTTTTGTTATCAACATTGAAGTAACTATACATAGGAAGTCAAATACGTTAGCGTTTAACTTTAAAAAAGGATACTACGATAGAATGAGAAGAACGGAAAAAAAAAAACTTAGAGGGGCAACTGAGAGGGTAAAAACTGTACAGCAGGCGTGGATGCTGTTCAAAAGTACCATCCTGGAGGCCCAGGCCAAACATATTCCGCGAATGAGAAAAGAAAGACGCAAGTCCAAAAGACAGCCGACGTGGTTGAAAAGTGAGGGTGAAGGAAGCTATCAGGGCTAAAGAAACGCCTTCAGAAAACGGAAGAAGGAACCTTCTGAAAATAACAAGAAGCAACATAAGGAGTGTCAAAGCAAATGCAAGGCACAGATAAAGAAGGCCAAGAGGGATTACGAAAAAAGATAGCATTAGAGGCAAAAAAACATAGTAAAATTTTTTTTCGGTATATTAAAAGCAGAAAGCCGGCAAGAGAATCGGTTGGGCCGCTGGACGACCGAGGGGTAAAAAGAGCGATCAAGGATGACAAAGACGTAGCGGAGAGATTGAATGAATTCTTTGCTTCGGTCTTCACCGAGGAAGATTTGGGTGGGATACTGGTGTCGGAAATGGTATTTCAAGCGGATGAGTCAGAGAAACTTACTGAATTCACGGTAAACCTGGGGGACGTAATGGGGCAGTTCAGCAAACTGAAGAGTAGCAAATCTCCTGGACCAGATGGTATACATCCTAGAGTACTGATCATGGGCGTAGACTGGGGGGGGGGGGGCGATGGCGACGACTTACCAGAAGACGCTTCAACGAACTGGCGGGCAGGGCACCAGTAGTAAAAGCAGCAAGCAGGCACGCTCGTTTCCCCGTCCGCTTCCCTGCCCTCTCAGCGTCCCGCCCGAAAGGAAATGACATCAGAGGAAGGCGGGACGCAGAGAGGGTAGGGAAGCAGACGGGGAAACGAGCGTGCCTGCTTGCTGCTTTTACAACCCTTGCTTGCTCGCCCTCCCATCCGTTCGCAGCTGTGGAAGTGCTGGCTCCTGAGTCCGGTCTAGTCCACTGTAAGGAAGGAAGCCATTGGTAAATCTCTGCCTCCACTCCCCCACGCAGCCGTCGCCGTCAAGCAAACCTGATTTACTTTCAGATTCTTTGTGATGCTCGACTTAACGTTGTTAACTACAGACTCCCAAGCAAGGTAACAATGACAGCTAGAATAAATACAGTGAATGAAAGAAAATGAGGATGTTTGAATAATTACTTTAACTAATCATTTAAAGCTGTGATAGTCTCCACTACTGATAATAGTATGATGAAAAGCTGCAGTGAAAACAAACATGTGGACAAAGGGGAGCCGGTTGATATTGTGTATCTGGATTTTCAAAAGGCGTTTGACAAGGTAACTCATGAAAGGCTACAGAGGAAATTGGAGGGTCTAGGGATAGAAGGAAATGTCCTATTGTGGATTAAAAACTGGTTGAAGGATAGGAAACAGAGAGTGGGGTTAAATGGGCAGTATTCACAATGGAGAAGGGTAGTTAGTGGGGTTCCTCAGGGGTCTGTGCTAGGACCGCTGCTTTTTAATATATTTATAAATGAGTTAGAGATGGGAGTAACCAATGAGGTAATTAAATTTGGTGATGACACAAAGCTATTCAAAGTCGTTAACTCGCGAGAGGATTGTGAAAAATTACAGAAGGACCTTACAAGACTGGGAGTCTGGGCGGCTAAATGGCAGATGACGTTTAATGTGAACAAGTGCAAGGTGATGCATGTGGGAAAAAAAACCTGAATTATAGCTACGTCATGCAAGGTTCCACATTAGGAGTTACGGACCAAGAAAGGGATCTGGGTGTCGTCGTTGATAATACACTGAAACCTTCTGCTCAGTGTGCTCCTGCAGCTAGGAAAGCGAATAGAATGTTGGGTATTATTAGGAAAGGTATGGAGAACAGGTGTGAGGATGTTATAATGCCGTTGTATCGCTCCATGGTGCGACCGCACCTTGAGTATTGTGTTCAGTTCTGGTCACCGCATCTCAAGAAAGATATAGTAGAACTGGAAAAGGTGCAGCGAAGGGCGACAAAAATGATAGCGGGGATGGGACGACTTCCCTATGAAGAAAGACTAAGGAGGCTGGGGCTTTTCAGCTTGGAGAAGAGACGGCTGAGGGGAGACATGATTGAGGTATATAAAATAAGGAGTGGAGTGGAACAGGTGGATGTGAAGCATCTGTTCACACTTTCCGAAAATACTAGGACTAGGCGGCATGCGATGATACTACAGTGTAGTAAATTTAAAACAAAGAGGAGAAAGGTTTTTTTTCATCCAACGCATAATTAAACTTTGGAATTCATTGCCAGAGAACGTAGTGAAGGCGGTTGGCTTGGCAGAGTTTAAAAAGGGGTTGGACGGTTTCCTAAAGGACAAGTCCATAGGCCGCTACTAAATGGACTTCGGAAAAATCCACAATTTCGGGAATAACATGTATAAAAATGTTTGTACGTTTGGGTAGCTTGCCAGGTGCCCTTGACCTGGATTGGCCGCTGTCGGGGACAGGATGCTGGGCTCGATGGACCTTTGGTCTTTTCCCAGTGTGGCATTACTTATGTACTTATGGATGACTTGTTCATCTATAGATAAAAACCAGAACACTAGTTCAAGGATATGGAGAGTGCTAGTATCAGCCGGGTGATTCATGGGGCATATTTCTTCCCCACTAGGGCATACAGAGCGGGTTGTATTTTGGCCCCCTGGACATTTTAATAGGGTGGATTAGATCTAATATTTGCTTCAGTATGTTACCCAGATTTCAGACTGACTAGACTACCAGAGCACTTTTTGTATTGGGGGATTCTATGTCGGAAAGGGGTGGGACAGGTCAAGCAGGAGGGGAAGGAGATCAGGGCCGAAGACCGCCAGCAA